>NC_073307.1:83079733-83404019 GCF_027595985.1 Sorex araneus
TATGCAAGGTATGTAAGGCACTGGTAGAACTTTACAAGAAAAAAAGTAAAACCCTATCAAAAAATGGGGAAAAGAGATGAACAAAGGCCGAAGTGATAGCGCAGCGGGTAGGGCGTTTGCCTTGCATGCTGCCTACCTGGGTTTGATCCTCAGCATCCCATATGGTCCCCAAGCACCGAGAGGGGTAATTCCTGAGTGCAGAGCCAGGAGTAACCCCTGAACATCGCTGAGTGTGGTTCCCCCGAGATGAACAGAAACTTCCTCACTGAAGAAATACAAATGGCCAAAAGGCACATGAAGAATGCTCTGCACTGCTAATCATCAGGGAAATGCAAATCAAAGCAAAAATAAGATATCATCTCACACTACAGAGACCGACACACATCAAAATGAACAAGAACAGTCAATGCTGGAGTGAATATGAGGAGAAAGGGACTCTCATTCACTGCTGGTGGGAATGCCAACTGGTTCAGCCTTTTGGGAAAATAATATGTACATTCCCAAAAAGTGTAGGAATTGAGAGTCCATTCGACTCAGTAACTCTACTTTTCAGAATATATCCCAAAGATCAAAATGGAGAAAAGATATTTGCATCCTTATGTTCCTTGCTGCATTGTTCACAGTAGCCAAAATATGGAAACAACCAAAGTGCCCAAGAATAGATGACTAGATAAAGAAACCGTGGTACCTATAACCTTTCAGTATCTGTATTACAAACCATACTGCAGAGAGAGAGAGAGTAGCAAAATGCCTGCCATAGAGGCTGGGTGTGGTGCAGGAGGGCAACTGGGGATATTGGTGGTAGGAAATGTACACTGGTGAAGGGACAGGTGTTGGAACATTATATGACCAAAACCAAATCATGAAAAAAGAAACCATGGTACATACACACAACAGAATATAACTTGACCATACTAAAAGATGAAGTCATACAGTTTGCTGCTACATGGAGGAACCTGGAGAGCAGCATGCTGAGTGCAGTTAGTCAGTGGGGGGAGATGAAATGATCTCTCTCATATGGAGAGTATAAGGAAGCATAATGAGGGAATAATGAGTAGCCAAAGACAGTGGAAACAAAGAACATTAGGACTGGTAGCACTGTAGCACTATTGTCCCATTGTTCATCGATTTGCTCAAGCAGGCAGCAGTAACGCCTCTGTTGTGCGACTTGTTACTGTTTTGGGCATATGGAATATGCCACAGGTAGCTTGCCAGGCTCTACCGTGTGGGCGGGATACTCTTGATAGCTTGCCAGGATCTCTGAGAGGGACGGAGGAATAGAACCGGGGTCGGCCACGTGCAAGGAAAACGCCCTACCCGCTGTGCTATCACTCCAGCCCAGAAGAGGCTGGGAAATAGGACAGGGCATGGAACAAAAATAAAATGGAAAGAGGAGATAGTACTGAACTTTCAGTATGGTAAAGTGTTATGTATGGAATTCTCTCAACAACAGTACAGTAAATTACAATACAAATCACTTTAAAGAAGTGCCCCTGTGGGAGGCAAAGGTAGGGAGGGGGTCAAATTGGTGAGGTAGGCACTGGTGAAGGGATTGTTGCTGAAACAATGTACACTTGAAACCAAATCATGAATAGCTTGTAATTTCACCATGACAAATTTTTAAAAGTAAAAGAACATCACAGAAAAGTGAGGTAAAGGAGTGTATAAGAAGCAAACAGTGGAGCAGATACCTTGCCATAAGTGGAAAGATGGGCAGAGATGGGTGTGTTGAGGCCAGGTGCTAGGCCCTGGGGCAAACAGGATGAGCCCACCTTAGTCCAGTCATTATTTGCTGCAACAGTGTAGCAGGAAGTCTCTTTAGATTTTTTTTTTCAGTGAAGTAAAATAGTTTTATTTGGAGAAATATAAGAGAGAGGGGGGCAGAGAGAGAGAGAGAGAGAGAGAGAGAGAGAGAGAGAGAGAGAAGTTTAAGATAACATAGTCTTCTCCAGAAGATAAAATACTGAGAGCACACATTTTAGATTGAGAATGCAACTATCAGCTGAATTTTCAAGGGCAGGTTGATGTCAAATTTTTAACTGGACTGTTAATTACTCTTTATGCTAAATATATCCTACTTCCAGACCAGAAACCTGTAAAATGGGAAACCCACCCCATTCCACTTTCTCTTTGAAGTCTTGACAATTTCCCAAATCTGGCTGCATTACTTAAAATCCAATAACTAGACATTTGTAGATGTTTCTTGCTTATAATTTGACAGTTGATATTTGGTTTGTAAGAATGCTAAAACAATATGACCTTATTTCACCATAGAAGTCAAGGATATTCTCAATTTAAATACAAATCCTTCATAATAAAGCAAAAGGGCTATCAAAATCTGCCTCACATCTATATAAACAGCTTAATTCTCCATTTTCTCATAACTCACTTGTCACAATGACCTAGCATAAACATTTTAACTATTTCTCTTTTAGGATCTCTCCACTTGCCTTTTTCTGCCTGATATTGTTTTCCTCATCCAAATTCTTCACTTGTCGGTTTGTTCATTTTTATTAAATTATCATTTTAAAGGTCAAAGAAATAAAAACAAGATTAAAACTGATTAGAGAACATTCTCACCATGAAGTAGATACCAAAATCTTGACAAAAAGTTGGGGAAGAGAGGCTGGAGAGATAGTACAGCGAATAAGGCACTGGCTTTTTTTTTTTTTTTTTTTTTTTTTTTTTTTTGCTTTTTGGGTCACACCTGGCGATGCACAGGGGTTACTCCTGGCTCTGCACTCAGGAATTACCCCTGGCCATGCTCAGGGGACCATATGGGATGCTGGGATTTGAACCCGGGTCGGCCGCGTGCAAGGCAAACGCCCTACCCGCTGTGCTATCTCTCCAGCCCCAAGGCACTGGCTTTGCATGTAGTCAACCCAGGTTCAATCTCCTGCATTGCTTCCCATATGGTTCCTCAAGCCTACCAGGAGTAATCTCTCAGCCAGGAGTAAATCCTGAGCACTTCCAGGTGTGGACCAGAAACAAACAACCAAACAAACAAACAAGAGTGGGGAAAAAATTGTAAATAAAAAAGTAACTGGCTTCACATAAGTAGTTTAGTTGTGTGTATCTGAAGGTGTGAACATGCATATTTGTATGCAAGATTGCACATATATGTCATGTTCATAATTCTACAACTGCTGGGATTAGACTAATAATTTACAGATCCTGGTGCACTCCTATGCCCTCAATCAGAATTCTTCACCAATAGTCACATCAATAGCCACTCTGTACCACATCAGCCTGTGCTTCTTATCCATGGGCTACAAGGAATTCTTGACTCCCTGGATGTAAAAAAACTAAAACACACCAATGGGCGTGTGCATTCGCAGGCTCTCTGGGCGGCTCTGTCTCACCGCCCGTGTTCGGTGCTCTGGAATCGCCGTATAAGGGCTGGATTGGGATGGCCGTTGGTCAAGGACAGGCAAAGGAAGAACGAGGACCAAGCTGGTTGCTGATTAGTTACCTTTTATTCAATTTTCCATCTTTCTCATCTCCCGCACTCCCAGCTCTGTCCTGTCTCTGGATCTACTGCAGCCTGGATTCCCCCTCAGTAGTCTCTCCCCCTACTTGTCTCTCCCACCTTGCCCTCTAGGCTACACACAGCCAGGTAGCAAAATCAACATAAGAAAGCCCTTCCTGAGGGCAGCCAGGTTCAAAGGGAACACTACCTAAGGGCATTCCAAAGCCCTTCCTGACTCTTAAGGTGTTTTTCTCCTTTCTTTATTCCAAACACTTATTAACATCTTAATACTAGTTATTTTTGGATGGACATAGCAAGAGATCCATTGAGGCTTGCAAGGCAGCTCTCCTGGCAACATCTTGCCACACACTCAGACTACAGCACTCAGGCCAGATTAATCATTCCTAACTCTAGCAGGGTCCAAATCTAGTTATCACCGTTTGGATCATGACAGCATTTGTCCATGACCAAGCTCTTAACTTATAGTTAAGCATTAGGCACTTTGGCCAGGCCCATCTTGATGCCAGAGTAGCGCACAACTCACCGCTTGCCCTGGGTCCATCCCGTCCCTCGTCGGGACCCTGCTTTTGGGGATGCTAGGAAGTAAGGGCAGCTGAGGCTTAGGTCAAGAGAATAGATGCCCAGAAGGAAAATATCATGTAGAGTCAAATGACTCCCAGGTTACAAAAGCATGGCATTTGCTAAGTCTTCCTGTGTCCATACAAAAAGGACATGGCTCTGAATAAACTATGCAAAGGACTCAAGGAGAAGAGAAAAACTATTTACAAGTCAACAGAACACTAAGAAAGAAGCTACAAATAAACAAAGAGGAGTGGGAGCACTGTAACAGGAGTAACCCAATAAACCTAAACTACCTGAGGCTATGTTATCCTACACCTGGACTCATTTTTCCCCACTCCTCCCCAGAGGTAAAGGATCCAGTTATCTGACAAAAAGAAGAAATACAAGTCACATTAACTAGTCAGGAGTTCTCAAGTCTGACAGAGTAAGTAAAGGGAGAAGAAAGAAAAGAAAAATTTGAGTTTCAAAATAAGACTCACATAAGAGCACTTTGGCCTTTTGCCACTGTCTGTATTTGCCCCTGGTCATATTACTGGCTAAAACGCAGTCTGCTTTTCCTGGCACCTGGCTGGAGACCTTTCATCTCCCACTGCTGGGGCCAAGTTTCCTACAGCAACAGAGCCTGGTGACAGGCAGTCTGGCTCTACTACAGAAGACACATCAGACCCAGAAAAACCCTGCCCAGTGAAACTGGTCAGATACTTAGACTCACACAGAGTTTAATTTGTAATGGGGTGTAAGTATTTTTCTCAAAGTCAACTGCCATTAGCTCAAGTCAAATAAGTGCATGGTTGGGCTGGTTAGGTTAATGATTTGCCTTTGTCCATTGGAAGACTTCATGTTCTGTTTCTTTATGTATCAGGTCCTGAACTGAAAAAAATTATAGGCCTTCATTTTAGTGAGAATCTGTCACTGTCTGCCAAGGCAGATGAAGAGCAGGAGATTGGAAATAAAAGGGGGCAGAGTTGGATTGTTGTTGATGTTTTTAAGTTTCTTCTTGCTATCTAGACCTAGTCTACCTGGTTTTAGAAAGATTTTAGTAATGTAGCTCATTGCTTTATGAAATTACTATTAAAATAAAGTAGTGTTAAAGTGATACAATGAAAGATGAGGCCATTGAAATTAATGTAAGGACCCAAAGCTACCCTTAGTTCCTTGTCTCTTAAATTCTTATGGTGTTTCTTAAAAGACATACTGTATAAGGGTTCCTTCAACACATTTTAAAAATACTGTCCTCAGAATGTTCTGGTATTCTAGGGCTGTGGATTTTCAAAATGACCTCTTGTGTAGTTTCATATTTCCAATTAAATGACTGATGACTGAGGTGATAGGGAAAGAACACAAAACAGTATGCTCGTTAGGAGTTTAGTTTCATTTTTCCTGGGTCTTTTCTCTTACTTAAATACTGTTGCTTTGGGTTTAGGTTTTACACTCTGGAGAAAACAAAGCTAGATTAAGAGTTTCATGAAAGTCTCCAAACATTTTCTTTATAAAAAGAACTTTTCAATGAAAAAATAATTTCATATTGGACAAACTGCTTTAACTCTGCTCCAGAACCAGACATATGTCTCATCAACACCTCACATACATGAGGCACTGAATTTGATCCTTGTCACCGAACAAGAAGGAAGACTCTGGAAAGATTAATTGCCGAAACACCTATTTCCTAAAATATATTTCCTACAGGGAGAAATCATAGTTTTTCAATCGCCTGTATCACTGAAACTGTTCAGTGTCACCCTCAAGAACGTCATGTGATGACTGGAATGGGAAGGATGGGACTGAAGATAGATGGTTGGCAACTACACGGCCTCCGCTTCACTGATGACTTCATTCTAATAACATCAAACATTAGCCAAGTGGCACAAATGCTGGCCAACTTCGACTGCGAGTGTGAAAAGGTCAGACTGCAACTGAATCTCAGCAAAACAATGTTCGTGAAAAACAAACTGGTGCCTGATGTTCCATTTGTTCTCAATGGAACGAACATCTCTGAAAGCAGCAGCTATGTAGACCTGGGTAGAGAACGCAACATGAGGAACAACTTAGTGCCAGAACTGTGCAGGAGGAAGAAAGCAGCATGGAACACCTTCAAGAGTGTCAAATAAGTGGTTAAGACGATGAAGCATCTCCGGTTCCAAGCACATCTTTTCGATTTTACTGTTTTTCCTGCACTAACATATGCCTCAGAGACCTGGGCCCTTCGAAAACAGGATCAGAATGCTATTTGGGTATCCCAAAGAGAAGTTGAAAGACCTATGCTTGGAGTATCACGTTTCACTCAAGTGAGAGAAGGAATATGGAGTTCTGACCTCCGTCGAAGACCAAGAATCAGGGACGCTCTCTCATTTGCCAAGGTGTCAAAAATCAGATGGGCCGGACACATAATGCAATTTTGAGATGACCGCTGGACTAGAGCTGTTACTGACTGGATTCCACGGGACATCAAAAGACCATGTGGCCGCCCACCTACAAGATGGTCAGACTTCTTCGTCAAAACCCTGAATGAACAGTTTGAGGCTCTTTGTGTTCTTGGAGCGAGCAGATACCATTAGGCTACACTAGCACGTGACAGGGACAAATGGAGACATTACTGGCTCCCACTCGAGCAAATCAAAGATCAATGGGATAACAAGTGATACAAGTGATAGAATTTATATGAATAAAAGTATAATGAGTGACATAAAATATAAACTGAATAAAAAAAATATATTATCACATGATCACTTTAAGTAAAAAGCGTTGTAGCACTGTTGTCCCATTGTTTATCGATTTGCTCGAGTGGGCACCAGTAATGTCTCCATTGTGAGACCTGTTACTGTTTGTGGCATATCAAATATGACACAGGTAGCTTGCCAGGCTCTGCTGTGCAGAAGGGATACTCTCGGTAGCTTGCTGGGTTCTCTGAGAGGGATGGAGGAATCGAACTGGGGTCAGCCATGTGCCAGGCAAATGCCCTACCCGCTGTGGTATTGCTCCAGTCCAAAATTTAATAATAATGGAATATGTTGAAAGACATTGCAAGTCTCACAAAATGAAAACAGGAGATCAAAACATTGGACAGAGCAGAAAACAGAGCATCTGTGAAGATCTATGTCTTCAAAAGTTCTTTGGGCATTCCTTCTTAGACAATCATGCAGTTGTTGCTGACTCAAATTCTTGGATAAAGAGGTTCAAATTACCTAGAGTAAGTCACTTTTTAATGTTAATGAAGAGACATTTAAAGTTTCTCTGTAAAGTCATTTTTCCTATCTAAGCTAATTTTTTAATTTGCCCTTCAAAATTACAACTCAGCAAGCACAAAGGGGCAGACAACATTGCTTGTGGAAGACAACATGAGCTTGAGGTTGAGTTTCCACATGAATCTCCAGGTCAGACTAACATTCATAAAAACAATTCTATTCTTGCTTTCATTCTCACATAAGTACTAAAACACATGACTTTTGAAGTTGAGGAAAACTAAAAGAATCTTGCTTTCCCTGTGAAACAAAATTGGATATTTTTTTTAATCTCAAAACCTGTGTTTATTTCTGTTTTTATTACACTTTTGTTTCTACGGCCTCAATCATCCCCAAACACATATTAGTTGGATGGAATTCTGGTAAGGTTTTTATTTTTAAAATTCCTATGTAGGTTTAATGATAAAAGAAATAAAACTGTGGTTAACTGAAATGAAAGAAAGAAGTAAAGGGAGGAAAAGGAAAGACACACACACCACACACACAAATTGCCTCCCAAAAATTAGAGAATATATTTTTTATACATTGATCTAAATAAAATTAATATGTAAAATGGTTATTGACCTACAACCCAAGGAAGGTCAAGATGTCTGTCATAGGCGTCTATTGGTCAGCTAGCAGGCCAAACCTCCCAAAGTATGTCTGTCTAGAAGAGTGCTTGAAGGCATTCAGTCCAGAGGGCAAGATCTGTGAGCAAGACTCCAGTTGTCTCTTAAGTAAACCCAGCAAACCTGGGTTCCATCCCCAGCATCCCATATGGTCCCCCAAACACTTTATGGAATAATCTCTGAGGGCAGAGCCTGGCTTAAAAACAAAACAAAACCAAAAAAGCTGGGGAAAAAAACCCCAAACATTTGTAGACTAGACAATGCTGTTGAATAAGTACTGACTCAAAAAGAGAAAATCAGGGACTGGAGCGATAGCACAGCAGGTAGGACATTTGCCTTGCATCTGGCCAACCCGGGTTCGATTCCCTCAGCACCACCAGGAGTGATTCCTGAGTGCAGAGCCAGGAGGGAAAAATGAAAAACTCAAATAAACAACCAAATACTACATTTTTTCAGAAGCAGAAAAAAGTAACAAATGAAACTCAAAATACATAGAAGGAAAATAGAAAAATTAAAAACACACAAAAGATCAGTGAAACCAAGAATTGGTATTTTATAATAAAAGAGTCAAAAGATTGTTAAGCCCTTCACTAGACTCATAAGGAAAAAGAAAACACTGATCAAGAGAACCAGAAATGGAAAAAAATGCAGAGAAAATGCAACCAATACCACAGAAATACAAAAGCACTTATGCAAAATAAATTTATGCCTCTACATTGGAGAATTTAGAAGAAATGGGTGACTAGAATCCAATAGCCTTGTAAAATTGCATAGGAGAAAAAAATAAAACCTGTACAGGTTCATTCAAGCAAGGAAATTGAAAAACAAACCAAGTATTTCCCTCCCCAAAAAGTTTCCAGATCCAGATGGGTTTACTAGTGACTTCTACTGAATCTTCAAGAAAGATGTATTACTACTCTTTTTTAGCTCTTCCAGAAAATCGAAAAAATATGAAAGTCTCCATTTTATTTTTTTGTCCTTTATTTGAGCATTCACTGTATCACTGTCATCCTTTCTTCATCGATTTGCTCGAGTAGGCACAGTAACGTCTTCATTCTTCCTAGCCTCGAGATTATAGCAGCCTCTCTTAACTTGTCCTTCCCAATGGTGCCACATTGGAGACTCTTTCAGGATCAGGAGAATGAGACCCATCTTTGTTAGTTTTTGGCATACCGAATATGCCACAAGAGCTTGCCAGGCTCTGCCATACAGGCAGGATATTCTAAGTAGCTTGCCAAGTTCTCCAAGAGGAAGAACTGGACTACACGAGGTTGCTTCCAGGAGCTTTGTCTTATAGTCTCTGGATTTTGGCCGTTGATGGGATTACACTGTGCCACGGGCAGTTTGTGATGTGACTGTCTATCTACTGGAAAATGGTGGATCTGGGTGGAGGAGGCCCAGTCCCAACCCAAGCAGGCTTGGAGATCTCAGCCCCGGGTCATGCACACCTGGGTTCCTCTGCCAGTTCCTTGAGGCTCGTCCAAACGTGTAGAAAGGGGCCTTGAGCATGGCTGTGGTTGGGTTCTGGAGGTCTTGGGCTAACGGGGCTCTGCTTGGGACGGGGAGGGAAACTCAGTCCACCCGCCTCTGAGGGGCCCCAGTGAAGACAGCCAGACGCGGAGGCAAGAGACTCTGCATTTGAGCATTAATAAGCAATAATTTATTGTCAAATAATTTGTTTGACTTAAAAGTAAAAAAACTTTTTTTAAGTACCTTCTTACAGATAAAAAAGTAGCCATCATAACAAGTGGAAGCAACAACGTTTTTGTATATCTCAGTCGTGTCTGAAATACAGAAAATTATTCCAAATACTCATTTACTATATTTTACATTAAAATTTTAAATTAATGTCATAATGAAATTTCTCAAAAACAAAAATCACCTATTTTCAGAATATGTACTTATCAATATTTGTATTTTGATAGATACATCAAAATTATAAAAATATGAAACAGAAAATTTTAATTATGAAAACCAACAAGTTCTTTTGTTTTATCTTGTTTTTATTGCTTTCAAATATATTTAACGGTCCCTAAGATCATATATTGTCATTTTCTAAGCTGAAAGTCTTCATTATTATCACAAATAAGGAAGCGAAGTATAAATAAGGAAGCTAAGTATAAATAAGTACTAAAATAGTACTGTAGTACTGTTGTCCCGTTCATCAATTTGCTCGAGCAGGCACAAGTAACATCTCCATTGTGAGACTTGTTGTTACTGTTTTTGTCATATTGAATATGCCACGGGTAGCTTGCCAGGCTCTGGCATGTGGGCGGGATACTCTCGGTAGCTTGCTGGGCTCTCCCAGATGGATGGAAGAATCAAGCCTGGGTTGGCTGTGTGCAAGGCAAATGCCCTACCTGTTGTGCTATCACTCCAGCACAGTAGGTAGCGCGTCAGTCTCATAATCTGAAGTTCTAAAATAATACCAGATAAAGAGTTATCATAATCTATTGCTATAACCACTGTATCCCTGTAGTCCCATTGCTCATCGATTTGCTCCAACAGGTGCCAGTAACATCTCGTTCGTCCCTGATGCATTCAGGGCCAGGGGAATGAGGCCCATTATTGTTACTGTTTTTGGCATATCAAATACACCACAGGTAGCTTGACAGGCTCTGCCATGCAAGATTCTGCATTACTATAATAGGAAATAATTTTCCTATTAAATTATTAAATGTTTTATAATTTTATCTAATTAGAGCTGTGATTTACAAAGTTATTGATCGATAAATCTTAAGCATACAATATTTCAACACTAATCTCATTACCAGTGTCAACTTCCCTCAGCAGAATTCCCATACTGCCTCCAGCCCCCTTTTCCCTTCCCTTCCCCTACCTGCCACTTTAACAAGAATTCTTCCCTTTTCTATGAGACTAACATTACCATGATTTTTCAAAAAATTATAAAATCATCACTAAAACATTATAGAACATACATATTACATATTCCTTATGATACAGAGGCAAAATATCTTCAACAAAATCTTCAACAAAAATAAATTTATTTCAGTAATGCAAGGATAGTTTAATACATGCAAATTATTATGATACTTATCATATATAAGAATCAACCAAACAAATGATCAAACCTATATAATCATATGAATAGATACAGACAGAGATTTTTACAAGATTCAACATCCATTTATGAGAAGATAGAATGACAACACAAGATAAAAACTCTTGGGAGACTGTAACAAATGCTACTTTAAAAAGATAGATACCTTTTGGACCCGGCTGTGGAAGGAGCATGATGGAGGGGCCCAAGGGAGCGCCCTCGGACTCCAAGCAGCCCACTGAACTAATTCCGGCATGGGACCAGAGACCCCACGGCGTGCTGAAGCTGTGGGACCCGGGCATCCCCCAATTCTTTTAACCTGTCTCTCTCTCAACTCCTCCCTCCTGAGCACAGCGCAGGGGCCGCGGTTTTCCTGAGCGCAAAACGGAGACGCCGATCCAGCCAAAACAGGACGTGAGCGCGCTTGCGGGAGTCCCCAGGGGGCGGGGGCGGCGACCCCCGCCCACCGCAGTTAGATACTTAAACCCACCTCCCCCACGCGTGCTTCCTTTTGGACCCGGCTGTGGAAGGAGCATGATGGAGGGGCCCGAGGGAGCGCCCTCGGACTCCAAGCAGCCCACTGAACTAATTCCGGCATGGGACCAGAGACCCCACGGCGTGCTGAAGCTGTGGGACCCGGGCATCCCCCAATTCTTTTAACCTGTCTCTCTCTCAACTCCTCCCTCCTGAGCACAGCGCAGGGGCCGCGGTTTTCCTGAGCGCAAAACGGAGACGCCGAGCCTCTCTCTAGGTTTCTCCATCTTATGAGCACCATAAAAGGGTAAAAGTTTGTAGTGATGTTATTTCTGGTTGTACTTTCCCTGGACTTTATACAGAAACCCAAAACCGCGCGACCTAATGTCATCTTAGTATGAGCAATATGTAATGGTTCCTTTCTAATGGGGCGGACTTTTGTGGGAGATCCTAATAGTAAGTCTGTTGCTGAAATATTGAAGGCAATCAAAGTGGTAGCCATCTCACTAGACTGAACTAAGCTATATCCCCACGCCGGCTGAGAAGAAATTTTCTTCTTTCTCGGGAAGAAACGCGGTGTGTCATCAACTACAGTGTGATGTCCATTAAGCAAACAGACCTGGTGGCCTGGGAATGGGATATAAGGGGAAAAATTATGTACAAGGAACAGCGGGACGCTGGTGGAATCTCGAGCCGGAGCCGATACCAGCGCAAGACCTTCGGTTCCAGAGACTGCTTGCAGATACTCTACAAGTCTATCAACTAAGCCAGAGCCCCACGCCTGCTGATGACGGGAAATAACCATCCTTTTCGGTTTTTTTTTCCCTTGTCAGGCAGCGTGGCGATTACTAAAACAGGCGTGAACTCGGTGGCGCGGGGCAAGGGGGAAAAAGAAAAACTATGTAACAAACAGCGGGACTTAATATCTCTATATTCTTAGCAATGGAGAACTATCAAATGCCTCCTTGGCAATAGGACTGCTTTCCTTTTTTGGGGGAAACCCCAACAACGGTAGTGAGTTGTGTGTTGAAACATGGAATGTAATCGAAATAAGGCGTAAACGAAGTGAAACATATCATGTGCAAGGGTTGGGACTGGGGAGGTGGGAGGGGGCGGCAGGTATACTGGGGGGGTTGGTGATGGAAGATGGGCACTGGTGAAGTGAAGGGTGTTTGAGAACTGTATAACCGACATAATCCTGAGAACTATGTAACCCTCAACATGGTGATTCAATAAAATTAAAAAAAAAAAAAAGATAGATAAACAGAGTACATAACAATGAATTTCTGCTGAGAAAAGTGTGAACTATTTAACACAAATACAGTAAAATATATAAATGGACTGTATATATAATAGGAAACAGCCTATAAATATGGGAGGAAATGTTCAACCTTGTTCACAGTCAAGAAAATGCAAACTCCGACCACAATGAAATGCCATTTATTTAGTTACAAAGCATGAGAATTGCAAGGATGTGGCTCAGTAGAAAGAAATTCTAATATACTGCTGATTGCTAATATATATAATTGTAGGCTATTTTTGCATTATTGCAATTTATTTTGTCAAGGTCATGTGGTTCTCAATAGAATTCAAAAAACTTTGAAAACATTTTTATTGATTCAGGTTAGTAATTTTAATAAGAACATGTGATATATCAGTGAGTAAGGGAGGGAATGAAAATAACAATCAAAAGTGAAGGAAATTTCTGTCCTGAAAAGTATACTACAGCACAACTACAGGGTGGGGTACAATAAAGTAAAAGAGTGATTACACACCCAGAGTTGGGATGAGTGACCCTACAGTAGAGTGTCAGAATTCAATTTCTTATGACTGTAGGATTGAGGTTCCCACTTGATGGGGTAGCTTTAACCCAGAAAATGTCTCCGCTTGAGGCTATATGACTCTCAGGATAAAGCAGTCTAGAGGCCAAAGAGAGAGCACAATACTATCTTTGTACAAAGTCTGCTTTATAGATTAAAATAATAAGTTTGAAATTATACTAGACATTATCCTGTTTGGATAACATGGCTAAAATGCTCGTTGGGCAATTTGTCAAACCCTGTCCTAAATTTTTCAGGTTCTAACAACTTCTATTTTTATTTATTTATTTTTTCTTTGCTTTTTGGGTCACACCCAGCGATGCTCAGGGGTTACTCCTGGCTTTGCACTCAGGAATTACTCCTGGCGATGCTTGGGGGACCATATGGGATGCCGGGGATCGAACCTGGGTCGGCTGCTTGCAAGGCGAACGCCCTACCCGCTGGGCTATCGCTCCGGCCCCTCTAACAACTTCTAGACTAGTATACACAAATACCCAACCAACAGAGGCCTTTTGATGCTTATATCCAGAAAGAGTTTCTTCTTTCTTATTATTATTCAAAATGCCCATTCCCCAGGGAAGTCTATGAAACCTAGCTAACTCCATCTTTTACCATACAGAAGCTGTCTCCTTCAGTTCAAGTTTACTGTTATCCTCCCTGCCCATGGAAATAAATAGTCCTGCTGCACCCCACTCCCAGCTGTCAGCTCTGCATGTAAGCCTTCTCTGATTTTGTTTTAAGAATTTCACATTTATCTGGGGCTGGAGCAATAGCACAGCGGGGAGGGCGTTTGCCTTGCACGTGGCCGACCCGGATTCGATTCCCAGCATCCTATATGGTCCCCTGAGCACCACCAGGGATAATTCCTGAATGCAGAGCCAGGAGTAACCCCTGTGCAGAGCCAGGTGTGACCCAAAAAGAAAAAAAAAAGAATTTCACATTTATCTATTTTAGTTGGATTCTAGCATATATATATAGGCATATGTATATGATAAAATATCAAGTCTTATTCTCATTGCAGTACCTGATATCACTGGCCACTGCCCGACACATGTTCTGCATTGATTTCAAATTGTTTCTGCCAAATGACTGCATTTAAATTATGCACTATAAATTATACATCATACCCTAGTAATTTAACTTAATTCAGTACTCACAATAGCTCTTAAGAAGTTTTAATATTCTTATAAGAAAACAATGACATTTGTGAGGCTGAGAGCAGCGCAGGACATGCTATTCACTTCAAAAGTCCTTCTTCAAGGTCGTCCTTGGGGCCTGGCCAGCTCTTGTTGACAGGTACAGTGCTGCTTAGTAACTGCCAGTCTTTGTTTTCTCCTTATATAAAAACCCTTCCTCTCCCACTTCGCTGTGGTGCAGATTACATATTCCTACCACCAGACAGGTAAGAATAGACGTCATATCAGTCCTCTCAGTATCAGTGAATCTATTGGCAAGGCATTCGCCACAGTGGCAAGTCTCCTTGAAACAGCTGATGCTTGTGGCAGCCTATCAAGGTTCCCCTCCCTGAATGAACCAGGGACACTACCTGGGACCTTCTGGGGCAAGTCCCACAGTAACCCTATGCAATGATGTGGAGCAAGCTGGCTCACCTCACTGACAGGGGAAATTCTATGCCCATGAGTACAGGATGCCCTGAAAATGACAAAGTGTTTGATGGGGATCTTACTGAAGGCAGGGAAAAATGGGGATAGATGGGTAAAGTCTAGACCAGTTCACTATTGCTTGTCCCACATGTCAACTAGTTCTTATTAGACATTGCTTGCTCTCATCTCTAAGTGCACAATCCCTAAATTGGAGTCTGTGTGGTTTGGAAAGTGTAGTTTTTCAACAAATAGGGCCTGTAATGTAGTACTGGGATGCCTGGTAAGTACAGGATAGGTAAGAAGTTCTGCTGATGCAGGTCTCCAACAAAGGAAACTTCAGAAAGGGCACTAGTAGCACCAGCACTGGGCTTGCCCCAACTTTGGGTTGCTCATCTGGCAACTGAAAAGCAATTGATCTTACAAGTGCAAGTTCATATGTGACCGAAGGACTTAAATCTGGAGCTAAGATTTGAGCTTGAGCTCACTTGGCTCAAGCATACAGAAAAGGTGTGTTAGAAGGAAATTAGAAACCAGAAACCCTAATGACCCATTAAAGGACCTAGATGCCACTTTGCAGGAAAGAAAACCAGAACACTGCCAATCTCCCCTGTTCAGTGACGCTCACCAAACCAGCCTGGGATACCCTTAGTCCATAAAGTGGGGCCACACTGAAAACTACATCCTCAAAGGGGGAGAATGAAGTAGAGATAATAGAGCAATCAGAGGGGGAGGGAGACTCCCTTTTTAGTGAAAAACTGAAAGCACAGCAGGAACTCCATGCAGAGGTGGGTCCTGTCTCGCTGGCACTTCTGATTCTGTTAGCGCATCTTACTATGCAGATGTACTCCACTGCAAAATTAACAAAATGGAAATTTTACCATAAAGCAAAAGAAGGAAATCAATTTTTTTTAACTTTCATGCTAAACCCTGACTTCATGATTTTGATTTCTTTCCCCTGATATGCACAGTCCCACTTCCTTTTCTTGCAACCGCTAACCTTGACTGATGGTAATTTGACCGTGAACGCCCAACTAGAGTCAGAAGTGGGAAAGGAAAAATGGAAATATTTTAATTTTAAAATGCTAAAACTTTATAACACAACTACTAGAAAATCTCCCTTGTTGTTTAGTGTTCACTGGGACTGAAGAGCAAAAAATGGAAGAACAAATTGTTATGAGAATAATTTTAGATGATTTTGGTTAGGAAAAATAGGTTTTGCTTTTAGCAGGCATAAAAGAATTTTGAGTTATACTGCATAAAGCTGTCAGATCTCATGTTATTGTAAGAAGAACTGATGTGTTTACTTTTCTCTTTCCTTGACACCTATAAATATCCTTATTTTTATGACAATATAGTTGCATAAATCCAAGAATTATAAATTATTTGACAATGTAAAAATGGTAGTATTTCTGAGATTTTGACTTTAATATCAAAAATCACTGTTTCAGAAATTAAAACACAAGTATTACAAACTGATGGTAAATGAATTTTGTATAAAATTATTATGCAGTTATTACAAGAATTAAAATGTGATGGTAAGTAGAGTTCCTTTAAAACCTATCACATAAGCCCAAACTTTCCTTATTTGCATTTGCATTAACTTGACCTTATTCCTTAATACCTGTGTATGAGACTCGCTTAGGGTCTGGAGGGTCACAGGTCTTCTTCAACTCGGAAAAATATATGGGTTGAAGAAACAGTGTAGTTAAAGCAGGTTCTGACCAAAAAGAGGGGGAATTATACTCCTTCCCTTAAAGCTGAGAAACCCTTTATGAGGTTAAGAAAACAAAGTAACTTGAGACTTACAGATTGGAAGGTGTGACACCCTTTTACTATGAAAATGTATCTGTTAAGTGATGCTATATTATTATGAGTTCTGGCAAAGAAAATTATGATTATATCTGTTCTTACTGTGTTTGTATAAAATAATTTGCTACATTTATTAAAACTAAACCTAATTTGCTAAAAAAATTTCATTATAATTATTTAATAAATGTAGGTAAGGTGAATAAAAGGCAGAGAATCTCTTGCCCACACGCCTGGCTGTCTTCCCTGGGGCCCCTCGGAGGGGATGGGCTCCAGCTTCTCCCCCACCCCGAGCAGAGCTCCCGGTGGCCGAAGACTTCTGGAACCTAGTCACAGTCATGCTCAAGGTCCCCCTCCACATGTTCAGACAAGAAGGTACCGGCAGAGGAACCCAGGTGTGTGTAATTCCATCAAAGGCCAACATCCAGAGATTTAAAAGCAAGCTCCCAGAAGCTCCAAGATATCTTATAATCTACTCCCTCTGGGAGAACCTAGCAAGCTACTGAGAGTTTCTTGCCCACATGGGACAGCCTCAAAAGCTTCCCATGGTGTATTCATATGCCAAAGCCAGTAACAAGCTGGATTTCATTCCCCTGACCCTGAAAGAGCCTCTAATGCGGCATTGTTGGGAAGGCCGAGTAGAGAGACTTCTAAAATCTCAGGGATAAGACGAATGGAGAGGTTACTGAGACCACTTGAGAAATTCGATAATCAATGGGATTTTGTGAAGGTGAATAAAAATGTTTCAGAAATATTCTTTTGTTAGTGTCACAATCTGCTTATCATTCTTTTGTTTTCTTGCTTTTTTTTTTTTTAGGTCACATCTGGCGATGCACAGGGGTTACTCCTGGCTGTACACTCAGGAATTACCCCTGACGGTGCTCAGGGGACCATATGGGATGCTGGGAATCGAACCCAGGTCGGCCAAGTGCAAGGCAAACGCCCTACCCGCTGTGCTATTGCTCCAGCCCCCTGCTTATCATTCTTAAAGATTTTCCCTTTATAACATTTTCTCTTTATCTGAAATGGTTCTGATTATTGGATTATAACTTTCCAAATTAATATTTCCAGAGTTTTGTAGTTAACTTATCTAAGAACTGAAGATGGTCCTTTTACAAAGAACAAGTATGCTGAAAATGGAGACTGTAACACAGACTACAGAAATATTGCCACAGTGAATACACTTGAACAAAATTTGTGCTGCTTCTCTGAACATTAGAGAATACTATAACAGGAGAACCTTTCATCTAAAGATGATCCAACGATATCTAAGAATAGTTCTCTAACGGCAGTATCCATAGTTCTCAATGGGATTTTTGGTTTAATTTCACTTTGATCCTTTTCCTCTTTTTTCTCCATAGAACCTTCTCTTATCCAGTATCAAGGACTGCAACACAACTTTATAATTGAACTGACCTATTCTCAGGACTGAGATACAGATTCTATAAAATAATTGGACGGTCAGCTTCTGAATTATTGAAACTTCTCAAGTAGACCAATAAGAGACAAAAAAGGAGATAAATGCTTAGATGTGCTCTTTTGGAGGATGGAGCACATCTGACACTGAGAACATCCATAACTCCTACAAAAATGATGGCAATAAATCTTTTGTATCAATAATTTTACTCAATGTCAATAAACTAAACTCAACAATCGTGAGACAAAGAGTGGCAGGATAGAATGCATCCAACATTTTGCTGCCAATAAGAAACACACCTGAACAGCCAGGGTAAAAACAGACTCAGTCAAACAATGGAAAACAATCTTGCAGGAAGACTATGTTTTTTAAAAAGGTCAGGATAGCTTTACTTAAATCATACTATAAATTTAAGAAGGCTGTGAGAAACAGGATTGGTCATTTCTTGATCAAGGCATCAATACATCAAGAACTCATGCTCCCAATGATGGCCCACCAAGGTATTTAAAACAGGGCCGGAGTGATAGTACAGCAGGTAGGGCATTTGCCTTGCACGCGGCTGACTTCAGTTCTAATCCCTGGCATCCCATATGGTCCCCAAGCACCGTCAGGAGTCATTTCTGAGTGCAGAGCCAAGAGGAACCCCTGAGGATCGCTGAGTGTGACCCAAAAAGCAAACAAAAATAAAATATTTAAAACAGCTACTAATAGACATGAAAGAAGACATTAACAGTAACGCAATCATTCTAGGAGATTTTTTTTCTTTTTTTTTCTTTATTTTTTTAATAAGTTAGTCACCGTGAGGGTACAGTTACAAATTTACCCATCTTTGTGCTTGTGTTTCCCTCATACAATGTTCGAGAACCCCTCCCTCCACAAGTGTCCATTTTCCACCACCAATGAACCCAGTATCCCTCCCACCCTCCAATCCCGTCCCCACCCCCCACCCCACCCCACCTCTGTGGCAGGGTAGTCCATTTTGTTCTCTCTCCTTTTGGGTGTTGTGTTTGCAATAGGGGTATTGAGTGACCATCGTGTTCAGTCTCTAGTCTACTTTCAGCACGCTTCTCTCTTCTCGCTCGGGGTCCCCAACCACATTTTACTTGGTGTTCCCTTCTCTATCCGGGCTGCCTTTCCCCCAGCATGTGAGACCAGCTACCAAGCCATGGAGCCAACCTCCTTGTATTATATACTGCTATTCTTGGGTGTTAGTCTCCTACTCTGTTATTCTATACTCCACAGATGAGTGCAATCTTTCTATGTCTGTCCCTCTCTTTCTGACTCATTTCACTTAGCATGATACTTTCCATGTTGATCCACTTATGTGCAAAGTTCATGACTTCATCTTTTCTAACAGCTGTTCTAGGAGATTTTAACCACCCCTCTTTCACCGCTAACACATCATTTAGGAAAAACTCAACAAGGAAACAATGGCACTAAAGAAAGAAATAGGAGATATGACCTAGCAGAAATATATAGGGTCCATCCCCCCAAAAATAGTTGAGTACATATTCTTCTCCAGTGCACACAGATCATTCTCCAACATATATCTCATACTGTACGACAAAATATATCTCCATAAAATTAAGAAGATAAAAATCCTATCAGCTATCCTCTCTGATCACAGGGTTGTGCCAATGAAAATTAACCATAAACAAATGGGAGAGGAGAAACTCAGACACTTTGAAATTAAATAATTCATTACTAAACAATCAGTAGGTCAAGGAGAAAATCAGAGAGAAAATGAAGATTCCTGGGAACAAACAAGGATAACAATATGATATACGAGAATATATGGGACACAACAAAAGTAGCTTTTCTTAACAGAGGAAAGTTCATAGCAATTCAAGTAAGGTCCACATCAATAACCTAATAGCACACCTTAAATAGCTAGAAAAAGGACATACCCCTGAGCACAGCCAGGAGTAATTCCTGAGTGCAGAGCCAGGAGTAACCCTGTGCATCAACGGGTGTGACCCAAAAAGCAAAAAAAAAAAGAAAAAAAGAAAAAGGACATATGCATACCATTATTCATTGAAGCACTTATCACTATAGCTAGGAAATGAAATCAGCCTAGGTTCCCAAAAACAGATGAGTGGATAATGAAGGTGTGTTTTATATACACAATCGAATACTATTTAGCTGCATGGAAGGATGAAACTATGCAGTTTTTGTAACTTGGATGGAACTGGAAAATATTGCATTGAACAAAGTAAATCAGAAGAAGGAAGATAAATAGTGGATTCTCTTACTTGTCTGTGGAATATAGAATTATAGAATGATAGAATGCAAGGTATGAGATTCCTGAATTACCCTGATCCCTCGATTATAGAACTGGGGATAAGGAAGGAAACAACCTGAAGTTGAGGTGGGGAGAAAGAAGAGGCAGACAGAAGATAACACAAGTGGCAGGTATTACATAATTATGCATATGCACCACAGAATCAGCAAGTCTGAATGCATAAAATCCAAACTGCAACAACCAAACTTTAAAATATGCATGTCAAGAAAACAGGCTGGGGCACAAGAGGGAAACTGAGAACATTAGTGGAGGGAAGTTGACAATGGTGATGGAGTAGATGTTGGAGAATAATATACCTGAAACTCTACTGTAAATAATGTTGTAAAGCACAATGGCACAATTAAAAAAATTAAATTTAGAAAAAGAAAAAGAAGAAAAGGAACCCAAAGCTAGAAGAGGAAAGAAATAATACAATTTAGTGAAGAAATTAATAAAACAGAAACTAAAAAAAATAAAGCAAACAAACAAACAACACAGAATTCAAAATATCAACAAAACCAAGAGCTGGTTCTTTGAAAAACTTATGGTTGGGGGCTGGAGAGATAGTACAAGCAGATAGGAAGCTTTTCCTGCATGCAGCCAATGTGAGTTCAATCCACAGCACCCCATAGTCTCCTGAGCCCCACCTTCCCTGCAGGAGTGATACCTGGACACAGAGCCAGGAATGACTCTGTTTGAGTGCCCCCCCCGAAAAAAACATAAACAATAAATAAATAAATAAATAAGATTGAGAAACAATGATACAAAGAAATAGAAAACTTATAAAAGGGAAATTTCACAATTCATATTAGAAAAATTCAAAGGATCATCAGGGGTTATTTACCAGAAAAATTCAAAGAATCATCAGGGATTATTTAAAATACCTTTATACTATAAAACTAAAAAGTTCAGAAGAAATGAATAAATTTTTGGACTCCTATAATCTATAAGGTTTGAATCAAGGAGATAGAAATGTAATCAAAAGTCTCCCCAAAAACAAAAGCCCAAGTACAGACAAGTTTACTAGTGAGTTCTTCCAAACTCTTAAAGAATACCTAATACCAGTTCTTTTCAGACTCCTGCAGGAAGTTGTTGAAGAAACAGGAAAATTCCCCCAATAGCTTTCATGAGGCAAACATTACACTGATATTAAAAGCAAAGAGACATCATTTTAAAAAATATATAGACCTGTATCCTTGATGGAAATAGATATGAAGATCCTCAACAAAATATTAACAAATTGAATCCAACAATATGTCAGAAAGATCATGCACCAAGTCAAAAAAGTCATACACTATAACCAAGTAGAATTCATTCAGGGGATGCAAGGATAGTTTAGTATATAGAACTCAATCAGCATAATACACTCTATCAATACAAGGACAAAAGAAAATCACGTGATCATATCAATATTGCATAGAAGTCATTTGACAAGATCCAACACCCATTGCTCATGGATTTGCTCGAGCGAGCACCAATAACGTCTCCATTGTGAGATTTGTTACTGATTTTGGCATATCAAATATGCCATGGGTAGCTTGCCAGGCTCTGTAGTGGGGGCGAAATACTCTCGGTAGGTTGCCGGGCTCTCCGAGAGGGGCAGAGGAATCAAACCCAGGTTGGCCTCATGCAAGGCAAAAACACAACCTGCTGTGCTATCACTCCAGCCCATCCAACACCCATTCATGACAAAAAAATAAAATAAAATGGGAATTGAAGGGAATTTCCTCAATATAATTTTTAAAAATTCTTTTATCACAAGCACACAGCAAAAGTCATGTTTGATGATAAAAACTGAAAAGTCTTCCTCTAAGATCAGTCACAAACAAGGGTTCCTGGTCTCACCAGTACTCTTCAATAAATATTAGAAGTCCTTGCCATGGCAAAATAGGCAAGAAAGTTATTAAGAAAATCCAGATCAGAAAAGAAGTTAAATTCTCTTCTTTTGCAGATGACATCCATACTATACCTAGAAAATATAGATTCAATGAATACTATACATGTATAGTAAAGTGACAGGCTACAAAATAAATGTGCATAAACCATGACTTTTCTATATGCAAACAATGAAATAGTAGATAAATAAATTAAAAGCTATACCATCCACAACTGTGTCTCAGAAAATCAAATACCTAGGAATCATCTAAAAAGGGGGTGGAAAAACTATACAAAGAAAGCTATAAATCTAACATAAAAAAGGACACAAGAAAGCGGAAACACACCCCATGTTCATGGATTTGAAGAATTAATATTGTCAAAATGACAATCTTCCCCAAAGCATTAGACAGATTCAATGCAGTTTCTAAAAAAATACTCAAAAAAATTTTAAGAAACATAGATTAGGAGGCTGGAGCGATAGCACAGCGGGTAGGGCATTTGCATTGCATGCAGCCAACCTGGGTTTGATTCCTAGCATCCCATATGGTCCCCTGAGCAATTCCTGAGTGCACTCAGGTTACTCCTGAGTGCATGAGCAAGGAGTAACCCCTGTGCATTGCCGGGTGTGACCTAAAAAAAGAAAAGAAAAAGCTATCAGTTGAGGACCAGAAATAAAAATCATAGATTAAATGCTGTTGAATTTTGTATGCAGTAGGCTTATACTGATAATTAAATAAGTTAATTCCATCCCTGTTAATTTCTTATTCTCTATATTCTTTGACTTTCTCTTATCTTAGTGTTTCTCCACCTTTCGTTGACCATTGCTCTCCTCTAACGTTTTTCTTTCCTATGTCCTTCTCTCCACAGGTTGGACCTCTAGTCTCTACCTTGCCCCACCCCTATTTATGTGATTTTCACTTGGTGTCTTCTAGGAATAGCCTGAGGGCACACTGTCACTGTCACTGTCATGCTGTTGATCTTCAATTTGCTGGAGCAGGCCCAGTAACGCCTCCATTCATCTTAGCCCTGAGATTTTAGCAGCTTCTCTTTACTCATCCTTCCCAATGGCGCCACATTAGAAGCTCTTTCAGGGTCAGGGGAATGAAACTCATCATTGTTACTGTATTTGGCATATGAATATGCCACAAGGAGCTTACCAGGCTCTCTCGTGTGGGCAGGAAACTCTCAGTAGCTTGCCAAGTTCTCCGAGAGGGAGAACTAGACTATAAGATGTGAGGGCACACAGTAGGACCAAATAATCCTGGTTAAGAAATACTGTCTTGGGGCTGGAGCAATAGGACAGCGGGTAGGGCATTTGCCTTGCACACGGCCGACCTGGGTTCGATTCCCAGCATTTCATATGGTCCCCTGAGTACCGCCAGGAGTAATTCCTGAGTGCAGAGCCAGGAGTGACCCCTCTGCGCAGCCAGATGTGACCCAAAAAGGAAAAAAAAAGAAAGAAATACTGTCTTAAGTGGTATTATCCACAACTCACCCCCTCACTCTCATAGTCATATCCCAAACCTATTGATTGCAAAGGGTTGCCAGTTACAACCTCTTTCTAATATCCAGTTGAAAGGTACCACTCTGCCACCTACTTTTCCCTTTCACTCCATTTCAGCTGATTAGTATACCACACTGAGACTCAGGAATAGAATTTATCTTTTTTTTTAATTTTGCTTTTTTTGGGGTCACACCCGGTGATGCACAGGGTCACTCCTGGCTCTGCACTCAAGAATTATCCCTGCAGTGCTCAGGGGACCATATGGGATGCTGGGAATCGAACTTGGGTCAACCGCATGCAAGGCAAATGCCCTACCCACTATGCTATCACTCCAGCCCCTAGAATTTATCTTTTATTCCATCTTTGCACATTCCATCACCTTATAAAGTCCTCTCTTTACTCATTAGCCAACATCAATTCCTAGATTTTATTATTTAACTAATTCTTACTACATATAAAAGTTTGTGTTTTATTTTATTACCACAGTTAATTTGGACTGGAGCGATAGCACAGTGGGTAGGACCGACCTGGGTTCGATTCCTCCAACCCTCTCGGAGAGCCTGGCAAGCTACCCATGATGTATTCAATGTACCAAAAACAGTAACAAGAAGTCTCACAAGACGTTACCGGTGCGCGCTCAAGCAAATCGATGAACAGGATGACAGTGCAACATTGCAGTGCAACTACAGTTTATTTATCTTTCACAACTATTATTTTAAGTAGACATATGGAATTAATTTTTTCTTTTTTTTAATTAAATCACCATGAGATACACAGTTCAGAAGTTTATTGTGTTTCAGTCATACAAAGTCCTAACATCTATCTCTTCACCATTGTACATTTCCCATCACCAATATCCCCAGTTTCCCTCCTTCCAGCTCCCCAACCCCAGTTTACTTCTATATAATTTATTTGTAATATAAATCTGTCTAATAAAAAATATTTTTATTTTTATTTTTCTCTTTTCTGCATGGCAAAGCCTAGCAAGTTACCTGTGACATATTTGATATGCCAAAAACAGTAACAACAGCATGTTCTTCATGTTCCTGGAGTGAGCAGATGCCATTGGGCTACACTAGCACGCAACAGAAACAAATGAAGACATTACTGGCACCCACTCGAGCAAATCAATGAACACCGAGATGACCAATGATACAGTGATAAATCTGTCTAGAATTATAGAAATAAAGATTAGGTGCTTCACCAATGTTAAATGTCTGAACCACATTTTCCTTAATGGCAAACTAGTGATTAAAATAACATATCTTCGTAAGTTGTGAAGACTATATGAACTGAAAAAAAACCCTATAAACTTTCACGTGCTCTACAAATGTTAGCTGTAATTACCTCCTTAAGAGAGGCACATACCCTTCTTCTCCACAGTACTTCTAACCTGAGCCCTTCTCTCATTCTCCCAAAAATCTTCCTTATAGTCATGAACATACAAGAAGCAAATATCATTGCTGCCATATTAGTAGAAAATTTGTTTCTATCCGCCATCAAATTTCATCAAAACTTTTAATGGAAGAAAAATGGTATCATAAATGGCAGTTATGATCTAATTAACAATTGAAATAATGGCTATATTATGACTGAACAGGGTTTTATAAGCCAGACTAGTAATTTATAAACATCAAGTGACTAATAAACTCTTGTTACACAATCTTAAACTGATGTATACCTGCAATGTAATTTCTTCTCCAAACCACAGCTGAACAAGAGTCAAATATGAAGGGCCAAAGCTGATAGGTAAAGACAGCATCTCTCAAAGTCTTTTGAAATCCTATAGCAGAGATTCCCATACTTATTTGGCTTATCACCCTCTTAAAAAAAAATGTCAGTGCCCTTCTGGAAAAATATCCTTTATAAGTGAAAAAACAGAAAGCTTCCACAAATGCATAACAAGTTTGGTATGCCCCTCCCCTGACCCATGCCAAACAGTTTCATCCCAGTGCCCCTTAGGGAATGGTTATCACTCACTTTGGGAAACACTATCCTATAGGGAACTTGGAACCTTAAATGTCTGGGACCTCTCCCTGAGCCCCAGGAAGAACATCATTGTATCACAAGCAAGCCTTTGTTCCACGTATGAGAATACAGTAGAAAATGACCCAATTACGTTCTGTTGTTTTAAATTCTATCAATGGAGCAGCTCCAGACAACCAAGTATCTTTAGAATTATGTAGCTATGCCCACAAAGTATATAATATCTTTATAATATTAAATATAGTGACTCCCAATTACTTGACAAAGAAAATTAAAATCCTTAATTGCCTATCAATTTTCCCACTTCATTTTACATCAGGACTAGTAGATGACCCCAGATTGGTGTTCTTCACCCCAGAACATCACCTTGAGTCTAGTAGATGTTCCCAGATCTGTGTTCTTCACCCCAGAACACCCAATAGAAATATCCATTTCTGATTTCTGATTCTATCCTATTCCAATTCTAACAACTCTTACTAGTCACTTTCTTAGGAATTGCCTGTAGGAGCTTCCCAAATCATTCTCATTCACTATCAGGTTAAAGAAGTCAACTACGCTGATTTTTTGCAACCTCCTTATCCTTGGCAAAACTTATCAAGTTATAGTACTTAACCCAGATACTATGCAGGCAAGAAAGTCATGTTACTGCTAAGGTAGTCATTACTATTCACTAATATTAAGGTATATCCCCAGTTCCACAGAGATAAACCTTTTGAGTGTCTTCTTCCAGTATCTTCTTCATACACTTCTTGGCAATATTAATCAAACCTGAGCAAAGTTATTAATATTCTCATAAATGCTGTAAGCCCTCCAGAATTGTATCAGAACCTTCTCTGAGTCTTTCTCAATTATAGCAATAGTCCTGGCAAATAACTTTAAGCCTAATTAGATTAGTCCGTTGATTAGATCAGAACACTGCTTTTTTGCTGGAAGAATACCACTTTGATATTGAAATGATGACAACCAATTAAAGTAGAATGCCTGGCCTGGGAGATTAAACAGTAATAAGAGGCATATGATTTGCATATGCAGAATCCCAGTTAAATTCCCAGAACTGAATGGCTGTCCAAGCACTGCTGTGTGTGACACTTTTGGCCTCTGGCACCACAAACCCAAGTAACATCACATCATCAAGTCCTAACATTGAATTGTCTAATCTGGTTGGCTAAGTATTATTGAAAGTGTAATGCAAGTATTACAATTAAGTTTCATTGTCACAATTAAGTTTCACAATTAAGTTTCACTGTCATCCCATTGCTCATGGATTTGCTCAAGCCAGCACCAGTAACATCTCCATTCATCCTAGACCTGAGATTTTAGCAGCCTCTCTTTACTCGTTCTTCCCAGCGGTGCCACATTGGAGGCTCTTTCAGGGTAAAGGGAATGAGACCCATCATTGTTACTGTATTTGGCATATTGAACATGCCATGGAGATCTTGCCAGGCTCTGCCGTGTGGGCAGGATGCTCTCGGTAACTTGCCAGGTTCTCCGAGAGGGAGAACTAGGCTGTAAGCTTCCAGAAGCTTTGTTTCATAGTCTCTGGATCTCTCAGCCCCAGGTTCTGCATACCTGGGTTCCTCTGCCGGGTCCTTCATGCGTGAGGCTCATTCGAACGTGTGGAGAGGGGCCTTGAACATGGCTGTGGCTGGGTTCCAGAGGTCTTGGGCTGCCAGGGCTCTGCTGGGGCAGGGAGGAAAACACAACCCGCGCCACTCCAAGGGGTCCAATGAAGAGTCAGGTGCGAGGGCAAGAGACTCTGTGCAATTAAGTTTACTTCTTATTAATATTTGCAGTGATTTGGATAAACATAGTAAGAAATACAGATTTCAGAACTTAGTTCCAGGGCTTAAAAGCTAGCCAGACTTTTACCGTAAACACCAGACTAAATCCTCAGAAAGTTTAGCTTTCCTATGTGCTTGTGTCCTGCCTTTTAGGTCATTATGGCTTGTAACAAGACAGTGCTTTGTGATTTCTAGAATGCCCTATATCAAAGCTGGGGTAGCTTTGCTGCTTGCCCTAGGTCCATCTAGAGATCTGTCGACGAGACCCAGGGTTCAGGGGTGTTAGGAACTAAAGCAACTGAAGCCTAAGTCAAGTAATTATGACAATGCCCTCACTGTATTATGACAGTACCCTGCCCTCACGTAGCACTGTAGCACTGTCTTCCCATTATTCATCAATTTGCTTGCGCGCGCACCAGTAACGTCTCCATTGTGAGACTTGTTGTTACTGTTTTTGGCATATCAAATATGCCATGGGTAGCTTACCAGGCTCTGCCATGAGGGCGGGATACTCTTGGTAGCTTGCCAGGCTCTCAGAGAGAGACAAAGGAATTGAACCCACGTCGGCCGCATGCAAGGCAAACACCTTACCCACTGTGCTATCACTCCAGTCCCAGAGTAGATATATTTCAGAGTCAATTAACTCCCAAATATTAGGAACAATGCATTAATGGTATTTCTGTGTTTAAGCAAAGAACATTGTTCTACGTAAAATGTAAAAATATTATAGGGAAAAGAGAAATGTGAGTAATTCACTACGAAGTCCAGAGTCACCAGAAGGTTTGAGTAACCATGCCTGACATGAGGAATTTAGAAGCTAATAATGAAAGGTAAAGCTCAAAGGAAAGGTTAAAGACAAACTAAGAGGATTAGGAGTGCTCTTAAGAGCTCTCTAAGTTTCTTGGGGTGGGAGGAGGAAATGGGGAAATACACTGATGGAGCTTAAAATACTTGGGGTTAATACCGAACAACTTGACATGAGTTTCCAAATGTTTTGCGGCTTTTACATTAGCATTCAGACTTACCACTCACTTCCATATAATATAATCAATAACTATTCCTGAATCATTTAAGACACTTATAGTGGGCAATAAATTCAAAATCACATTTACATCCAGACAGTTATTCCAAACATTTTTCCTTTCTTGTGATTATCATGCAAAAAGCACAATGACTCAAAAGGATATACAATTGTGGTCAGAAGGATATACTCTTCTGTGTCTGCTCTACAGTCATGTCATTAAAAGTATTTCCATTTCTGACATAGTCTATTCTCTAATTTTTGTTAGTGTCATTGCTTCCATGAATTATATCTTTTACAATCTTTTATGGACCGAAGCAATAGCACAGTGGGTAGGGCTTGCATGCGGCTGACCGGGGTTTGATTCCTCCATCCCTCTCGGAGAGCCCGGCAAGCTACCAAGAGTATCCCACCCTCACAGCAGAGCCTGGCAAGCTATCCATGGCATATTCGATATGCCAAAAACAGTAACAAGTCTCACGATGGAGATGTTACTGGTGCCTGCTTGAGCAAATCTATGAGCAATGGGATGACAGCGACAATGACAATCTTTCATCACCTTGTTCTAATTCTTCAAGATCCTAGCTATGATGGAGTAGAACAAACCTAATTGTCAAGTAATTATTATCACTGATTTTCTTTAATCATATGTGTTTGCTTAGCTAAGGATCATGATAAACAAAATTAACAAAATTAATTCAAGCATACAGCAAATAATGCTAACAAAAGACTCCATAGCATGAGATGCTTGAAGATGCTGCTGGGATAAAGTGCCATGAAGTTATAGTGGCTATGATTTCACTTAGAAATGTTAGAATTGCCATTCATGGTTGAGTGAGCAAAACGTTGTGTGGTGTATGCCTGCATAGGAGTTTTGACTTATCCATACATCACTGTGAATATAAAAAAAAAAACCCTACTCTGGTGAAAAGTGCACCAATTATAGACTTCTAAGACCAAAGAAATAGTATAGGGATTATGTCACTTGCATTGCACGTGGCCAGGCTCAACTCATTCCACAGTACTGCATAAGGTCCCCTGAGTAGCACCAAGAGTGATTCCTGAGGACAAAGAGATGCCTCTGGACCCTGTGCCAGGCTGTCTCATGCAGGGCACTCTGCAGGGGTGTGGGTGAGTCCTCTGTCTGTCCCAGCAGCCAAACACTTCCAGAACTCATCCATGAGAATGAATTTGCTGAAAAACTCAGGTATGTGGGTTTTTTTTTTTTTTTTTGCTTTTTGGGTCACACCCAGCGATGCTCAAAGGTTACTCCTGGCTTTGCACTCAGGAATTACTCCTGGCGGTGCTTGGGGGACCATATGGAATGCCAGGGATTGAACCCGGGTCGGCCGCGTGCAAGGCAAATGCCCTACCCGCTGTGCTATCACTCCGGCCCCAACGGGTATGTGGGTTTTGTGACCAAAATCTCCAGGCTCTCAGAGTTGGAAATGGGTGACCTCCCCGCATCTCCCTGTTCTTCAGGGAGCCTGGCAGCCACACCTATGAACTGCCTCTGGTGCCATACAACCTCATTAATGACCATGATCCAGAGACTCGCAAATAAATCTCAGAAGAGAAAGAGAGTAACATGCTGCAGAGATGCCTCTGCGCCCCAAAGTCACCATCCAGTTAAAAATCGAACTCTAGCTGTATCACCCTATTTAAAATTTTAGAATTCCTGGAATGTGCTGCCACATTTCCAGCCATGTGACGTCTCAAACTCTGCACCACTGTTATACCAAGAGTAGCACACCACATTCAATGGGTCGTAATGTAAAATCAAAATAGATCAAAAATCTATTTTGATCAATATAGATCTATCTATCTATCTATCTATCTATATCTATCTATCTATCTAGATATATATATATATAGGGATTGGTGTTGGTATATTGAGTGGAATAAATCATTGTGAACAACTTGAAAGATTACATTAAAAACATTTTTTTAAAAAGAGTGATTCCTGAGTGCAGAGCCAGTTTGGTAGTCCATGAGCACTTCCTGGTATCAGAAAAATAAATAAATAAATAAATAAATAAGCAAATTGAAATTTAGGTCTCAGTTCCTAATTTTGCCATTTTGTTCACTTAGTGTTCCTGAGCCCATGCTCCGACAGTATCTATCCCCTCTCTATATTGGCTAATAGCTAAAAGAATAGCAAATAAGGCATAAATCAAGGTATTTATATTTCCCTCTGTTTAGACAAGCTTGTGGTATAAGGCAGATATTCATAAAATATTAATGAACCACTGTTATGCCATCAGGCCAAAACCGATTTTGCCTCTACCTCATTTTTCTTAAAGGAACATAATCTAGGATGGGGTGAGATGGCTGAAAATGAAAATATCTGAACACTCTCATGGAACCAACCAAAGTATGCACAAAACCTGAATTAAACACAGCATCCTTTGTGGGATCTTGCTAAGAAAATCCACTGGAGAACTCATCCACCATGTCTGGGAAATTCACCACTGTGGAACATTGAATCATAGCCAAATTCAGAGCTAGGGAGTGCTTTCCTAAGGTTGGCCCAGGAGTGCAGCACATGCTGAAAGTTTAGAACTATACAATGAGGAAAAGGCCTGGTAAGCCAAAATCAGCATCACCTAAAGCGCAGGGCACTGAGCGTAATCATCACCTAAGTCGGGGATCCTGGGTGTACTCATTTTGGAGAAGTTCAGCTTGTGCTTGCACCTGCTGAGTGGTAGACACTGGGAACTGGCAGAAGCCAGCATGGATAGTACCATTGTCCCAAGCCAGAATGGGCAGCAGTCATCCATAATGGCAAATGCACATTCCTCAGAATCTATGAGAATCTGCTCACTTCAGAGCTATTATTGGTTACACAGGACCATAGTCTCCAGTCGCTATCTGACAATTGGACTTTTGTATCTACATCAGTAGCCACACACCAGCAGGTGTGAATCCTGGGCCAGTGACCAGATTAGAACTTGGTACTAAAGTTGCTATTTGTGAACACAAATCCCAAGCTGTCATCCAGGAACAAATAAAGTCAGAGCCGCAGGTACCAGCTCTATTTTGCAAATTTAAGCACTTTATCAGGAGAGCTCAAGCCAACCAGTGCTCAAATTCCCACTCATTGTCATCATATAGCACTAAGCTTAAAGACAAAACATAGGAATTAGCTACTTCTGTGGATGGGACACAAGCACAGAACGTTCCTTAGGCACACTTTCTAAACTAACTGAGGAAGATTTCAAAGGAACAATACTACTGATGTTCAATGAAATGGAAAAAGTCAGTAAAAGAATTATCAGTGAGAGAATTTGAATAAAAGTATGAACACCTGCCTAAACAGAAATGAAGGAGTGAAATAGTAACAGTGGATGAGCTTAAAACAAACAAACAAAATAAACAAAACCACATTAGTGGGTTTCTGCAGCAAAACAAGGTAAAAGTCATCATCAAATCAGACAAAGAGAAAAATAATTTTTAAAAATAAAGAAAACATCAGAAATATATTAAGATATTTTATTTTATTAAGAGAACTACATTAAGAGAATTGCATTTACATAAAAGGTATTTTGTAAGAATATGAAAGAGAGGAAGAGTTACTGATAGAAGAAAAAATAGTCAAGAATTTCTCCAACATGAGGAGGCAAGCATGAACCCTCATCTATGAAGTCTAAAATATTCCACCAAAATAGAAACAGGAGAACATAAACACATTATAACCAAAACTGCAATATCAGAGAAATAATATTAAAGGGAGCAAGATCAAAGTCAAAACTCGTATATAAAGGCATCCTTATATTTCACATTTATAGGATAACATTGGTTTGAACTTTCCGCCTTGCTACAGGGAGCTTAGGTTTATTGAGTTACTCCCATCACAGTGCTCCCATTATTCTGTGATATTTTGTAACTTCTTTCTTTGTGTTCTGTTGACTTGTAAATATGGTTTTTATCTTCTCCTTAAGTCCTTTGTATAGTTAATTCAGAGCAATGTCCTTTTTGTATGGACACAAGAAGACAGTTAATGCCATGCTTTTGTAACTTGGGAGTTAATTGACTCTGAATGATATTTTCCTCCTGGGCATCTGTTTTCTTTTTTTTTTTTTGCTTTTTGGGTCACACCTGGCGATGCACAGGGGTTACTCCTGGCTCTGCACTCAGGAATCACCCCTGGCCATGCTCAGGGGACCATATGGGATGCTGGGATTTGAACCCGGGTCGGCCGCGTGCAAGGCAAACGCCCTACCCGCTGTGCTATCTCTCCAGCCCGGCATCTGTTTTCTTGACCTAAGCCTCAGTTGCCCTTACTTCCTAGCACCCCAAAAGCAAGGTTCCGAGGAGGAACTGGATGGACCCAGGGCAAGCGGTGAGTTATGTGTTACCCTGGCATCAAGATGGGCCTTGTCAAAGTGCCTAATGCTTAACTATAAGTTAAGAGCTTGGTCACGAACAGATGCTGTCATTATCCAAAAAGTAATCGGATCCTGCTAGAGTTAGGAAAGATTAATCTTGTCTGAGCACTGTAGTCTGAGTCTGTGGCAAGATGTTCCCAGGAGAACCGCCCTATAAGCCTCAATGTTTCTCTTACAGTGTCCATACAAAAGTAACTAATATTAAGAAGTAGAATTAACCCATCCGATAAAGGGTTGATAACAAGGCACTGGTTGAACTCCACAAGAAGAAAACTGCCAACCCGATCAAAAAAATGGGGTGATGAAATGAACAGAAACTTTCCCAAAGAAGAAATCCGAATAGCTGAGAGGCACATGAGAAAATGTTCCACATCACTAATCATCAGAGAGATGCAGATCAAAACAACAATGAGATATCATCTCACACCACAGAGACTGGCCCACATCCCAAAAAACAATAGCAACCGGTGTTGGCGTGGATGTGGAGAGAAAGGGACTTTCCTTCACTGCTGGTGGGAATGCCGACTGGTTCAGCCCTTTTGTAAAACAATATGGACGACTCTCGAAAAGTTAGAAATTGAGCTTCCATTTGACCCAGCAATACCACTCCTGGGAATATATCCCAGAGAGGCAAAAAGTTATAGTAGAGATGACATCTGCATTTCTATGTTCATTGCCACACTGTTTACAATATCCACAATCTGGAAAAAACCAGAGTGCCCAAAAACAGATGACTGGTTAAAGAAACTCTGGTATATCTATACAATGAAATACTACGTAGCTGTCAGAAAACATGAAGTCATGAAATTTGCATATAAGTGGATCAACATGGAAAGTATCATGCTGAGTGAAATGAGTCAGAAAGAAAGAGACAGACATAGAAAGATTGCACTCATATGTGGAATATAAAGTAGCTGAGAGGTATAAGCTTACAATGATGCAATTTCTGGCAGATATTTCTCTGGACTTAGTTACTAAAATACTAAAATACGGAAATCCAAACCCATGTGGCTGCTTGTGTGGCCTCTCGACCTCATTTCTCTTCATTCTCAACGATGGAAAACAAATTATCAAATGCTTTCTTTTCAGCAGGTCGACTTTAAGGGGGAGAAACTCCAAATCAATAATAGTGAGTTTTTTTCTGAAATATTGAATGTAATCAAAGTAAAGTGAAAGTAAAGTAAAATTTACCAGTTACACATGCGGGGTGGGGGGCCAGGGAGGTGGGTGGAAGGGGGAGGTATACTGTGATTCTTGGTGGTGCAATATGTGCACTGGTGAAGGGATGGGTGTTTGAGCATTGTACAACTGAGACTTAAACCTGAAAGCTTTGTAACTTTCCACATGGTGATTCAATAAAATAATAAATTTTAAGTAAATAAATAAATAAATAAGATGAAAAAAAATAAAATGCATATTCATTCATAAAAAATTAGAATTAAGATGTTAATTAAGTTATTGGACTAAGGAGAAGAGGAACACCCCTAGGTTGTATTTCTGCCCCTTTTTTTTAAATAATTTTTTAAATTTTATAAAGTATCTCACAATATCTCATTATATTTAATATTTGACACCAATCCACCACTCAGATGTTTCCATCCCGAACCCAATGCCTGCCCCAAAGCAGAACCAAAATAATATATTTTATATTGTTTGTTGTGATAAACGTCTGAAAAAGCCTACAAAAACGTATCGTTAGAGGAAAGAGGGTGAAGATTGTTGTATTTCACCCAGGGGCCATTAAGCCCTTCCATAAGAGATCACTAACATGTTGTTAGAAGTTGAGCCTTGTGTGCTTTCATTTATATATATATATATATATACATATATATATATGTAGAAAAAAATATTTCCCTCTAAGATTGGTTGCCTCCTACTTTGAACTCCATCAACTGTTATGTGGTCAGTGTTAATTTTTATTTTTGGTTTTTTTTTTTAGTGAATCACCATGAGGCATAGTTACATACTTACAAATTTTCGTGTTTGCATTTCAGTCATACAATGATCCAGTATCCATCCCTCCAGCAGTGTCTATTCTCCATCACCAATGATCCCAAGATCCCTCCCACCACCCCCATCCCAACCCCGCCACCCTACACTGCCTCTGTGGCAGGGCATTCCCTTTTGTTTTCTCTCTCCTTTTGGGTGCTGTGGTTTGCGATAGAGGTAGTAAGTGGCCATCATGTTTGGTCTATAGTCTACTTTCAGTTTGCACCTCCCAACCTGAGCAGGTCCTCCTAACACCCTTTACTTGGTGTTCCCTTCTCTATCTGAGCTGCCCTTCCCCCCAGTATGTGAGGCCGGCTTCCAAACCATGGAGCAAACCTCATGGACCTTATCTCTACTATTCTTGGGTGTTAGTCTCCTATTCCATTACTTTATATTCCACAGGTGAGTGAAATCTTTCCATGCCTTCCCTCTCTTTCTGACTCATTTCACTTAACATGATACTCTCCATGTTGATCCACCTATAATGCAAATTTTATGACTTCATCTTTTCTAACAGCTGCATAGTACTCCATTGTGTAGATGTACCAAAGTTTCTTTAATCAATCATCTGTTCTTGGGCACTCGGGTTTTTTCCAGATTTTGGCTATTATAAACAGTGCAGCAATGAACATGTAAGTGCAGATGTCATTTCTACTATACTTTTTTACCTCTCCGGGATATATTCCCAGGAGTGGTATTACTGGGTCAAATGGGAGCTCAATTTCTAATTTTTTGAGAAGCATCCATACTGTTTTCCAGAAGGGCTGAACCAGTCGGCATCCCTACCAGCAGTGAAGGAGAGTCCCTTTCTCCCCACATCCACGCCAGCACCTATTGCTTTTGTTCTTTTGGATGTGGGTCAGTCTCCATCGTGTGAGATGATATCTCATTTTTGTTTTGATCTGCATCTCCCTGATGATTAGTGACATAGAGCATTTTCTCTCATGTGCCTTTTAGTCATTCAGATTTCTTCTTTGAGAAAGTTTCTGTTCATTTCATCGCCCCATTTTCTGATGGAGTTGGATGTTTTCTTCTTGTGGAGATTAATCGGTGCCTTGTATATCCTTGATATCAACCCTTTATCAAATGGGTATTGGGTGAATATCCTTTCCCATTCTATAGATTGTCTTTGTATTTTGGCCACTGTTTCTTTAGAGGTGCAGAAGCTTCTTAGTTTAAGATAGTCCCATTTGTTTATCTCTGTTTCTACTTGCCTGGTCAGTGGCGAGTCATCTTTGAAGATACCTTTAGCTTCAATGTAGTAGAGGGTTTTGTGTTTCTGCCCTTGAGCCTGATGGGCAGTCAAGAAGGGCTTTCTTATGTTGATTTTGCTGGGGAGCTGGAGAGACTGCTGGAGAGTTGCAGAGATGAGGGAGGGGAGAGAGAGAAAGCAGGGCAGCAAGATGGAGCGCAGAGAGATGAGCAGGAGGAGAGACAGAAAGAGACGGGGATGAGGGACAATATGAGATTAGAATGTGGGGCTAAGAGAGACTAGGACAGGCATGTGGGGAGAATGGTATAAACAGCAACTGATCAATCAACCGTCTTGGCCCTTGTTTCCTCCTCTGTCTGCCCCATGGCATGGGCATTCCGGATCGGCGAGCTGCCCTAGTCCACCAAATCTGGACAGTGAGGGGGAGAGCCACTGGGGCTTCCCTGGCTGTCCCAGAGAATAAACACACATTGGATTTGTTTAAATATTTATTTAAAAATTTAGACCATTTTTAAATGATTTACAAAGTTATTAGTAGTGAGCTTCAGGCATATAATGTTCTAGCACCAATCCCATCATCACTATCAGATTCCCTTCACCAGTGTTCCCTCCTGAGGCCCCACCTGAAAGCTTTTAGGTTAAAAAGATTAGATATGAAAAATTTGAATACTTGAATAATAAGAACTCTCCAACCAAGAATACTCTATCCTGTCAGATTGTCATCCTATCTGAAGAGATGATAAAACATTTTCTGTGAAACAATTAAGGATATTAGTTGCCTCTAAACCAACTCTTTCATCTTCTATAAAAGATAAAGAAATCTCAGTCAGAAACACACATATATATAAAAGTTATTCAGATTCACTGTCATCCTGTTGCTCATCGATTTGTTTGAGCGGGCACCAGTAACATCTCTCATTGAGAGACTTATTGTTACTGTTTTTGGTATATCCAATATGCCACGGGTAGCTTGTCAGGCTCTGCCATGCGGGCTCCATACTCTCGGTAGCTTGCCGGGCTCTTCGAGAGGGGCGGAGGAATCGAACACAGGTTGGCTGCGTGAAAGGCGAACGCCCAACTGCTGTGCTATTGCTCCAGCCCATAAAAGTTATAAAATAGGGAAAAGAGAAAGAGTTCTAATGGGATTCCCAGAATGAACTCAAGTCTTGCTTTAAATTTAAAAAAATAAATGCGAACTGCTTACACAAACTACATGGTAATTTCAAAACAAAGATTCTTAAAAGAAACTATTAAGACAAATGGAGATAGATCGCCACAGAAAAGTCCAGTCAAAGTGCATGAAGAGAAAACAAGAAAAAAACAAACAAATAAAGTCATATGTAGAAAGCACCAAAATTCTCAGAGAAAAAAAATAAGTTCATTTTGTTAATCACAATCACGATCACGAAATCCCGTTGATCATCGAGTGGCTCTAGCTGTCTCAGTAACCTCTACATTCGTCCTATCCCCGAGATCTTAGAAGCCTCTCTCTTCTCGGCCATTCCAATCAATGATGCTGCATTGGAGGCTCCTTCAGGGTCAGGGGAATGAGATTCAGCTGGTTACTGGCTTTGGCATATAGATACACCATGGGAAGCTTGTGAGGCTGTTGCATGTGGGCAGGAAGCTCTCAGTAGCTTGCTAGTTTCTCCCAGAGGGAAAAGTAGGTTATAAGATATCGCTTCTGGGAGCTTGCTTTTAAGTCTCTGGATGTTGGCCGTTGATGGGATTACACACACCTGGGTTCCTCTGCTGGTGCCTTCATGCGTGAGGCCTGTCCGAACGTGTGGAGAGGAGCCTCCAGCATGGTTAGGTTCTGGTGGTCTTCGGCCGCCGGGAGCTCTGCTCGGGGCAGGGAGGGAAGCTGGAGCCCATCCCCTCCGAGGAGCCCTGAGGAAGACAGCCAGGCATGCGGGCAAGAGACTCTCATTTTGTTAATAATTTCCCTAAATGTCTGAACTGAACTCTCCAATCTAAAGGCACAGGTTAGGGGCCAGGGCAATAGTATAGCAGTTAGAGTATTTGTCTTGCACACAGCTGGCCCAGGTTTGATCCCCAGCATCCCATATGATCCCCCGAGAACTACCAGGAGTAATTCCTGAGTGCAGAGTAACCCCTAAGCATTGCCAGATGCTACCCAAAAAGCAAATAGTAGATGCATAAGTAGACATTTTTAAAGGAACAGATTGACTAGATGGATAAGGAAGCAAAATCCGGCCATCTGCTATTAACAGGAGACACACTTGAGCTCTCATAATGAACATGGACTCAGTACAAGGTTGTAGATAATCAAAGTAAATGATAAATTGAAAAAAAAAGTGTGGGTTAACATACTTGTTTTAGATAAAATAGTTTAAATTAAAGAAAGGTAATAATAGATAGGAATGTATGTTGTATACTGCTTAAGGGATCAATACATCAAGAGGTTTTAACTGTTATCATTATGTATGTACCAAATGAAAAAGCAGTAAAGTCATAATTCAACTACTAATAGATCTCATAAGATTTATTGATGGCACAGCAAAAGAAACAACAGCTAAAATTAAAAGACACCTACTGAATAGGAGAAAATATTTGCACAGATTACATATGACAGGAGCTCATATTTTAAAGATATTTAAAATCACTAATAAAAGTAAACAGCAATAATGAACCCCATCAAAAAATTAAAATGGGGAAAAGCTGAACAGACACTTCCTCAAAGAAGGTATATAGATGATTCAAATGCACATAAAATAAAAGTGTGTAGCATCACTTATTATATATAAGGAACTACAATCAAAACCACAGTGAGATAAAACCTGACATTAGTGAGAATGGCATACAACAAAAATACCAGAAACAGCCAATATTCCGGGAGTTGCGGGGTGAGAAAGGAAGCCTTGTTGGCAACTGGTATCTAGGCATCTGGATCAATTTCTATGTAAAAAGTACAAGAGTCTTCTCAAGAAATGAAAACTAGAACTCTCAATTGGGTCAGCAATTGTCTATTCCAAGAACACAAAAAGGTTAACTTAAAACAATACATGTACGATAGCACAGCGAATTGGGCGTTTGCCTTACACGCAGCCGACCCTGGTTCGATTCCTCATTCCTCTCGGAAAACCCGGCAAGCTACCAAGAGTATCCTGCCCACACGGCAAAGCCTGGCAAGCTACCCATGGCGTATTCCATATGCCAAAAACAACAACAACAAGTCTCACAGTGGAGACGTTACTGTTGCCCGCTCGAGCAAATCGATGAGCAACAGGATGACAGTGCTGCAATAGTGTATGTGCAAGCATGTATGTGTGTGTGTGTGTGTGTGTGTGTGTGTGTGTTTTGCTCAGGTCAGGTGTGAGAAATGAGGTGATCTTGTTTTTTACTGCAACTTGGATAGAATTAAAGAGTGTTAAGAGAAAAGAGTGATAAAGAGAAGGACAAATATGAGATGATCTCGCTCATGTGTGGTATATAAAGAAATAAAGCAAGGAAATGGCCAGTGCTCAAAGAAAATAAGCCCTTGGACTTTGATAAGAGCGCTGAGATTGCCAAATGGAGAGAGGGAGAAAGGGCAGTGGAGACTGGGGAAGTGGAAAACTAGACGAGATACAAGGACAGTGGTGGGGGCACCGAACAACAGGACACCCAAGGCATTAACTAACTAACATGACTAACATGACTAACATGATTGTGGCCATGTTTTCCCAGTAGCAATAAAAGGTTTATTTTATAAAAAGTGTTGTGTGTGCATACGTGTGTGTGTTTCACAAAGAAGAGGGATTCTGAGTTACTTATATGTTTACTTACTAATTGTCTCACACATCCCTCTCAAGTAATATCAGGTTTAGGGGCTGGTTTAGTTAACTTAAGTATTGTGAGGAAGAGACCATGTAAAGTTTTCATCCAACACCATTTCCTTCTCTAAACACAAACACTACTTCCAATATGTAAAAATAGCACCCTTCAGTTAATTTTGTTTTTTTATTTGTTTGTTTTGGGACATTTATATATGTATATCTCTCAGAGAGCCTGGCAAGCTACCAAGAGTATCCTGCCCGCACAGAAGAGCCTGGCAAGCTCCCCATGGCATATTCGATATGCCAAATACAGTAACAATAGCAGGTCTCATTCCCCTGACCCTGAAAAGAGCCTTCAATCATTGGAAAAAACGAGTAAGGAGAGGCTGCTAAAATTTCAGGGCTGGTACGAATGGAGACTGTTACTGGTGCCTACTCTAGTAAATGGATGAACAACGGGATGACAGTGATACAGTGATACAGTTTTGGGGCCACACTCAGCAATGCTCAGGGGTTATCCTGGCTCTGCACTCAGGAATTGCTCCTAGTGATGCCCAGGGGGCCATATGGAATGCTGGGGATTAAAGCCCAGTGAGCCATGTGCAAGGCAAGCACCCTACCCCTATCTGCTGTACTATCTCTCCAGCCTCAGTCACCCTTCCGTTTAGGTGGAACGATGTTAACTATGCACCTGAATTCTGGCTAAGGGAGTAGGATGAAAATATGTCTTCCATCTCCAGAGGTAGGCCCGGTATCTCCTACAAGTCAGCCCCGGATCTCCCTTATCCAGGCTCAGCTGAGGATAAGATCATTCCAAGGCCTGGGGAAGAAGGGTGCGTGTGGAACAACTAGATAAATGAATCCTGGTCCTTCTATGATTGCAAGCCGCAGGTGCCTCACGCAGTCTTCCCAACCAACCTGCTACCCTGAATTATATGAAGCTTATGGCTTTACTCTGTTAAGGCTTTACTGTGCTATTGTTAGCTGCTCCAATTAACACACGAAGAGTTTAATACCAATAAAAGCATAGATGAAAAGAACTTTATTTCCAAACCTTTAAGATGAAACATCTGGCTCCACTGCTTCTGCAACATGCCTTGCAATCTGCTCAGAAAATATGCTCTAGACTACTTCCCACTGCTCTCTAGTACTTTCTCCTCTTTCTCATTCTAGAGCTTCTCCATACTTCTCAGCCTCATGCCTTGGCAGAGCCCCTCTGACCGCTCCCCCATACTGATAAAGCTACATAGGAACTGGAGGGAAATAAGTGGGATGAGATTAGGAGAGAATGACCCAGAGAAAAATTCCTGAGGATGTCTTAGTTCACCAGTGGGGGTGCACGATGGATTCGTGGCCGAGAACCACATCCCTGCCTACCCGCTTCCCCAGCAGAGGAACAGAGAGACAGGGCACCACAGACTGATGGTCAAAATGACCCATTAATACAGAGCTGTTAGCTTATAGAACATCTAAAGGAGTTCAAGATATAGGACTGCACGTAGCTGTGATTGATCATTTACAGAGGTAAAGCCTTTCAATGGAGATAGTTCTCTTGGGGGATTTAACTCAAGGAGACACTTTGTCTCCCAGGGACATCTATATTGCTTTCCTCTTTCCCTTTAATTGTATATTTAAACAATTAATTTTTAATATTTACAGTTATTTGGATAAACACAGTAAGAGATACAGGTTCCAAAACTTAGTTATCTGGGTTCCAAGGGCAAGCAAGGATTTTACCATAAATCCCAGACTAAGTCCTCAAGCCAGTTCAGCTTCTCCTTCTCCTTGGAGTTCATGTCTCTTAAGTCATAATAGCTTACATCAATAGCATACTTTTATGCTTTCTAGATTGTCCCATTTTGATGCCGGGTTAGCTTTGCCATTCACGCAGGTCCATCTAGGTCCTATGATGGGACCCAGCCCCTTTTGAGTTGTTAGGAACTGCAGCAACTGGAGCCTGAGTCCAGCAATAATGATGGATGCCCTGGAGTAGATGTCAATCAACTCCCAAATACCAGGAGGATAGCACTAACGGTCTTTCTGTGCTTAAGCAAAGAGCATTGCTCTATAGTAAAATGTGAAAAGGCTATAGGGGAAATAGAAAAGCAAGTAATTCATTAATTATGATACAAAGTCCAGAAATACCAGAAGTTTGGCATAAGTAACCAAGACTGACTTGGGGAATGTAACAATGAGAGTAAAGGAACAGTTAAAGATAAACTGAGGGGATTAGGAGCAGTAAGCTTCTCAGGAGAAGCCTAAAACACTTAGCGTTAATATCCAACAAGAACAGATCCAGGCTATGCCCCAGGACATATATTTTCCCCAATTCCTTTGATGTAGGCAGGTAGATAGGGAAAGGCCCTCGGCAAATTCCTTTCTGTGAGGCGTGACAAGAACCCAGTAACCCTGGGTCCCATGTGGCAGAGGCAGTTGGGGAGAAAGCGACTGTCTTTCTCCTCCCTGCTTCATATAAGTCACCCATGGGACCCACCGGACATCACTAGGATGGCTTTTGTGCACTTCCTCTGTTCATGTTGGCTTTTACAAGGTTTTGCCCAGCCTGCCCCACATGCGGCTTTCTACCTACACAAAGGTTCTTTGCTTGGGTGGTTGGCAAAGGGGGTAGAGGTGGGAGCAGTTGATGTTCGTCGTGATGCTTCCTTTCCTGACTGGTTCCTGCTGGAGCATCTCTCTGAGGGAATCCCGCCTTCTCTCCGTCTGCGCTGGTGACAAGTAAAGGTTTTATCAGCCCTTAGTTCCTGTGTCAAAAGAGTGGGTCCTGATAGCCTTAGGGCTAGTTGATTTTGTTACTTACCAAAAATGTATTGGGGTCTCCTATCTATCTGCTTGCTTCACCTCCTCTTCTTTTTTTCAAATAAAGTTTCTAGTGAATTAGGCCATCTCATATCTAATCCTCTGCTTTCAATCTTGACTTTCGGAGGACAAGAACTTGAGTCCGTAATCAATAGCTGTTCCCTTCTTTGCTCCTAGTGATGCAGGCAGGTAGGTCAGGGAAGCCTGCCCTCCCTCCCCCATGATGGTAATGAAACATCTGGAAGTAATAAAGTCACCAGTCTGACTTCATTAAAGTCTGACCCACCTTGTGGATACAGAAAGCAAGACCTGGTAAGACCTTCTCCAACAACAGACCCTAAGGAGACCGGACTCCTCCCTACAGAAAGGGCCTGATGGAAATTACTGGAGAACCCTCAATTTCTTCCTTTAATCTGATTAACCCTCAGCTAGCCCAGACCAGAGAAGGCTGGACCCAACCTTTGAGAGAAGATTCAGCAGGACCAAAGGTCAAGAAAAGGAGTTTCCAACTACAACAACCCTGGAAATGGGCTCTAATCTAGGTAGAAGCGCCACTTGGGGGCAGGTTGGAAAAACTCTATAAAAGCCACCTTGAGCAAAGGAAGGGCGCACATATGCTGCCTGAGCCCATGTGTTGTTTGTGCCCATGTGGCCTTGCACATGTGGTGCCTGAGCACACATGTCGCTCTCATCACCCCTCTTTCGATGTCTACTTTCATGTCTAATGCTGGGATGTGTGTAGGCGCTCTCGTGTGCCCTGAGAGAAGCCCATGTTCTCCCTTGAGCACATCTCCCAGCCCCCCCACCACCTTCAGAAACCCTCCAAATCAAATGTTTCGCTTCACTGCTTGTCTACTCCTAAAATTCTTTTCGGCGAGGCGAGACAAGAACTCCGAAAACCCTGGGTGGAGCCTAGGACTGGTTTCTCCTTTCCTGCAAAGAGCAAATCCTCACTCCAAACTGAAATCGGGTGGTTTCAGTTTCCAAACTCCAGATCCTAGAAGACCAAGCGGACATCAGGTGTGGCTTGACAGCTGCCCGGTGGAGCTGGCGGGGCTCAGTTCCGTGCCAAGCAGGGGCTCATGACAGACTTTACCAGTCCTAGTCTTCCCAATGCGTCCTGGGTGCCAGAGGTGGATTGGGAGAAGGTGCCTCTTTCTCTCCTCCCCAACTCACGTGAGCCACCCGTGGGGTCAACCAACATCACTGGTGCACACTTATATAACCCCACTCAAACACTGTAACATTTTTTGCAAATATTTGCTGTTCAGGGCTGGAGCTATAGTACAGCAGGGAGGGCTTTTGCCTTGCGCATGGCTGACCCGGGTTTGATCCCTGGCATCCCATGTGATCCCCCGGGCACTGCCAAGAATAGTTCCTGAGTGCAGAGCCATCGGGTGTGACCCAAAAAGTAAGTGTGTATATATATATATACCTTATATATATATATAGTATATATAAGGTATATATATATATACACATATATATATATTGCTGTTCATGTTTCTAAAGACAATTCCTTTGAGATCTCTCACTCCCGGGGTTGAACTGCCTGCCTCATAGCACAAAATATATGCTTAAGGAATGACTGTCACGTATGACCTCTGCTGTGCCACTTGTTCTACTCTGTCACTGCCTCTGTCATCCCGCTGTTCATTGATTTGCTCAAGCGGGCACCAGTAACATCTACATTGTGAGACTTGTTGTTACTGTTTTTGGCATATCGAATACACCATGGGTAGCTTGCCAGGCTCTGCTGTGAGGGCGAGATACTTTTGGTAGCTTGCCAGGCTCTCCGAGAGGGGCGGAGGAATCAAACCTGGGTCAGCCGCGTGCAAGGCAAACACCCTCCCCGCTGTGCTATATGCATTGGTAGTATGTTTGGCAATGTTTATTCTATTCCAAAAGCTCTTCTCAGTTCAACTTAAAGCTTCAAAATAGATCTTTTTTTCCAAGCTACTCCAAGCTAGTACACTGTTGGGCACGAGGGGCACGTTGGGAGCAACGTTGTAAAAGCCAATTTGAAGTACTCAACAGATGTACAAGGTAAGCTACATCGTTTAAAAAATATAGATGTCAAGCTTTAAAAGTTGACAGTAATGTCAGTAATAGATCTAGCCCAACAGAGCCAAAATATTGCTTGTTCGCTCTCTGACATTTTGTTGAAAATGAGCTCAGCAATCGTCTGCGACTTCTGAGTGGCTTCTTTGCAAACTGGACAATGCAACTGCAAAGGCCTCCAGAGCACCATCTTGGGAGTGCCCACCTGAAGATGCCTCATTTCCCGCGGGGGTGGGGGGGAGGGGGGCTTCTCCTAATATGCTCTCCCAGCCCCTTTCCTCGGGGCTTCTTGGAAACCTGGAAGGTGCCAGACTTCAGCAAGTCCAAAACTGTCGCCCGGGGCCATCGCTTTCCCAGCTACCAGCGGGCACCCTCCGGAGCGGCTCTTAAAACGCCTAAGCAATGAATTAGCCAGAGCGCGCGAGGGGGGTCCGGGCGGTCACCGGGCGAAGCGAGCGGCGGAGCTCGGCCCCGGCATGGGGAGGTGAGGGGGGCGGGGTTCCGTGGGGCTCGGTTCGGTGGGGCTCGGCTTGGCGGGGTTCGGAACGGCCGGGGCGGGCGGGGCTCGCCGGGGCTCGGCTCGGTGAGGGTCGGCTCGGCGGGGCTCGGCTCGGCCAGGGTGAGGCGGGGCGCGACGGGGCTCGGCTCGGCGGGGCTGGGCACGGCGGGGCGCAGCGGGGCGCGGCGGGGTTGGGCTCGGCCGGGCTCGGCAGGGCTCGGCGGGGCTGGGCGCGGCGGGGCTCGGTTCGGTGGGGCTCGGCTCGGTGAGGGTCGGCTCGGCGGGGCTCGGCGGGGCTGGGCACGGCGGGGCTCGGCGCGCTGAGGCTCGGCGGGGCTGGGCACGGCGGGGCTCGGCGGGGCTGGGCTCGCTGGGGCTCGGCGGGGCTCGGCGGGGCCGGGCACGGCGGGGCGCGGCGGGGCTCGGCGGGGCGCGGTGGGGTACGGCGGGGCTCGGCGCGGCGGGGCCCGGCTCGGCTCTGCGCGCCCGGCCCCGCCCCCGGCCGGGCCCCGGAAGCGGGCGGGGGTTTCCTGTGTCCGCCCCGCCCGCCGCCGCCGGCCGCCGTCTCGCCCGCGCTGGCTCCGCGGCCGCCGGCTCCGCCGCAGCGCCGGGCCGAGGGGAGGGGCAGGCGGCGCGCAGGAGGGAGGCTCCGGGCCGCCGGCCAGGCCGAGCTGGGTGAGTGGGGCCGGCCGAGCGCGGGTGCGAGCGGGGGGCGGCCCGGCCGAGTCCCGGGAGCGGGGCGGAGGATGGACGCGGCGTCCCGGGGCGCTGCCTTTCCCGAGCTCGGCCGGCGACAGTGTCCCCCGCCCTGTCCCGTCCCCGCCGCGGACCCCAGCGCGCGCGCGGGGTCCCCGGGCCGCCGTTCTCCGGCTCGCACCCCGGGCACGGGAACGCTGCTTTCTGACCTCGCCCCCCACCCCCCGCTCCAGCTCGGCCGCCCTCGGTGTGGGTTTTGGGGTTTTGTGTTTTTCTGAAATCTGATGCTCCCGGGCACGGTGTCAAGGAGGAGGGAAGAAGCACCCTGCCTCCGGGCCGGCGCCGGTCCTGCGCACGCCCCGGAGAAGGCCACCCGGCCCTGTGTCCTTGGGCCACCCGTCCCCATCGGATGGCCTTTGTGTGTCCTGGAGCACTCCTGCAAGAACTTCCTACTGCGGGTGCCCTCCTCGCCACCACCCCCGAGTCCGGGAGGCTAGGGGAAATAGAGAAAACCCTGGAACCCCCGCTGCCAGTAAGTCACTGAGCACCCACCCCGCCCAGCCCCGGATGCCAGGAGAAACGGGGTCAGGTGCTGGCCCTGGGAAAGGGCACGTCGTAGGAAAAGCAGTCCGAGCAGGTGCCGCCCGTCTCTGCCGAGACTGTTGGCAGCACTTTGCACAGTACTTTTGGAGAGGCTGACGCTTGGCCCAGCGTTCTGCAGCCAGAAACTGTGCCGGGGGAGATGAAGAAATAGGTTCGAGACAGGTGTCCAGGTCGCCCCCCAAAGGTTTATGAAAGGAGCCAGACCGCCAGGATGACCTCCAGTGACAATAAAGGGGGCCAAGTCCAGGGTCTGGAATTCCAGGGGAAAGCTATTGGAAATTTCCCGCAGCAGTTTTCCCTGCTGGTGAGAAGTTTCTGCAAAGGAAACCTCTTAAACTGGAACTCAGGCCAGGGGGCCCCCAAGAGATGATGCCTTTGCACTTCTGAAATGAAAGAGGAAATTGTTTCCTTCCTGTGCTTTGGGTTTAGGGTTTCAACCTACCTCTTTTGTCAAAGACAAAAGCGAAAATAAATAAATAAATAAATAAATAAACAATTTGACATCCTCCGTCATGTCATTTGGATCTTGAGTTTAGGGGCCCGAGGTTAGCCAGTACAGTTACCAAGGTGCACAAATGTTTTTGGACGCCGCTCACTGGCTCTGGTTGCTTCAGTGTTGAGTAAGAATCACAAATGTAAGACGGTGCTAAGCATATAGGTACTCCGTGTGGACTCACCATTTCTCAGTCGTAAGGCCTCCTGCACAACACATTTGGAACCTTTCCTGACCCTAAGAGACATACTCACAAGCTGATCCTGTGCACTGCAAAATTATGGTTAAGAACTTGAAAAAAAAAAATTAACCTAAGGGCTGAAAAGATAGATAGTACATTGGGTAGGGAGGGTGCTTGCCTTTCACGTGCGAGCCCGGCCCAGGTTTAAACCCCAGTACTGTATATGGTTCCCTGAGCACCACCAGGAGTGATCCCAGAACACAGAGCCAGGAGTAAGCCCTGAGCACCGCCAAGTGTGGCTGGAGACCTCCCAAACTCCCCCCACCGAAAACCTAGCCAAAATATCTCTTTTGAGCAGAATATCTCTGTGAGGTGGAAGCCAGCTCTCTCTTTTTTTTTTCTTTTTTTGGGTCACACCCGGCGATGCACAGGGGTTACTCCTGGCTTTGCACTCAGGAATTACTCCTGGAGGTGCTCAGGGGACCCTATGGGATGCTGGGATTCGAACCCGGGTTGGCCGCATGCAAGGCAAACGCCCTACCCGCTATGCTATCGCTCCAGCCCCCAGGAAGCCAGATCTCTTGATTGATTCAGTGGCATTGTGTATCAGCCTTCTCTACTCAAAAGAAAATTAGGTCCATTTTCTGTAGCATTGCCCTTCTTTTTCCCATTTCTTTCTTCACTTTGGCTTCTTGCAATAAGTGCTCTCTGGTTTCTCCATGCCCTTTAAAATTTATTTTATTTTTTTTTTGCTTTTTGGGTTACTCCTGGCTCTGCACTCAGAAATTACTCCCAGTGGTGCTCAGGGGACCATATGGGATGCTGGGAATCGAACCCGAGTTGGCTGCATGCAAGGCAGATACCCTACCCTCTGTGCTATCACTCCAGCCCCTATTTTATTTTTTAAGTAAGATCTGACTGGTTCTTTCCTGTTTCTTAAGTTCATGTCTGTGTCTTTAATTACAGAGCTGTTAACTCACCCTAGGCTCATATTAGCAGCAAGAACTTGACTTTGTCCTTTTGGTCTCATCCCTTCTGTTCTTTTTCACTTTCCCCAATTGGACATCAGCTTCTCAATGACCCAACTGTTTCTCTTCCCCGTTAAGTTTGCATTGAGGTTTTCTGCCTGCTTTCCAGGTTCTTGATCCTTCTACCATGTTTATACCAAATTGTCTTGTTCTACATCAGAATGGTTAGGTCACCCCTCTCTTTGGTTGAGGTCTGTTGGAAGAGAGCCACCATTTTGGTCAAGATCATAAAAGAGATACGAGCTCATAACACATGTATTCCCATCTGTTGGAACAACCTCATTTAGAAACCATTTCATTCCACACTAGTTGACGAGAATAGTGGTTGTGCCTTAGATATGATTATATCCATTTATGTTGAGTGTTCATCTGTATCCTTTCCTGTGTGTTTCCACATTGCTGTATTTTCCGGTTGAAACTCGAGTAGCTTTTGAATGTTTGCTTTTTTTTTTCTCCAGTGTGAGAAACTCAGGGCCTCACTCATGCAAGGCATGCACGGTGCCACTGAGCCACTCCCCCACTTCCAAGGCCTTGCTTGTTTGCTTTTTTTTCTTTTTTTTTTTTAAATGAAGTTCTTCCAATATTCAGGGATATTCTGTTTCTATTGTGAGGTCCCCAAGATAACTACTCATGACTTTGCTAGATAACAACTGCTAATTTTTCAGTTCTTCCAAAAAGCACAGCTAAGGCTCAGTGGATTGAATCTCATCAAGTTTTTAAAGTTCATCTTTCATCAAGCTGCTCTTTATCAGTTTCATCTTGTATCCCAGAGGCTGTTCTCCATCATTGTTTTAGGAATATCACCCCTTTCAATTTTCATGGGCACAGCTAGCTAATAGGAATTTTTTTTCCAGGTCCCAATTTGGGTTTGTAGCAGAAATGCTCTCAGAACAGACAGCGGCCCTGGGCACAGGATGGGAGTCCATGAACATCCAGCTGGATGGAGCAGAGCCCCACATGCAAAGGAGAAGCCAGGAAGAGGTGCCGTGGAGAGCAATGCCAGGGCCGCTGGAGCACCTGTGCTGTGACCTTGGAGAGGAGTCACAGGCTCTTCAAGAGAAAGGTGAGACTCTGTGAGGTGGAGGATCGCCGTGGAAAGCGGCCTCCCACTTCAGTGTAAAAAAATGCACTTCAAACTTCCCAGACACAAGGGCCTCAGCAGCGTAGCCAGTACAGTAGGAGTTGTCTGTTCTTCCTGGGTTCTCATCATAAGAATACACAGAGTAGGGCTGGAGCGATAGCACAGTGGGGAGGGCGTTTGCCTTGCACGTGGCCGACCCAGGTTCGATTCCCAGCATCCCATATGGTCTCCTGAGCACCGCCGGGATTAATTCCTGAGTGCAGAGCCAGGAGTAACCCCTGTGCATTGCTAGGTGTGACCCAAAAAGCAAAATAATAATAATAATCATAATAATAAAATGTCTTCTTAAAAAAAAAAGAATACACAGAGGTTCTAGATTTTTCAAGCCAGAATTCTGTAACTAGATGTCTTCCGATTATTGCGTACTGAGCGTACTGCAAGTGACATTAGCCGCTAATGGCTCGTGACATTAGTGTAGAAAATTAGGTGGGATTGGAGAGATGGGCAGAAACACTGTAAAATATACTTTATTACCTGGAAATCACATTCAAATCATCAAAATTCAAACCACAACAAGCCTAATAGGATGGACAACATAAGTGCTGAACTAAAAAGCCATATGATATCTTATGGAATAGTCTCTTCTATCACATGTATGCATTTGAGTTTTATAAGCTAAGCATATGTAAGGGAGGATGTGGCCCTTAAGATTTCTCCAAACTAAGATTCAGGTTTTCCCGGGAAAGGCAGATGCTGGATCTCTAATGGCTCCTGTCTCCCTTCCGCAGCTCAGTCAGCTCCCTGGGTTCCTGCTGTTCCCCAGGAGGCGGGGGCTGGAGACTGGGAAATGGCAGCCGCGCTTCTTGCAGCAGGATCACAGGTGGGCTATGGGATCACAGGTGGGCTATGTGCTTCCCTGGCCTCTCTAGGCTTTCATCATGCTGCTTGGCATCCTCCTGTTGCCTCTCTAGGCTTTCATCACGCGGCTTAGCATCCTCCTGTTGGTTCTCGTGGTCACAAGAACTGATCGTCTTAAATGTCACCAGATTCTTCCCTTCCCTTTCCTGGGGGCATATAATAATCAGAGAGGGTAAAGGAGGGGAGGGAGCTCTGAAGCTGTATTCAGGAGACCCTGGGGCAGTTCGTGGCCCTTCATAGCCTGTGGGCCAGCAGTGCGAGGGCCAGGGATGCAGTGCCGGGGTTCGTCCATACTGTATCTGGTGCTGATCGAGGGAACCATTGGGTGCTGAGGATCAAACCCAGCATGTATATAGGCAGGGGTCTCAGTAGCATCTCTCCAGTGCCTCATAATACTTCCAGAAAAGAAGGAAAGAGGTATTACAGTAGGGGAATTCTTAGAGATGAGAATGTTTTGTGCTCATTTCAGCAGCACATGTACTAAAATTGGAATGTTATGTTTTTAATGGATGGCTATACCATGCACAGGGGAATTTTAGGAGCAATTCATTAATGTCCTTTAAGGAATCCGGGACAGGAGTGATAGCACAGTGGGTAGGGTGTTTGCCTTGCATGCGGCTGACCTGGGTTGGATTCTTCCGTCCCTCTCAGAGAGCCCGGCAAGCTACCAAGATTATCCAACCTTCACGGCAGAGCCTGGCAAGCTCCCCGTGGCATATTCAATATGCCAAAAATAGTAACAACAAGTCTCACCATGGAGACGTTACTGGTGCCCGGTCGAGCAAATTGATGAACAACGGAATGACAGTGTGACAGTGCTAAGGAATCTGGAAAGAGGGGCTGGGGAGATACTGCAGCAGGTAGGCTGTTTGCCTTGCATGCAGCTGACCCAGGTTTGCTCCTGGCACCCTATATGGTCCCCTAGGCCCCACCAGGAGGGATCCCTGAGTGCAGAGCCAGGAGTAAACCCTTAGTACTGCTAGGTGTGGCCTAAAAATCAAACCAAAAAAATTAAAGGAATCTGGGAAAATTAGGAAATAAGTCCCAGAGGAAACTTGAAAAAAAAAACCCATAAAGTAAACAGGATTGGATGAATGATGAGTGGTTGTGGACTAGGAGAAAGATATAAATGGGCAGAACCAAAGAGAAAACAGGTCTCCATTCAGAGGGCACTTGGAGAGCCACTGACAGAAAAATAGTATTAATAGCTCTAGCCCAGAGTAGCCTATAGTCCTGCTATTCTTAGTCCTGAGCAAAACTCACTTATCTCTGTTTTATAGATGAGAAAATTGTAGCGAGAAGAAATTAAAGCCATACTCCTCATAAATGGCTCCAAGCGCTAGGCTTTTGACCACCTTACTGTGCTACCTCAAAGAAGATACCTTGTGTCCTGGTTTTGGGTGGAGAGGCCAACACCAAAGGATATTTTATCTATATCATTTTGTGCTCAGACAAAAGGAAGTTAGTTGAAAGGAGGAAAAGCTAGTACACAATTTCTGCAATTAAAAAAAAAAAACAAGAGGGAAAAGAATAAGGCGTCGGAGAGCCGAGGCATGTAGCACAGGCAGGGAGTGTGACGTCTGTCTTGCCCTGTTCCCTTGGGAAGCTTCTCTGGAGACCAGGCTTTGCTCACACACTGGCCGGGACCTTTTCCCTCGCCGCATCTCTGCTTTACCGAAACTGTGTGCCCCACTTATCATTCTTTCTCTAGATCTTTTATCTTGCCCCTTGCACTGCCTGCCTCTGTCTTCTCTACTAAGATCACATTTTCTTTCTTAAACTATAACTGCTGACAGAAGATTGTTCGCTTTGTTTCAGGGCCTGGTAACCATCAAGGATGTGTCATTGTGCTTCTCTCAGGAAGAGTGGCGAAGTCTGGATCCTTCCCAGACAGACTTCTATGGAGAATATGTTATGCAGGAAAACTGCGGGATAGTGGTCTCCCTAAGTAAGCATGACTCTCCCCAGCTGCTGGAAGATTATTCTCTGGGAGGATGGGCCCACCTGCTCCAGGGATGGTGTCTGTCTAGGATTCTTTTGCTAATAAAAATCTGTATGGGGGCTGGAGAGATAGAACAGGGAGTAAGGCACTCACGTTGACTGCAGCATGCCCAGGTTTGGACCCCAGTGCCCTGTATAGCTCCTCAAACTCCACTGGTAGGATTCCTGAGCACAGAGCCAGGAGTAAGCCCTGAGTACCACCAGGGCTTATCAAAAAATAACATTTTAAAAAGAAAACAAACAAAAAAAAAACCCAAGAAATAAAAACAAGGCTTCCGCAAGGAAAGAGCAGTAGGATTAATCCAGAGAAATAGAAGTGAGTTCTGAAATATGAAAACAACTACTACATTTTGGAGAAGAGAACGTTAGTCTCTTCTTGGTCAAGAATCGGAAGGTTTTTCCAAAGCAGAAAGAGGGACATTAGAGATAAAAACAGGTTTGGGGAACTTAGATGAAACCTTAAAGGGAAATGGGGGTAATGGGAGTGTAGGGGCCGCAAAGCTTTAGTAAGACTAGTTCAGTGAAATCATGACCAGAAAAAAACAACTGGACTGGAAGTGTTTGAAATAGGAGTGGAGAGAACAAAGCCGGGAGGAGAATATGATTTTCTAAATATAGAGAAAAGGAACAAAACAGAAATGGGTAGTTGGGACCTTAGAAGAATAAGGCCTTCATCTGGTCTTCTTTTCTTCAGAATTCCATGGAATAATCTAGGACACATTGTATTTTTTTTTTTGTCTTCAATAGAAATACAGATTTACAGTTGAACTTCTTTATATCTCTGTTTTCTCCCGCCCCCATGGCCAGGATTTCCAATTCCCAAACTGGACATGCTTTCTCAGCTAGAAGGAGGAGAAGAACAGTGGGTCCCTGACCCCCAGGACTTGGAGGAAAGGGACATCCTGAGAGTCACATACACAGGTAAGGACCTTGACTTCTAGCCTCTCATTGCTCCTCTTGGAGTATCATCATTGCGGGCCCTATAATCCTCCCTCTGTCTCTGAGAGCTGCTGAATCTTCAAGTATAGAGAGTTTCAAAAGTAAGGCAGTGTAATGATGGTTTGGATGGTAGGTTGTGGAACCAGACTTCAGGGATTGGAATCCGGGACCCTACCCACAAGGCCCTGGGGGAGAAGCAGAGCTGATCTTCGGTTCCTCCTCTAGAAATTACTGTAGATTTCAGTATGTTATCATAGGACATTTCCCGGGACAGAATAAGCATCACTGAATGTTAGTTGTTGTCGTAGTAGGGATGTTCAGCCTCCCAGCCACTGCAGAAATGCATTCCATAATATCTGCGGTATTCCTCACACGTAATCACCCAACCAGTGGTGACTACAGCACATTCCTTAGCCCTCCATCTACGCTTGGGCAGGAGGATCAAGATTTATCATTGTAACTGGAACAGTGGTAAATAAATTATAGTAATTAAAATAGTGTGGGCCATGTAATAAGTGCTTACTATGTACCAGGACGGTGCTCATTATAAAAGGTCATCTTTTTATCATTCCCATTTTACAGAAATAAAAATCAAGGCTTGCAGAAGGCTAAGGGGAAAACAGGTTCAAAATAGGTCGATCTGGCTCCTAGGCCTAGATTTGTAATCTCTGTGCTTCTTGTCCTATGTTGTATATCATTAGATTCTGTTCTCAGAGTGAGATTAGGCCTGAACGGGCACCAGATAACCTCTCCTTTGGCTTGTGTTCATGGTGTGTGTTCTTCGTGTAACTTGCCTCTCGGGGTTGGTGTTTTCCCTTCAGGAAATGGAAGTGAACATGAGGGCGACACCCCTGAACTAGAAGCAGAACCTCCCAGAATGTTGTCTAGTGTGTCTGAAGATACTGTTTTCTGGAACCCAGAGCAGGAGGAGAGCTGGGGTCCCATGCCCAGAAACCCCAGGGGCATGCTCTTGGGCCCACCTTTTCTTCAGGAAGAGAATTTCTCCAATCTCCTGTGTGGCGCGGAGATGGATTCCCTGCTGAGACCGCACACGTGCCCCCAGTGTGGGAAGCAGTTCGTGTGGGGCTCCCACCTGGCCAGGCACCAGCAGACACACACGGGAGAGCGGCCCTACAGCTGCCTCAAATGTGAGAAGAGCTTCGGGCGGAGACATCACCTGATTCGGCACCAGAAAACCCACCTCCATGAGAAGCCCAGCAGGTGCTCAGAGTGTGGCAAGAATTTCCGCTGCAACTCCCATCTGGCCAGCCACCAGAGAGTGCATGCAGAAGGGAGGTCCTGCAAGGGCCAGGAAGACGAAGAGAGCCCTGGGGCTCGGAAGCGGCAGCGGGCACCTCCAGTGCCAAAGTGTCACGTGTGCACTGAGTGCGGGAAGAGCTTTGGCCGGCGGCACCACCTGGTGAGACACTGGCTGACACATACTGGGGAGAAGCCCTTCCAGTGTCCTCGCTGTGAGAAGAGCTTCGGCCGCAAACATCACCTGGACAGGCACCTGCTGACCCACCAGGGACAGAGTCCTCGGAGCAGCTGGGACAGAGGGGCGTCCACCTTCTGAAGGCTCTTCTGCTGCAGCTGTCGTCGCATCCATCAGCTGGTGCTGCCAGGAGTTTCTCACAGAGTTGCCAGTCTCCGCATGAGCCAGTCTCACGAACGCTGGCCCCGTCCTAGAAAGATGAGGTTCCAGCGTGGGCTAGTGCGTTTCTCACCACTTCTGTGAGATGCCACCTAAAGTAGAGTTTCAGGCAAAACTTTTGGGGAACAGTGCATACTTCACGGGCTTTTCTTTAGCCCAGCTCAGTTTTCAAGAGGGACACAGAGATAGTGGCTTGTGGCCAAGGGCTGTTTTGATTGGCTGGAGCCTAGGCCATACTGTTATATTCTCTCTTTCTGCAGAGAGATAAAAATACCATAGTCAATATGTTCAAGGCTCTAAACACTTACACAGTAAAGCAAATTGTCGAGCCTCTTCTATGCAGTGTTTCCTAAACATACTTGCCTCAGTATCCTTCCTATCTCACATCCAGCAGAACTGGTCATGATATGAACCATTCTGTGAACACTGGGTTAGAGAGTAATGAGGAAGCGGGAAAGAGGTCATGTTTAGGCACTCAGCACCCAGAGACACCCCCCTTTTGTAAAATTCAGATGAAAGCTGTGGGGCAGGCCTCATTCCTGTGTGGGTGCATCATTGTTACCCCAGTCATCCATATATACACTTTTCACTCCCACCTGCTGCAGAGTAGAAACAGTAACCCTTTTGCCTATCACCCATACTCCCTTCATCCTGCACATACATATATCCAGCTAAAAGATCACGGTTCAACACTAAGAGATATACTTTATACATACATGACCCTAAGTAACTTAAGTCCACGCAGAAGATAAAACTTGATTCCCTTGAGCAGACCCATCTCTTAACTGTGTCTTTGTGTCGATGTGTATCTGTGTGCAGGGTCTTTGAAGAGAGCATGCAAAGTGCAAACTGTGAAAGCTAGATTTTCTAGGGGCTGTTCTGGGGATGAGGGTTGTGGGGATTGTATGGGGCTTTTTGTTTGTTTTGTTCCAAGATAGAAGATGAGCTGAGTGATTAAGGGAGCCTAGTAGGAAACGTTAAGTGATGAATTAAGTTGTGGAAATTGAGGTATAAAACTTTCTCCAGTGTTGCTGAGAGTAACAGATTAATATAAATATATGTATTATGTAATACACACACGTGTGTGTGTGTGTATATGTGTGTGTATGTGTGTGTATAAACACACAATTTTCTAGGTGAACCTCTGGACCACAGATTACACAGATTCTTTTTGCCTGGGAGGAAAAAGAAACTTCTTGAGGTGACCTGATTCTTGTTCATTTGAAGCAAGGTTCATATAGAAGCTCTGAGCTAAGTGAGATTTTTAGGTGGTTATAAGTCGTAAATCAAGGCAGGAATCTCAGTGCTTGCAGGTTATAATCACTTTTGTTTGGCCATCAAGGGGTAAGGTGTTATGAAGGATTTCATTGTTACAGAAATAACACTTTTATGGAAGTGACTGTGGTTTAGCTTTTCAGCTGATATAGAGGAATATGCTTTCCAGTTGGTTTCTTCCCAGTTCTGGGACGGTGTTCTCATGAAGAGTCTTAACTCCAGAGTTTACATAAGTATTCTGGCATCTGTTGATGAGCAAGCTGTTCGTAGCTGTTTCTATTGACTTGTTAATACCAATCTTATAATTTGAAAATTACTTTTAAGAGCAGTTGGGGGCTAGGCAGGAAGAAGAGCAAAAAGAATGGGCTGTTTTCCTCTTTTATGCTTAAACTCAGATTTTTTTCCCTTACACACTTCTCAACTACATTTGGGAAAAGTTATGAGAGACAAAAGAAGTGAATTGCACCAATCCATTTTAGTGACTATTTTGTTTGCTTGCAAAAAAACATGTTGAATCACACAGTTTATTTGAGTCCAGGCCCAGAAGGGGCTAAAACTGTAGTTGTTTTGCTGATATGGCTTCATAGTGAGTGTGAACTCAGCAACCCAAATCCCAACTTCCTCTTGCGGTTCAAAGCAGCCTTCTTCTTTGCCTGGGATGCACATCTCTTCTTACATCCCAATGAATAGAGCAAAATGAGCAGCCCTTTGTAAGGCCTTGTCCGAGATCTCAGAAACAGGAGCTCAGTGTTATCATGTACTTGTACGGTATTGACTTCCAGTGGTAAGATCATGCCATTGCTTTTGCCCTCCCTGTATACCTAGTTCATGAGTGTAAATCAGCTTTGCAAAACAATGGTCTGTAGTTACAGATCCTTTTGAGAATCTAATTAACATCAGAAGCTCACTTAGGAGAAGAATAGACATTAGCAATTCACCCAGTTTTGCATACACATTTAGCAGACTCTGTGCCCATCCATGGATTCACTAAAGTGAGGTCAAAAAGGGGGATCTGCAATAATCCAATGTCATTATAATATATTTTTGTCAAGAATTACAAAGTAAAGATAGCTAAATATTTTAAAGACAAATAGAGGCAGTAGAGTATAAGGATCTGGTCTTTAATGGCTAGAAAGGTAAGGCTTGCATTCTACTCTGTTTTTCAGGGAAAGATAAGATGCTAACAAGTTCAGCTTGTCACAAACATGAGAATGGCCTTTCCTTCCTATCATGTCACAACTTTAAAATCACATTAACCTTGAGCCTTTGCTCTGTTTTAGTAACTGCCAGGCTAGAATTGAAGCCTCCACAGTGCAGGTGCAATCAAGAAGCACCTAAGAAGGCATCGTGAACCTTCTGTAAAATGGGGCAACCCTTTTCTTCACTTCTAGTGTTCTACTGTTTCCTCTACCTCGGTCCAATACTACTTCCCTTGGACAAAAATTAAAACAAGAAATAGCCATCTGTGGGTGAATTTTAGTGTTGGATGGTTTCTCACAGGGAATCTGCCTCAAATGTCTCTTCTACAAACTTCCTTCTACATGTCTACATTATCCTTTTTAAATAATAATAAATTTTTTTAAGTGTCATTTTTCTGGGTAAAGTGGCAGAGAAGTCCATTTTCAATAACCCATTATCTTTTTCCTTCTGTAGTGCCTAGATCCTCTTCTAGACTCAGAATCCTTTACACTGGAGTTAACCCTATTAGCTACTCCCAGGGAAATTTATATTTTAAGCCTTAGCACTTTGAAGATGAAAGGAATGACTTCTTTTGCAAAAGTAATATGCCTTCAAGGAGTTAAAGGGATGGTAATTTAACAGAAAAATCCCTTTTCCACCACTCCTGCAGTCAAACCACTTTCCTCTTCCCATCATGGGCAGAGTGAGCCTTCGCAAGATTGGTTCTTTCCTTGTCTGTTCAAAGGAGTACAGCAGCTAAGGTTAAAGGGGGCTGGCAGGAATAAGACAAATCTTCCATCAGACTTAAGAGATCCTGAGCTGACAAAATTCCCTTTTGTTTCTTGAAATGCTATACCTGGCCTCAGATCTCAGCTGTGATCTTTGAGGCAGCAGCAATATCACCTGGGAATTTGCATTAAAAAGGCAAATTCTCAGACCCCAGACCCAAGAAACAAATTCACAACTTTTTTTCTTTTTGGGTCACACCCAGCGATGCATAGGGGTTATTCCTGGCTCATGCACTCAGGAATGACTCCTGGCGGTGCTCTGGGGACCATATGGGATGCTGGGAATTGAATCCAGGTCAACTGCCTGCAAGACAAACGCCCTCCCCACTGTGCTATTGCTCCAGCCCCAAATTCACAACTTTTTAGATTCTTCTCAATAACTAATGAGATTCAACTCCTATTTCAGTCACGTTACTCTCTCTTTAAATGGGGAGAATCCATCCTATGTAGAAGTTGTAATTAAGCTTTGATGCCTGTTAAAAATATACTTTGAAGATACTGTCCAATTTAGTATTCAAAAAGGGCTCTGTCTTGCACGCCTTAACCTACACCCCAGTTTCTCTCTGGCATAACCACAAGGACAGTTAAACTAAAGCTACAAGCCTCCCACCCTTGTAGAGCTTTCTGGAGTCAGGTGAGAATAGACTCTTCAAGGAAGATGATGAGCCCCTATCCTCCAAGGCAGAAGAGCTTAGCTAGAACTTCTACCCCAGACCTCAAGCTCTCCCTCTTTCATGTAACCAGCTCTGTTTTCCATTCTGAGCAGCCACTTTCAGTGGGCTGGTTTGATTTGGTATTTTGTTTTCCCTGGGGAATTTCCCAAAGGTATTTATTCTTCCCAGGCCCTACCTTTCTCTTTACACCAAACCTCCAAGCTGTTGTCTGACTTAACTAAATGGCTTGTGAACTTCCTTCAGATTACTTGATCCTTTGTACCACCCTTCTGGATCTGTGACATACTCTTTGTGGCCCCTGTCATTTAAATAAAACAATGTGACCAATACTGACTTCCTCAATCTACTCTTTCCTCCCATGTTCATTTTTCCTTTCCTGTGAAAGCTGTACCGGACAGCTCTGAAGAGTTTCACAGCCACGTACAAACACTGCTCCTTCCCCCGTTGCCTGCCAGCATTCTTAAAAGTTTGGAACTACCCTTTGGCTCTATTCCCAAATTCCAGATACAGCTTCACAGTCAAAGCCAAACCTACAGGTAGAGCCAGCAAAGCAACTGAGCAAGTTGGGCCTAGGGTGAGGCCAGCAAGGTCTTGGGCACAAATTTACGATGACCTCGGTCTTTTTTTTTTTTTTTCACTTCTGTTTATTGCAGCACTGTTCACAATAGCCAGAATCTGGAAACAACAGACATATGAATAAAGAAACTGGTATATCTGCACAATGGGATACTACATAGCTGACAGGAAAAATGAGGCCATGAAATTTGCCTGTAAGTGAATAGAATTGGAGAGTATCATGCTCAGTCTTAAGGATCACTTGCTGATCCTGCACTTGGGGTACTGAGTACTGGGCCTGACGTTGGAGCTAGAGGTGTCAGTGACTGAATCAGTTACTCGTGACACGTTCGTAAAAATTGGGGATTTGGGGGAACCAGAAGAGGCACACAGATAGGGTTTGGCAGGAACCAGGTCCACCAGATGTCTTTCACTTGGAGGGTGGAAAGGATGTGTAGATGACAGACGAAGAGGGGAGAGGGTGGGAGAGAACAGGAAAACTGGCCTGAAGGAAATGTAAGTCATGCCTCCTAACCCCGTAGCTTTCCTGGAGTAGTGAGAGGGAGTCGATCCGCGGACATTGAGCACAACACAAGGATTTTGAACTGCTTCTCTTGGAGTTGCCTTAATAAAGAACTTCCAGCCTAATAGTCAGTGTATGATTCTTAAACAACTCTACAGCTTTCTGAATGCAGACTAAACTATTCTGTTGCCTCTGAGTTTTGTCTCCCTTTTGTTGCATTCACTCCACTCCCACCCGCCCTCTCTCCTACAGTATTTTGCAGTAATTTAACAAGTCTGGTCTTAATCCTGAACCTCTGTTCCTCCTACCCCTGCAGCCCCCAAAAGGAAACTCATGAGAGGGAGGAAAAACTGTTTATTCAGATACCTCTTGCAGTTCTCGGTCAGCTCAGGTGAACTACCAGATCCTGACTTCCTTCTCTTGCTTTCTTGTAATACATTTCCTAGCCTCATGCTAGCACTCCTAGATGTTTTATTCCTCTTTTCCAAATCCTTCGGCTTTTCAGGTTCTCTCTTGATGTGATGTCCTATATTCATTTTCCGACCCAACCTTCTTTTTTTTTTATTTTTTTTAAAAATTCTTTTATTAATTCACCATGTGGAAAGTTACAAAGCGTTCAGGTTAAAGTCTCAGTTATACAATGCTCAAACACCCATCCCTTCACCAGTGCATATATTCCACCACCAAGAATCACGATATACCTCCCCCCTTCCCCCCACCTTCCCAGCCCCCCACCCCGCATGTGTAACTGGTAAATTTCACTTTACTTTCACTTTACTTTGATTACATTCAATATTTAAACAAAAAAATTCACTATTATTGATTTGGAGTTTCTCCCCGCTAAAGTCGATCTGCTGGAAAGAAAGCATTTGGTAATTTGTTTTCCATTGCTGAGAATGAAGAGATATGAGGTCAGGAGGCCGCACTAGCAGCAGCATAGTTTTGGATTTCTGTATTTTAGTATTTTAGTAACTAAGTCCAGAGAAATGTCTGCCAGGAATCGTAACATTGTAAACTTGTACCTCTCAGCTACTTTATATTCCACATATGAGTGCAATCTTTCTATGTCTGTCTCTTTCTTTCTGACTCATTTCACTCAGCATGATACTTTCCATGTTGATCCACTTATATGCAAATTTCATGACTTCATGTTTTCTGACAGCTACGTAGTATTCCATTGTGTAAATATACCAGAGTTTCTTTAGCCAATCATCTGTTTTCAGGCACTCTGGTTTTTTCCATATTGTGGCTATTGTAAACAGAGCGGCAATGAACATGGAAATGCAGATGTCATCTCTACTATACCTTTTTGCCTCTCCAGGATATATTCCCAGGAGTGGTATTGCTGGGTCAAATGGGAGCCCAATTTCTAACTTTTTGAGAATCGTCCATATTGTTTTACAAAAGGGCTGAACCAGTCGGCATTCCCACCAGCAGTGAAGGAGAGTCCCTTTCTCCCCACATCCATGCCAACACCGGTTGCTTTTTTTGGGGGGGATGTGGGCCAGTCTCTGTGGTGTGAGGTGATATCTCATTGTTGTTTTGATCTGCATCTCCCTGATAATTAGTGATGTTGAGCATTTTCTCATGTGCCTCTCAGCCATTCGGATTTCTTCTTTGGAAAAGTTTCTGTTCATTTCATCACCCCATTTTTTGATCGGGTTGGCAGTTTTTTCTTGTGGAGTTCAACCAGTGCATTGTATACCCCTGTTATCAACCCTTTATCGGATGGGTACTGCATAAATATCCTTTCCCATTCTGTAGATTGTCTTTGTATTTTGGTCACTGTTTCTTTTGAGTTGCAGATGCTTCTTAGTTTGAGATAGTCCCATTTATTTATCTTTGTTTTCACTTGCTTGGCCAGTGGCGTGTCAGCTTTGAAGATACCTTTGGCTTCAATGTCGTGGAGGGTTTTGCCGACCTTATCTTCAATGTACCTTAGGGATTCTGGTCTGATGTTGAGGTCTTTAATCCATTTTGATCTGATTTTTGTACATGGTGATAGATGGAGGTCTAAGCCCATTTTTTTGCATGTAGCTGTCCAGTTTTGCCAGCACAATTTGTTAAACATGCTTTCCTTGCTCCACTTCACATTTCTTGCTCCCTTATCAAAGACTAGATGATCATATATTTGGGGGTGTATGTCAGAGTATTCAACCCTATTCCATTGGTCTGCAGCTCTGCCTTTGTTCCAATACCATGCTGTTTTAATGACTACCGCTTTGTAGTAGAGTTGGAAGTTGGGGAGGTTGATTCCTCCCATTTTCTTTTTCCCAAGGATTGCTTTAGCTATTCGTGGGGGCTTATTGTTCCATATGAATTTCAGGAGCGCTTGCTCCATTTCTTTGAAGGATGTCAAGGGTATCCCTATAGGGATTGCATTAAATTTGTACAATGCTTAGACCCAACCTTCTTGGACTTAATTCAACACTAAGGTTTTTTGCAGGAGCTGCTATCTAGCCCAACCATATGTCAGGTCAAAGCTGTGCTGTGAGGAAGGAAGGAAATGGAGGAGGAAGATGAGGATAAACAGGAGAGTCTCTGCTTTGAGACCACTGATAAATGGAGATGCTCGTGTGTTCTTGAAATACTTACACACCCAAATGTGGATAAGAACATGTACACACAACCCAAGAAGCATCAATCATTGGAACTGCATAGAAAAGAATTCTAAATTTCTGAAATTTGCCTCATAAAATTGAATAGATGGCGAGACCCCATTCAAGATCTATAACTGCTGTGGAACAAGCACTGGATTTGCAGGATAGAAGTCCATTTCTAAATTGCACATTTTCCAAGCATTAGCTTTTCACTTAAGATCTAACAAGAAGAATGCAATGAAAGCGAAATGATATATGCAAAAGTGCAAACTTTCTAAATGAAAAGGCTGTAATTGTGTGGAAACTCCCACTTTATTTTTGAAACTGACAATTTATGATTCAGAAAACAAATATAAAATATAGAGTCACATTTCAATGTGTCCCTTAGAATTCCTATCACTTCTGTTTACAATAAAGAACACTTAGATTTTTGTGTATTCTTCAACTTTCTTTATATAATTACTAAGATACATTTTCTTTCTTTTTTGCACAAAAGGCAGTACAGGGTACTCAATGTCTGTTTTTTTTGTTTGTTTTGTTTTGTTTTGTTTTTACTTAATGTGTTTTGGAAAACGTCATAAAAAGACTAAAAACTCCCATTTTGTATGACTGGATGCTGTCTTATTGTATTGGAACTGCTACAGGTTAGCCAATCCAGGAGAGATGTTTTCTCCTTTATTACTTACTGTAGTACTATACTAAAAACCTTGGACATATCATTTTACAAATCTAAGACATAAATTCCTAAGAGTGCTGAGTCAAAGGATATTTGTATTTAGAACTTTGGAAGCTCGAGCCCTGATAGATAGGTACTTGCCTTGCCAACCTGAGTTCAATTCCTGGTGCCTCAGGTCTCACCAGGAATGATCCCTGGGCACAGAGTCTAGAGTAAGCACAGAACACAGCCAAGTGTGGCCCTAATACAAACAGGACTTTCTATTTATTTTTTAATTTTTTTAGTTACCATGAGATACACAGTTACAAAGCTGTTCATGATCAGATTTCAGTCATATAATGATCTAATACCCATCCCTCCACCAGTGTCCACTTTCTGCCACCAGTGACCGCAGTTTCCCTCCCATCATCTCTCTCCCCCAGCCTGCCTCTATGGCAAGCTCACTCTCTCTCTCTCTCTCTCTCTCCCTCCCTCCCTCCCTCCCTCTCTCTTCCTCCCTCTCTTCATCCCTCCCTCCCTCCCTCTTCCTCCCTCCCTCCCTCTCTTCTTCTCCTTCCCTCCCTCCCTTCACCCCTCTCTCTCTCCCTCCCTTCATCCCTCCCTCTCCCTCCCTCCCTCCCTTCATCTCTCTCTCTCCCTCCCTCCCTTCATCCCTTCCTCCCTCTCCCTCCCTCCCTCTCTCTCTCCCTCCCTCTCCCTCCCTCCCTCCCTTCATCTCTCCCTCTCTCTCTCCCTCCCTCCCTTCATCCCTTCCTCCCTCTCCCTCCCTCCCTCTCTCTCTCCCTCCCTTTCCCTCCCTCCCTCCCTTCATCTCTCCCTCTCTCTCTCCCTCCTTCCCTCTTCCTCCCTTCCTCTCCCTCCCTCCCACCCTCTCTCTCCCTCCTTCCCTCTTCCTCCCTCCTTCTCTCTCTCCCTCCTTCCCTCTTCCTCCCTCCCTCTCCCTCCCTCTCCTTCCCTCCCTCTCCCTCCCTCCCTTCACCCCTCTCTCTCCCTCCCTCCCTCTCTCTCCCTTCCTCCCTTCATTCCTGCCTCTCCCTCCCACCCTCTCCCTCCCTCCCTTCACCCCTCTCTCCCTCTCCCTCCTTCCCTCTCCCTCCCTCTCCCTTCCTCCCTTCATTCCCCTCTCTCTCTCAATTTTAAAGCTAAATTCCCTCCCCAATGGCACTGTTTCTCACAGCTCACCAATGGGGGAAGTTCTCACATATTAGATTTTTGCCCATCTGATTAAAACTGCTATTGTCTTGTTTTAATATTCATTTTTCTTATAAATGACCATCCTTTTATACTCATGTTTTGAGAATCACAGCATTTGGTATGAACATCTAAGTTTCATTAAAACTCTGAAATTCAATATTTTACTAAATTTAGGCAAACAAAGTTAAATAACTAAATAGCCTCTAGATTGTGAGCACTGAAAGGATCATTGGTTTGTCCTTTCTCCTTTGCCACAAGGAGCTTAGGCTTATCGGGTCACAGTCATCAAAGTGCTCCTAAGTCACTCCCATTCCTTTGTTTATCTGTAACCACTTCTCTATGCTCTCTTCCCCAGTTAATCAGCTTTTCCCCCTAATCAGACTCTGTTCATTTGTAAGGTCAGATCTTCCTAGGACACTGAACTTGTAAGTTGCCTTTCTCCTCTCTTCATGTCTTTTAAATAGTTTAGTTTAAAGCAATGTCCTTTCTGTATGGACAGAGAACAGTTAATATCATGCTTTTATAACTTGGGATTTAATTGGCTTCAAATATTATTCATTCCCAGGTATCTGTTTTCTCAACTTAAGCCTCAGTTGCCCTTAGTTCCTAGCACCCCAGCAGGAAGTGGGTCCCAACGAGGAACTGAAAGGACCCAGGGTAAGCTGTGAGCTACTCTGGCATCGAAATGGGCCAGGCCAAAGCACCACAATTCCTAACTATAAGTTAAGAGCTTGATCATGGACAAATGCTGTCATGATCCAAAAGCAATGATGAGACTAGGACCCTGCTAGGGATAGGAAAGACTAATCTGGCCTGAGCACTGTAATCTGAGATCGAGATGACCCCAGGAGAGCAATTCTATAAGCTTAATGTATCTCTTATTGTGTCCATACAAAATGATTAATATTATGAATGCTTCTATGTTTTTGGACAAGGAGAGGAGAAACACACTCATGGGATTCTGCTCTTGGGTGGGTCATCCTGGTGAAAGAATCTGTCCTAGAAGCAGCACCCCCTGAGGGAAAGAACTTTAACCCTACACACCTATGTGTAAGCCCCAACCCCTCATGCTGGGGGGATTTAACTAGGCTATAAGAGTGGGTTGGGGGTTCCAGATGGAGACCAAGGAGGAGAAGGAGAATGAGGGAGGCAGAAGGAGATTGATGAGAAGGAGAATGAGAGAAGGAGAATGAAGTAGCACAGGGGAGGGAGAAGCAGGAGGAGAATCAGAGGAGAATGGAGAGGGGAATGGAATAAACTGCAACTGAGACCAACCAGCCTGGTCCTCATTCCTTCCTTCACCTGCATCGCCATTGACCTCCCCGGGATGGGGGAAGTGGTGAGAGATTACCGAACTCAGGCGACGGGAGACATAGAGCACTGCTGCCCCTTTTTTGTATTTGCACAGACATCTAAGTTTCATTAAAACTCTGAAATTCAAGTTTCCTAACAATCATTTAGGCCAGTTGTGCTCCAAAGTGGGCAATACTCCCTAAGGCATAGCAGAGTGGGGGGAGCGGGTGGCAGAGTAGTAGTCAGTGGAATTGTGGGTACTATGTTCACTCAAAAATATGAAAATTTCAGGGGAATGTTTTTTTTTTCCTGAAAAGGTGGTGGGTAAACAGTAAGTTTGGGAACCTCTGCTCTAGGCAATTAAGAGAAAACAAATTGAGATCAGGAATATTTCACTAAATATAGGCAAACAATTAAAGTTAAAGAACTAATATGCCTCTAGATTGTGAGCACTGAAAGATTTGTTTTGTGTATTTATTCCCAGAAAAGGGTCCACTAGAATCTTGCATTCATTAGTTAAGAATGGAAATGAATAGCCCTTCAGAATTCCTTCCACAGAAGCATCGACTAGCATTATAATTTCGATATCGTAGATGCATTAAGGTTCTGCTTAATTTTTTGCAGTGCTTGGGGGTCACATCAGTGTTGTTCAGACCTATTCCTGGCTTTGTGCCCGGGGGGTCACTCCCAGCAGTGCTCTGGAGACAATATAGTGATCAAACCCAAGCCTTCTGCATGCACAGCATGCACTCAGCCCAGTGAGCTATTTTTTCCAGTCCCCATTTTTCTCTTTCTTTTGGAGAGGTGAGCAGAGGGGCAAATCTGGTGGTACTCAGGGCTCCTTCTAGTTCCATACTCAGGTATCACTCCTGTCCATGCCTGAGGACCACAGGTGGTGCCGGGGATCAAACTTGGGTTGACCACATGCAAGGCCAGCACCATAACCACTGCAGTGTCTCCCTGGCCTTCCAGTCCCCATTTCCTATATTTCATAGGTGTACAGCCACAGTATACAACTTGTCATTAAGAGACAATCTGCGGTAACCACTTAGCTAAATACAGGTAGGACACTTAAATTGATAAACTTACTGAGTAACGTTTGCTAAATGAAGTAATTATTTCAAAAATTCAATGATTCTTGGGAAAGCTAGAAAAATTAATGCCGATGTCCTTTCCATTAACTTAGAGGGAAAGGGCTTCCTAATTCCATTTAGATAATCTTAAAGATATCACAATCTCCTATGAAAATCTTGGTCAAGTATACTCTGAAAACAGGAAAAATAAATGGTTCTAATGGTTTTTATTAGGTAATACTAGAACCATAAAGGGACAATACATCTGGCCATTATAAAGACTTTCACATAGTACCTCAGAAAATCAAGTACCTCGAAATCAGCTTAACCAAAGAGATGAAGGACCTATACAAGGAAAATTAAAAACACTACTTCAAGATGTAAAAGAGGACACTAGGAAATGGAGACACATCCCCTGCTCATGGATTGGGAGGATTAACATGATCAAAATGGCAATACTCCCCAAAGCAGTATATAAATTTAATGCAGTCCCTATCAGGATACCCATAACATTTTCAAAGAAATAGACAAAAACTTCCTGAAAGTCATATGGAACATTAAACCCCCATGAATAGCTAAAGCACACATCCAAAAGAACAAAAGCAGCCAGTGGTGCTGGAGTGGGTAGGGTAGTACAGCTGGTAGGGTATTTGCCTTGCATGCGGCCTATCCAGGTTTGATTCCCAGCATCCCATAGGGTCCCCTGAGCACCACCAGAAGTAATGACTGAGTGAAGAGCCAGGATTAACACCTGAACATCGCCGGGTGTAACCCGAAAAGCACTGTAAGACTGTAGCACTATCGTCCCATTGTTCATCAATTTGCTCGAGCAGGCACCAGTAGCATCTCCATTGTGAGACTTGTTGTTACTGTTTTGGTATATCAAATATGCCATGGGTAGCTTGCCAGGCTCTCCGAGAGGGACTGGTCAGCCGAGTGCATGGCAAATGCCCTACCCACTGTGCTATTACTCTAGCTCACCAACCCAAAAAGCAGAAAGAAAAAAAAAAAGCAACCAGTGCTGGCGTAGATGTGGGGGAAAAGGGACGCTCTTTCACTGTTGGTGGGAATGCTGACTGGTCCAGCCTTTCTGGAAAACAATAAGGACATTCCTTCAAAAACCAGAAATTGAGCCTCCATCTGACCCCGCAATACCACTTCTGAGAATATATCCCAAGGGTGCAAAAAAGCGCAGTAGAAATGACATCTGTACCTATGTATTCATTGCAGCACTGTTCACAATAGCCAAAATCTGGAAACAACCCGAGGGCTGGAGAACAGACGACTGGTTAAAGAAACTTTGGTACATCTACACAATGGAATACTATGCAGCTGTTAGGAGAGATGAAGTCATGAGATTTGCTTATAAGTGGATAGACATGGAGAGTATCATGCTAAGTAAAATGAGTCAGAGAAGGACAGACATAGAAAGACTGCACTCATTTGTGGAGTGTAAAATAACGTAACATGAGACTGACATCCAAGGACAGTAGACTCAAGGGCCAGGAAAATTGCCTCATAGTTGGAAGCCTGCCACATGAGCAGGGGGAGCCCCAGGGGAGCAGGGAGAAGGTAGCTGGAATAGAGAATAGATCATTAAGAAAATTATGGTTGGAAGGATCGGTCAGGATGGGAGATGTGTGCTGAAAGTAGATAAAGGACCAAATATGATAACTTCTCAGTATCTGTATCGCAAACCATAATGCCCCAAAGTAGAGTATGGTGGAAATTGTCTGCCATACAGGCAGGGGGAGGGTGGGAAAGGAGGGGTATATTGGGGAGATTGGTGGTGGGGAATGTGCACTGGAAGAGGGATGGGTGTTTGATCATTGTGATTTAACTCAAACATGAAAGCTTGTCACTGTATCTTATGGTGATTCAATAAAATAAAAAGATAAAATAAAAACATAAAGACTTTAGATTTATTTTGTTCTATAAATCAATAGTTTCTCACTGAATATTGTCAGGTAGTTCTCTACTATATTTCAGTCAGTCACCTGAATGCCTTGTAAACCTAATTATAGCACGTTTCAAAGTTCATGCATGTCTATAGCAATTTCAAAGCGCATGTCTAGAGGTGAGATTCCCTGCAAGCATTGTGCTGTCACTAAGCTTTGCTTAAGACATAAAAGTGTGACCCTCATTCATGGGTGTGAAGTGGTGAATATTAGGATCATAAGCATTTTTTAAAAAATATACATATCCTGTTCTCTCTGAAAGATATCACACTCTCCTATGAAAATCTTGGTCAAGTATGCTTTGATAAAAAGGGAGGCAGATGGTTCTAATGGTTCTAACACCTTTCCATCTCCCACTTCCACTCTTCACCCTTTTCAGGAATAAAAAGCACCTCCCATATGTTTCCCTCCATACCCTTGGGTTCAGCTTGTTCCGCTGAATCAGGTGACTTCGTTTTTACTTCCCTTAGGAATCATTGGTGTATCTGACATGAGAACTATTCCCAGGCTGCTCTTAACCCCTGAATTCAGAACCAAAATAAATTTGTTCCATATTTGGTAAGACCTTCTCACACAGTTTTTTCTTTTTTGGGCCACTTGTGCAGTGCTCAGGGCCTATTCAGTGCTCAGGGGATTATACAGTGCCAGGGATCAGACTGGGGTCAACCACATGCAAGGCAAACGATTTACTTCTATACTGTCTCTCCAACCCATCACATGTAATTTTATTTTTTATATGTGCAAGACCTATTGTTTTCATTACAAAGCCCTCCTTGTCTCCTTGTATTTCTGACATGGATATTGCAAATATTCATCCCTGGGAGTGAGTACTTTCTCAGATAATTTGCTTATTTTGTTCAACAAAGGGTACATCATGAAGCACGTTATCATTTAAAAATCCCTAAAAAGCCCAACCACGACTTTTTACAAAGATCTCAAAACCAGATGTTAATAACTTAGCTAATGTAGAAATGGCAGAATTTTAACCAGATTCTTATAATCATTACTGATCTCATTCAGTATCTTTTCTGCCATCATAAATTATAATTTGTATTATGATTTGTGAAGAGCACCTACTCAGTGCCAAATTCTGTACTAGATGATGATTTAAAGCACTTATTTATCAAGCCGAAAAACAGTACACACCCATTTCTTTAAGAAGGGGAGAAGAGGGCATTTTTCTCTTTAAAATAAGTTTCAGTGTGTGATTGTAACTTAGACACGAAAGCTTGTAACTATATCTCACGGTGAATCAATATTTTTTTTAAAAAAAAGAAGTTTCAGTTAGTTGAAACCTTGGACCAGATCCATCTTTTTTTTGGCTTTTTGTAAAGCAAAAAACCGGGAATGCACAGCGGTTCCTCCTGACTCATGCACTCAGAAATGACCCCTGGCGGTGCTCAGGGGACCATCTGGGATGCTGAGAATCGAACCCGGGTCGGCGGCGTGCCAAGCAAACGCCCTCCCCGCGCTGTGCCACCGCTCCAGCCTCCAGGGATCGCTATTTAAGGCTTTTGCTCGGTTTGCCCCAGGACAAACATCCTGATCTCCCCGGAAATTCAAAAAGACGGGCTTGTGAAGCCTTCTCACACCAAGCCACAGCTCGCCTAGCCTCAGGACACGCCCCTGGGGGTCTCCTCTCCTCCCGACAGGTGCTCTGCAGGGTCTCTTCCCCACCGCCCCCCCCCCCCCCCCGCGCCCGCCCCTTCTCGGCCGGCCAAGGAGGGAGACAGAGACAGCGAGTCTCGGGAGCATCTTTCCCATTTCATTGGGCGTGAGCGCCGCCGTCCAGGACACCCGGAGAAGGCGGGCAGAAGCAGCGGGGCGGCCGTGCAGGGGAGTGGGGGGCGGCCGTGCAGGGGGCGGAGGGCGGCCGTGCAGGGGGCGGAGGGGGCGGCCGTGCAGGGGGGGCGGGCGGCGGCCGTGCAGCGGGGCGGAGGGCGGCCGTGCAGGGGGGCGGAGGGCGGCCGTGCAGGGGGCGGGCGGCGGCCGTGCAGGGGGGCGGAGGGCGGCCGTGCAGGGGGAGTGAGGGCGGCCGTGCAGGGGGAGTGCAGGGCGGCCGCCCGCCGCTAGGGGCTCTTGCTCTCCTTCCTGGCGCCCTCGGCTCGCGTGGCCGACTTGGAGCGGGTGGCCCTGGGGTCGTGCATCCTGGCCGGGCCCGGGCTAGGCTCCTCGCGCGGCGGCTCCTCCGGCCTCTTCTCCTCCCGCGCTTTGCCGCCGCCCCGGGTGCGCGCGCGGCCGGCCTCGGGCGGGGGCTGCGTCCTCGGGCCCTGGCTCGGCGGCCGGGCGGCCCTGGCGGGGCCCCGCAGCGTTCCCCACGCCTCCCGCGCCTTCCGGGCCGCCCTGCGCTGCGGCGCCGCCGCCTTCGGGGCCGCCTTCGGGGCCGCCTTCGGGGGCCTCCGGGCCGCCCGCGGCGCCGCCGCCTCCTCCGCCGGGGCCGCGCCGCGCCGCTTCCTCTGCGGCTTCGGGGCCTTGCAGACCCGGAAGCAGCCGGCCGCGCCGCCGCCGCTCACCCGCAGCAGCGCCCCCTGCGGGTCGGGCCGCGAGTCGCCGGCGGGGCTGCCGCTGCGCCTGCGCACCTGGTAGCCCGCGTGGCCCAGCTCCTTCTTCAGCGCGGCCAGCGTCAGGCCCTTGTGCGCCGCGATGGCCCGCAGCAGCAGCTGCGACACTTTGAGCACCGAGCGCGGGGGCCCCTTGCGCCGGGCCGGGCCCGGGGCGCTCTTCTCCCGCGGCGGCGGAGTGGGGCTTTCGGGCCTTTGGGACCCGCCACTGGTCCCAGGCTCCTCGGCCATGGCCTGGCACCCGCATCCGCGGGGCCACTGGCTTTGGGCCGCACCCGGGAAGGCTGGGCTCAGGCTGCAGCCCACGGCCACGTCACAAAGGCGGGCCCGGCCCAGGCGCCCGGGTTCTAGAAAGCGCGTGGCGGCAGCTGCCCCGCTGATGCCCGTTTCAGGTCTGCACCAACCGGCCCGCGCTTCCGTGCCCGCGCATCAGTCACGGTCCCCGTCATCGATCCACCCCAGGATTTTGTTTCCTGATCGATGCTGGCCCTGGCCTTGACCTTGCTATCAGTTGCTCTCCGAAGTCTGCTTTTTCTGGCACGTGTTTAGCCACGTTTCTCCAAGGTGAGAGAAATGGCTTCCGACCGTTCAGAATAATGCATCGACAAAGTAACAAGGGCTCCCGTGTTAACTTTCTACCGTGATACACAATCAAGGAGCACAGAAACTTCCACCCTTAAGGTCCCGCTATTTGTAGACGTTTCCCGACTCTCCATGTGGTAGAATCTCTGCGAGTGCATGAAACAAAGGAATCACTGCCCTCCCTCCACCCCTAAACAACGATTCCCACAACTGGGAAGTTTAGGAACCTCATTCAAGTGGATTCTAACGTAGATTCGAAGTAGTTTAAGAGCACTAAATCATTCTTTTCTTCCTACTGTGCCTCACGTCCCTCTTCTTGGACTTCCTGTTTTCTTCTCTGGCTTAGATAAATCCTGTTTTCAGAGTAGTACTAAATTTCTTCCACACTATAGCCCCTTTGAAAATGTAGCCTCTTCTGCTACTGCGGCCTCCTGACCTCATATCTCTTCATTCTAAACAATGGAAAACAAATTATCAAATGCTTTCTTTTCAGCAGGTCGACTTTAGGGGGGAGAAACTCCAAATCAATAATAGTGAATTTTTTGTTGAAATATTGAACGTAATCAAAGTAAAGTGAAATTTATCAGTTACACATGCGGGGTGGGGGGCTGGGGAGGTGGGGGGAAGGGGGGAGGTATACTATGATTCTTGGTGGTGGAATATGTGCACTGGTGAAGGAATGGGTGTTTGAGCATTGTATAACTGAGACTTAAACCTGAAAGCTTTGTAACTTTCCACATGGTGATTCAATAAAAGAATAAAATAAAAAAATAACAAAACAAAAAAAAGAAAATGTAGCCTCTTCTCTTAAACCCCACAATTGCGTTTGCAATTGTCTACTGTTTTTATTTCCAATTAATTTTATATTAGTACAATGTGACAATATTTTTGAATGTCGACTTGGAGCTGGATGCGTACTATTCATATGGCATTGATAAATATATCTGATTTGTTTATTGTTTGTTTGTTTTTTAAAAGGTGGTAGATATACAAGGGCTTGCACCACCTGTAGCAAGATTTCTCCCATTTTAGTGGTTTTTTCACTTGGTTGCACTTTGTTGTTGCATAAGCGGGGGGGGGGGGGGGTCACAGAATGAAGCAAGCGCCAGAGGACAGAGGAGAGAAGCAAAACTTGTTACTTTAAGAGGAATATTAGTGACTGAGAATAAGAGGGAAATAAGTGACTTCTCATCAGCTGACTTCATGCAAATCTATGTTGGTTGTACACGTGGAATAATCATCAAAGGAAGATAAGAAACACTATGTTTATCCATACCCCTAAGGTCACAAAGGAAGCCAATCAGAAACTCCTAGAAGAGATAAAAGGAAAAGAAATATATCGGGAAAAGAGCAAATCCTCAAATGAGCTTCCAGGTGGAGATTGAACTGACTGGTAGAGTGATTCTTAAAGTTCTGTAGGCTTGCGGAAGGCCTTGACTATTAATAATGCTTGATCGAGAGACTTCATTTATATTACACATCTTTTTTTATTTTTATTTTTTTTTAATTTTTATTATATCACCATGTGGAAAGTTACAAAGTTTTCAGGTTTATGTCTCAGTTATACAATATTCAAACACCATCCCTTCACCAGTGCCCATATTCCACCACCAAAATCCCCAGTATACCCCCCCGCCACAGCCCCCCCAACTGTATAACTGATGAATTTCACTTCATTTTCTCTCTACCTTGCTTACATTCCATATTGCAAAACAAAACTCACTATTGTTGTTGGAGTTTCCCCCCAATGAAGACAGCCCTATTAAGGAAGCATTTGATAATTGGTTTGTCATTAAAAGATTGTATGTTTTCAGTTTTTAGAAAAGGTCGTGCGGCCGCATCAACGGCCACGCGGCTCGGATGTGTTCCAGTCCCGCAACCCGGAGCCGTGTTAGTTGCTTCTCAGTGTCGCCAGGGCTCCATCCGGAGAAGGTGTGCCTGCTGTACCTCCTCCGTCTGGATCCCTGGTGTTGTTGGCCCGGATTCGGGTCCGGAGCATTTCTCCGGCCGCGTTGCTCACCAGACTGCCTGGCCTCTTCTCTGTTGAAGGTGGGAAGATGGCGTCGAGGGTGGGTCGAGGGCGGGACTTCCGGCGGCCGGGACCATTTGGAGTTTGGGCAGGCGCTGCCCCACTCCAGTGCCCCCCCCCCCCCCACGGCTCGGATGTGTTCCAGTCCCGCAACCCGGAGCCGTGTTAGTTGCTTCTCAGTGTCGCCAGTGCTCCATCCGGAGAAGGTGTGCCTGCTGTACCTCCTCCGTCTGGATCCCTGGTGTTGTTGGCCCGGATTCGGGTCTGGAGCATTTCTCCGGCCGCGTTGCTCACCAGACTGCCTCTATATTACACATCTTTAGTCGAGCACTTGGATACAATTTTGGTAACACCAAATTCCTTATTTCTCTCCCACTGCCATTTTCTGGTATGATACCCACAGCTGATGTTTAAAAACTCTTAAGGCAGGGGTCAGAGTAACAGTATAGCTGGTAAGTTTGAGGAGCCAAAAATTGAATCAAAGCAAGACAACTGAATAGAAAGATACAGAACCTTGGAAACATAAACCTGTAGGTCAGAAAAGGTCAGATAAGGATTGATTTTAGAAAAGAATGAAACTATTAATTTTCCAGTGCTGTGGCATGAAGTTATCCTTGGCCAAGTTAAAGGTGAATAGGCAGGCTGGGAGTGCAGTTGAGTTGCGAACTGCTTGCTTTGCTTGTGTAGGGTACAAGCTTTAATTCCTGGCACTATGAAACAAAGGCAACAACAAAAAGCATTGTGAGGGACTGATATTAATAAAACCCCAAGGTCTTTAGAATGTAGTGATTAAGAAATACATATTTCTCCTTTTCTCTCCCCTCATATTTCTCTAAGTAAATTCTTTAAATAGAACTACTTCACTTCAAAAACCAAAAGATTCACTGTCCAAATCAACAGAGTTCCTCTAGAAACCTCATCAAGGCATAACTGCATAACTGACTCTATTAAAGGAAGAGTCTCAGAAGCAACCAAGAACAAAAGAATCTTTTTCTGGAACTGGAAGCAGAGGATTTAAGCTAGAATCTTCTGTAACTCCCACTAACTCCCACTTCCCTTCTCTGCCCTATCACTGTCATCCAGTTGCTCATCGATTTGCTTGAGCAGGCACCAGTAACATCTCCATTTGTCCTAGCCCTGAGATTTTAGCAGCCTCTCTTTACTTGTTCTTCCCAGTGATGCCTCATCGGAGGCTCTTTTAGGGTAAAGGGAATGAGACCCATCACTGTTATTGTATTTGGCATATCAAATACGCCATGGGGAGCTTGCCAGGCTCTGCCATGAGGGCAGGATGCTCTCGATACCTTGCCAGGTTTTCCGAGAGGGAGAACTAGGCTGTAAGCTTCTGGGAGCTTTGTTTTATAGTCTTTGGATCTCTCAGCCCCGGGTCCCGCATACCTGGGTTCCTCTGCTGGTTACTTCATGTGTGAAGCTCATCAGAATGTGTGGAGAGTGGCCTTGAGCATGGCTGTGGCTGGGTTCTGGGAGGTCTTCATCTGCTGGGGCTCTGCTCGGGGCAGGGAGGGAAACTCAACCCGCCCCCCCTCCTAGGGGCCCTGGTGAAGACAGTCAGGCATGAGGGCAAGAGACTCTGTGTAGCTCTCTTCTGGGAGCTTTGTTTTATAGTCTCTGGATCTTGGCCGTTGATGGGATTACATGACTCCGGGGGCAGTTTGTGGGTGTAGCTGCCAAACTACTGGAAAATGAGGGATCTGGGTGGAGGAGGCTCAGTCCCGATCCTAGCAGACTTTCCCAATCAATTTTCAGGAAATTAAGTTACTGTTCATTCTAAAGCAGGGTGGTGTTGTATTAGAAGACATGAAATTATCTTCTAATTTATAATCATGGACATTAAAATTGGAAGGAAGAGGCTGGGACAAAGTATAGTGATTAGGATGCCTGGATTCAAGTCCCTGCACTACATAGTCCCCTGATAATCACTGGGTGTAGCCCTGGAGACCTCCAATATCTCCAGAATGGGTCAGAGGTATCCAGCACTGCAGCACAGCATCCTCAGGCCCTGGCATTGAACTTCCAGACCTGTTGGCCAGAAATCCACAGTGGGATTTCAGACCTCCTGAGCATAACTTGGAAAGCCCCCAAAAAATTTAAAGGAGAAGTTCAATCGTCCTAATGGAACTGGGTTGTATCTCCTCTTAGGGACATGATGTTGGTTTTCACTGGCTCTCTTCCTAATGAAATCAGGTGCTTGTTTTCTGAAGCATTGTTTTTGTTTAGGATGTCAGAAGAGAAATGTGTGCAAGGGGATTTATTCCAAAGAGGAAGGATACTAAGGGACTGGCATTCTGAAAAACATCTGTGAGCCTTCTTGTCTTCTGAGACAACCGCTTTGTAAATTTCCTTTATTTTAAACTGAAAATAAAAATATTTTCACTTTTCATCACTTGCAACATATTTATATAGAAATATGTAGAGAAATTATTATATAAAAATGAAAATATTACAAGTAGACATGTATGTGTGTAATTCCTTTTTTTTTTTGCTTTTTGGGTCACACCTGGCGATGCATAGGGGTTACTCCTGGCTCTGCACTCAGGAATTACTCCTGGAGGTGCTCAGGGGACCATGTGGGATGCTGGGAATCAAAACCTGGATCAACCGCATGCAAGGCAAATACCCTACCCACTGTGCTATCGCACCAGCCCCTGTGTAATTCCTCTTACAGACAGAATGAAAATATCCTATACCTATACCTCCTTGTCCAATTTGATATTGCACACACTATAGAGAAAATTATTTCTAGACTAATATCTGTAGACCTAAAATTCTATAATGTCTGCATTCATTAATTAAAATTGCTACCCATCAATTTAAGTATCATGTAAATAAATTTCCATGCTATAGAATATGACCAAACAACAAGAATTATTTGTATTATGTATTCTTAATACATATGCTGGACAACATTGTACTCCCCCTTACTTTAATTTTATTCACAATTTCAGTTCTATTGATTTCCATACATAAAGCACCAATTTCTCCTTTCCCTGAGAAAATCAAACATAATTTTAAATTATAATCCTGCATGGTTTTTCTCATCATTGATTCATTTATCAAAGAGCAACTATTATTAAAGATCTTTGTATCAGGCACTGTACATAAATTATAAATAATTAAACAACAGTGAAAAGTGAATATTTATGCTTACAGATGTTAAGGTATATTACACACCAAAAAAAAAACCAGAATGAGAATTTGTTGCATATCATAGATAAACCAAACAAAGTTCTCTTAATTTCCATCTTCCTTCCAGACTCCTAAAGAAGGAATTAGAAAATTGTAATTGATGGGCCAAATTCCACTTCTGCCTGTTTCTATTCAGTTTGTGCAGTTTTCAAGTGGGATAGCACTGTGAACTGCATATCGAATGTCCTCATCTCTGTTGCACCCTACTCTCTCTTCAAATCCCTGACCCATGTTTCATTATTTTCCATTGCCTGTATTGGTCATTGCCTCCACACTAGGAGTCCACTAGTGACAAATGCTAGGCACCAAAATGGTAATCTCAATTCAGAAATTGCAAATTTGATGAGTAACCTCACTTCTAGTCAGATGCAAACTGACTTGACTCTGGAAGGAGAGAAGCACAGTAGAATTTGAATGTCACTAAAGCAGAGTGAATGTCACTAAAGCTTGTGCCACTATCACACCACCCCAACCAAGTCTCTTCTGCTTCATCTGATTGATCTTTGGATCAAGAAAGTCTCCAACTAGTAGAAAATGGGCAGCGTGGACAAAAGTTGTGTGTCATTTTATACAAAACCCAAAATATTTACCATCAAGGCCTTTACAATAAGAATTGGATAACTACAGATAGTGTACTTCCCCTCTCCCCCCAACCCCTCATTCTGTATTGGCCACTGCTAAATCCCAAAGGAACGTTCATCTTTAGATTGTAATCACCTGTAGACGGCCAGCAGCTACTGGACCCTGTGAGACTGTTTTCTGGCACCTAGGGCAATGAATGCTCAAAGGTTCACCCACACAGCATATGACACCCACACGGGCTATAGACTCTTAGTCATATGACAATGCTTATTAGAGGAGAACAATGGTTATATAGGGAAATGCATCATGTGCAGATGAGGATATAAGAAGAGGAAGGTGAAATCTATGGTTCTGTGAGCTAGATGGGACAGGGTGTCATGGGATTTCTATGAACTGCTGCCAAGGTGGAACAATGAACTTTACAAACCCTACAGGTGTCTGCTCTCCCTATCTCTAGCCCCCAGGCATAAGCAATAACAAGTCCACCGAGCCATGCTCATTGTCAGGGAATGCCAGTTACCCTGGCAATAGCTGGCCCCCATCAAGGCTGGGTCTCGGGAACTTTCCTGCTCAAACCTCACAGCCTAGATGGTCAGGGAGCTGTGCCAGGAAGAACTCCAACAATCACCACGCGTTTTCTTTTTTCAGATTTTTTACTCAGGCAGAAGTAGTATAGCTGGGATCTCCAGTCAACATAGCCAAGTGGTGCTCCAGTCCAGATCAGTGATTCACAAATCTGCTTTTCAACTTATAGGCTTGCACACAATGGTGATGCAGACAGACAGACCGATACGTTTTCACTGTACACTAGCTTAGAGATGACCTGACCCAGGTCACTTTTTCTCACACCCCTCTACCCGCTGTCAAATATACTCCCACCAGGGTCCCTTCAGGAATTTTCAGGTCTTTTGATAACCTGTCTACATGACCTTTGTGCTTTACAGGTGCCCAAAGCTTTCTGGATAAAGTGAACAAAAAAGTTTATCAGGTTCCTGCATTGGGAGGTCTCTAGAGCCTCTGCTTCTAGAAGTGTGTGCTGCGGCATGGCTGACAATCTCTGTATATCTACCTGGCAACATTGGCTTCTCAGCACCTGAGAGGGTAATACCTGCTGACCCACTAATAGTCGATCAACACTGGTCTGGAATAGAATAGCAAATTACCCTCTCTCCAGTGGGCTATGACTGATGTTTTTCAGCAAGTTCTGAACGCCATTCCAAGCTGCCCTTCTTATTGTCATTGCTATAAAACTTTTATATACAGAGTCATAAATATAGAATAATGGTTAAGGCTCTTACCTGGCATGTGACTGAACCCGGTTTGATCCTGGATCACATGCCCATGAGTACCACTGAGTATAGCCTCCTTCCACTCCCCACACATACATAATTGTTCATATTAAACTCCCTGTGTAAATGACATGATTTCTGTATGGATCTGTCTGGATGCTGATTGGATCATATGGGAAAAGTAGCCCTCTCATCATAGGTATTTTTAATCAATAGTCTGTTCACTAAATTCAACCTAAAGAAATTAATTTGTATCTTTAAAATAAGGCCAACAGTGGGCTGGAGCAATAGCACAGTGGGTAGGGCATTTGCCTTGCACACGGCTGACCTGGGTTTGATTCCCAGCATCCCATGTGGTCCCCTGAGCACCACCAGGACTGATTCGTGAGTGCAAAGCCAGGAGTAACCCTTGAGATGGCTTGGTGTGACCAAAAAGAAAAAAAGAAAAAGAAGCCAACAGGCCCGAGAGATAGATAGTACTGGGGTTAAGGCATTTGCCTTGCAACCTGAGGACCACACTTTGAACCGCCAGCACCATATATGGTTTCCTGAGCAACACCAGGTATGACCCTCCAAAGAACCAAAAATTAATTACTTAATTAAAGCCAAATCCTTTAGAATAGATGTATATTTTAAAAAAGGTCCCGGAGATTTTATCTGTGATTATACATAACTTGTAAAAGGTAAACATGCCTTTTAGTGAGAAAATGAAAAACATGTAATACATGTATACCTAATTTTACTGAACTTAATTGAGCTTCATAGATGCTGCCCTTTTAATTGTTTCTAGCTCCCCTCCTCCCATTATTATTCAGACATCAGATTTACAATGCTGTTAGAATTTTATGTATACAATCCTTGTAACATCCACCATCAAACGGAGTGGACGCTTTGCCTTCTTCTCAAATTGAGGAATTAAGTTAATCCTGTTTTAAACACGTCATCAGTACCATTTCCCCAAGTGTATGCATTCACTTTATTGCCTTTGTTTGGTAATTCTTGCCACATGTTTTATTTTTATTGTCTATTATGTTGTGGTCAGAGATCTTTTATGTTGATATTTTAATGTTTGAGAATTGCAAAGTAAGTGTCTGCATGGCTGGGGATGCAGCTCAACAGTAGAGCATATGTCTTACTTATGTGAGACCCTGAGTTAGATCCACAGCATCACCTCTGCACCCCCAAGATAAAAAGCAGCCATAGAAGGAAAGCTTAATAAGCATTATGCTTGTTCTGACTATTTCACTAACCTGTTTCTTTCTTCCTCTCTCTCTCTCTTGTTTATTAATTTAAAGGTTAACACTGTTCTCATTTATTGTTTCTAATAGTTTATTCCTTAGAAGTGTTTAGTTCTCTACGTATATTACAGTATCTTCAAATAGTGAAGGTTTGCTTTTCCTTTCCAACTAAACTATTTTTTAATTTTTTTCTTAACTAATATCCCTAGATTTTATTTCCAATACATCAAAGATATAGAAAAACCTTACTTGTCCATAATTAGATGAATGTATAAGATATGGTAGGTACACACAAGAAAATACCATTCAATTGTGGAAAAAAATTCAAAACCAAATGCTTATGACATTGTTCAAGGACTTAGAACAGTCAATAATGAGGCTTGTATGGAACCATAAAACACCTCAAGTAGCCAAAGCCACGCTGAGAAACAAGAAACTGAGAGGTGATTCACAGACAAATCTTGGAACAAGCCACAGGCTGCAGAGATGTCTCCAGACACCGCGCCAGGCTGAACATGGTTTCCCTCCTTTCCAGGGCACTCAGAGGGGGCTGGGGATCCCAGCACCAGCCCCAAAAGAGCCCCGGTAGCCAAAACCCTCCAGAGCACAATCACCGCCATGCTCACAGTAGATCTTCTCGGGTTCAGGTCGAGCCCCTCATGCTTGAAAGTCAGTCTGTTGGAAAACTCAGGTATGTGGCTTTTGTGACCGAAATCTTCAAGTTCTCATGAAGATGGGAATGGATAACCTTCCCCCATTCCTCTGTCTTTCCTGGAGCCTGGTGGTCATGTCCACAAACTGCCTCCAGTGCCATAATAACCTCACTAAGGCCATGATCTAGAGACTCAAACATCTTGAAAGAGAGCCACAGCTGCAGAATTGCTTCTGGATCCCAAAGTCATTTCCACTTGTATCACCCTACTTACATTTTAGAATCCCTGAAGATTTCATACTCTACTCCTTGATGTACCAAAAGTAGCACACTGCATTTGGTGGGGCTAAGGTAGAAGGCAATCTACCTAAATAAATAAATCACTGTATCACTGTCAATCTGTTATTCATTGATTTACTTGAGCGGGCACCAGTGAGAATTCCATTCATCCCATCACTGAGATATTAGCAACCTCTCCTTACTCATTTTTCCCAATGATTGGAGGTTTTGTTCAAGGTCAAGGGAATGAGACCTGTTATTGTTACTGTATTTGGCACATCGAATACGCCACGGAGAGCTTGCCAGGCTCTTCCATGCAGGCGGGATACTCTCAGTAGCTTGCCAGGCTCTCTGAGAGGCATATATGTGTGCCGTGAATTCTGGAGGGTGGCCACTCATCATAAAGGGATATTTCCAGCAGCTTCTCATGGAAGAGAGCATAAATTGAGGCCCCCATAACCATGCCACCAGAGTCAGTGCCACTGGTGCCCCAGAGGGGTATGGGTGAGAGCCATCCCCACCCCAAGGGACCCAACCCTGACAGCCAACCTCCAAATAGATAAATAATAAATATTAGCATGCAAAGCTCAACATTTAACAACACGTTAGTTATCTTTTATACTAGGGTTTAATGGCTCTAGGGTAAGATACAACAATCTTCACACATTTTCCTCTAAGGAAACTTTTTGGATCATTTTAACACATTATTCATAGCAAGCCATACAAAATAAATTATTTAGGATCTACTTTGGGGCCAGACTTGGGTGGTGGTGAAAAAATTTTAAATAATGGTGGTGGAAAGGTGTTATGGTAGTGGGATTGGTGTTGGAATATTGAGTGCAATAAATTATTGTGAACAACTTTATAAAAATAAAATAAAATTGGGGGAAAAAAGACATCTGAAGTTCCATCTTCATTGCAAAACTATTCACAATATCCAGAATCTGAAATAACCTGACTGTCCAAAAACAGACAACTGGATAAAGAAACTATGGCACATGTACACAATGGAATACTATGCAGCTGTTAAAAAAGAAGCCATAAAATTTGCTTATTTATCTCCATGGACATAAAGAGTATCATGCTAAGTGAAATGAGTCAGAGGAAGAGGTACAGACCTAGAATGAGTTCACTCATTTGTGGGATATGAGAGAGAGAGGTAGAGAGTGAGAGAGAGAGAGAGAAGTACCTGCCATAGAGGAGGAGTGGGGGGTATGAGGGAAACTGAGGGCATTGGTGGTGGGAAATGTACACTGAGGAAGGGCAGGTGTTGGAATATTATATAACTGAAACCCAATCATTATCAACTTTGTAGCTGTGTAACTCCTGTTGGTTCAATAAACAACAACAAAAACAGAAATTGAGAGTAATCGCATTACCTAACTTGAAACTATACTGTAAGTTTAGTAAGCTATAGGGATCAAAACAGTGTGGTAATGGAATAAGGATACATTCTCTGACCAATGGGTGAAAATTGAATCCATGCACAAATCCCCATATCTACAGTCAATTAACATTCAACAAAGGAGTTAAGCACACAAAGTGGAGTAATGATAGCCTCTTCAGCAGATGTTGTTGGGGAAACTGGATGTAAAAGAACATAAAAGAACTGGACCCATGTCTCACACTTTATATGAGTCAATTCAAACTGTTTTTCACTTTGAATCCACTTTGGTGTTGATATCAGACTAAGATCGATATATACAAGGTATATTGAAGAAAACATAGGTGGAATGCTCCAAGATTTAGACTTCAAAGGTGTTTTTAAGAATATAGTTCTTTTGGCATGAATAACAGAAAAAAAATGGGACGTCATAAAAAAAAAAGGGATGCTCCTACACTGTTGGTGGGAATGCCGACTGGTCCAGTCCTTCTGGAAAACAATATGGACATTCCTTCAAAAATTAGAAATTGAGCTTCCATCTGATCCCACTATTGGGAATATATCCCAAGGGTGCAAAAAAGCACAGTGGAAATGATATCTGTACCTATATGTTAATTGTAGCACTGTTCACAATAGCCAGAATTTGGAGTGCCCGAGAACAGATGAATTGTTAAAAAAAACTTTGGTACATCTACACAATGGAATACTATGCAGCTGTTAGGAGAGATGAAGTCATGAAATTTGCTTATAAGTGGATGGACATGGAGAGTATCCATGCTAAGTGAAATGAGTCAGAAAGAGAGGGACAGACATAGGACTGCACTCATTTGTGGAGTACAAAATAACATCACATGAGGCTGACACCCAAGGTCAGTAGACACAAGGGACAGGAGCATTGCCCCATAGTTGGAAACCTCTCTCATGAGCTGGGGAAGAAGGCAACTGGAATAAAGAAAGGATCAGTAAGTCAATGATGGTTGGAGGAATCGGTCAGGATGGATGATGTGTGCTAAAAGTAGATAAAGGACCAAACATGATAACCTCTCAGTATCTGTATTGCAGACTATAATGCCCCCAAATAGAGAGAGAGTAGGGGGAAATTTTCTGCTATGGAGGCAGGGGAGGGTTGGAAAGGGGGTTATACTGGGTCATTGGTGGTGGAGAATGTGCACTGGTGGAGGGATGGGTGTTTGATCATTGTATGATTGAAACTCAAACATGAAAGCTTGTAACTATCGCATGGTGATTCAATAATAAAAAATTAAAAAATTGAAAATAAAAGAAAGAAGAAGGACTTATCTGTGGTATACAGAGGCATATTGGGAGAAATAAATGCATAGTTGCAAAGGGGAAATATGTAAGTTAACCTTGACTTTCAGAGTAACAACAAGGACAAAGAAAGAAGGAAATTGAAGGTTGGGGGAATAAGAAGAGATGAATGAAAAGCAACAGGTGTAGAGAGAGGTCAGGTGCCTTGAACACATATGTTATAGAGGTGTGGCATAGTCATAAAGATATACATATATCATGTACATAGAATTATGCATATATAAACTACAGAGCCAACAGTACTGCAAGCAAAATCACAATAACCAAATTTTAAAATGTGCTTCCCAAGGAGGCACACTGAGAAGTGGGGGAAACCTGGGGACATTGGTGATGGAAAGTTGACACTGGTGGTGAGATTAGTGTTAGGACATTATACTCTGAAACTCAACTATGATTAACTGTAAAAAACATCTGCCGGGGGTCTGGGGGAGAACCCCGGTAGCTCTCCCTGTCGGCTGACCCCGGGCTCAGGGGCTCGATCCCGGGCTGCTCGCCCAGCCAGAGCAGCCCGGGCTATGGGGCAGACAGAGGAGGAAATGAGGACCAAGCCGGTTGATTGATCAGATGCCGTTTATTCCATTCTCTCCATGCACCTGTTCCAGTCTCTCTGAGCTCCCCATTTCTCCTCTCTCCTCTCTCTCCCCAAGCACTCTTCCTCCCTAGCACCTCACTCCTCCATCCCTGCTCTCTGGATTCTCCTCCTTCTTCATTAGTCTCTTCACGCTTACTTGTCTCTCCACTTTGCCCTCTAGGCTACACAGTCTGGTAGCAAAATCAACATAAAAAGCCCTTCCTGAGGGCCCACTAGGTTCAAAGGAAACACCGCCTAGAGGTATTCCAAATCCGTTCTGACTGCCCACAGGCAAAATACCTCTTAAGGTGTTTCTCTCTTTTCCTCAGTCCAAAAACTCCATCAACCTCTTAATACTAGTTATATTTGTATGGACACAATAAGAGATACATTGAGGCTTGTAGGGCAGCTCTCCTGGCAACATCTTGCCACAGACTCAGACTACAGCACTCAGGCCAGATTAATCATTCCTAACTCTAGCAGGGTCCAAATCTAGTTATTACTTTTTTGGATCATAACAACATTTGTCCATGACCAAGCTCTTAACTTATAGTTAAGCAATAGACACTTTGGCCAGACCCATTGTGATGCCAGGGTAGCACATAACTCACCACTTGCCCTGGGTCTGTCCCATCCCTCATCAGGACCCTGCTTTTGGGGGTGCTAGGAAGTAAGGGCAGCTAAGACTGAGGTCGAGAGAACAGATGCCCAGGAGGAAAATATCATGTAGAGCCAAATGACTCCCAGGTTACAAAAGCATAGCATTTGCTACAGTCTTCCTATGCCCATACAAAAGGACATTGCTCTGAATAAACTATGCAAAGGACTTGAGGAGAAGAGAAAAACAATATTTATTAGTCAACAGAACACAAAGAAAGAAGTTACAAATAAACACAGAGGAATGGGAGCACTGTGATGGGAGTAACTCAATAAACCTAAACTACCTGAGGCTATATTATCTGAAACTCAACTATGATTAACTATGCAAATCACAGTGCTTCATATTTAATAATTTTTAATTTTAGCCATTGAGTACCCTTCTTTATATTCTGTATAGAAAAATGGGAAATATCCATAAAGCAATTATTCTGTGTGCTGGCTTAGTGATTGTCTCAAGGAAATAGTCTGTGTTTCGTTTGCAAGCTAGACACCTTGTTCATGGATCACAATTTTTTGGGGGGATGGGGGGAGGAGCCAGATCTGGCAGTGCTTGAGTTACTCTCAGTTCTGTCTTTAAGAGCAGCAACTAAAGGGAACAAGCAAGAGCAGTACTAAAGGGAACATGTGGTGTCAGGAGATCAACCTTGGGGTGGACAGAGACAGTACATGGGGTAAGGCATTAGCCTTGCATGTAGCTGACCAAGGTTTGATCTGTGGCACCAAGTACAGTTTCCTGAGCATCATCAGAAGTGATTCCTAAGCACAGAACCAGGAGTGATCCCTGGACAAAGCTGTCTGTGACCCCAAAACAAAAATGTTATTTATGTTAACATACTTATATGCACTTTTTGACACCAATGTCCGTATACTTACTATATAACAAAAGCTTTGTAGAAGGCCCTCTGACTGTTTTAAACATTGTGGGTATGAAAGATTTGAAAACCACTGATCTTAGACTGGAAGAGATATCTCAAAGGGCTGAGCAAATGCCTTACATGCTTGAGGCTCTAGATCAGTTCCCTGAACATGAGAACATGGCATGGTTTCCTGAGGTGTGTGAGCCCCAAGAACAGAATTAGATGTAGTCTTTAAATAGCATCTGTATGCCCCCAAGCCCAAAAGTCTAATAATAATTAAATAACAAAGGGTACAAAGCTTCTGCTTGCTTTTGTTTTGGCACCATGCCTGTTATTGCTCAGGGTTTGATGTTCACTCAGGGCTTACTTTTGGTTCTGTGTTTAGGAATCATTCCTGATGGTGCTCAGGAGACCGTATGTAATACTATGGCTCAAACCCAGGCCAGCCACATTCAAGGCAAGTGTCCATATGCATGCATCTAGTACAGTCTTCATCTTGACGCTTAATGCTGATGCCATCTTACCATTGTGCATTTCATTTCTGAATTTATTTTTGTAAGTGCTATTTTATGAAGCAAGAGACTCTGTGTCGCTCTCTTCCAGGAGCTTCGTTTTATAGTCTCTGGATGTTGGCCACTGATGGGATTAAATGAAATGAAAAATGGATCACTGAAAGGGCAGAGTTCTTTTCTGCACCCAGGCCAGGGCAGTCTTGGAGGAAGGAGAAGCTTCCAACACCAGTGGCACCAACCAGGAGTATTCACTCCCCTGCTGGGTCATCCACTACCCACCCGAGGTTTGGCTGTTCCCCCCTGCCCCAACCCAATACTCGGGCCCTTGGCTCTCCCCCTGTCCAGAGAAGCCCGTGTTCTCACATGTGTGCGGTACCCAGGGCTGAGATCTCAAAGTTTGCTCGGATCAGGACTGGTCCTCTTCTGCCCAGATCCCCCATTTTTCAGTATCCAGGCGGTCGCATCAGAAACTGCTCCATGTAATCCCATCAACGGCCTACATCCAGAGACTATAAAACCAAGCTCCCGGACATCTTATAGCATAGTTCTCCCTCTCGGAGAACCTGGCAAGCTACCGAGAGTTTCCTGCCCGCAAGGGAGAGCCTGGCAAGCCCCCGTGGTGTATTCATATGTTAAAACCAGTAACAATGATGGGTCTCATTCCCCTGACCCTGAAAGAGCCTCCAATGTGGCATCGTTGGGAAGGACAAGTACAGAGAGGCTTCTAAAATCTCAGGGCTAAGATGAATGGAGACGTTACTGAGACCGCTTGAGAAAATCGACGATCAACTGGATGATGATGATGATGATGATGATGATTTTATGAAGCATGAGCTAGAAACACAGAAGCTTTCTTTATAAAAGTTATAATTGCTATGACTTTTGAGACTATCCTAGAATAATGATGGCTGAGAAGTATGCATATGAAGATAACAGGATAGGGTTATACTGTCAAAACAAAAATATGATAGGATTATACTATCTAAGCAAAAATTTTGTTTTCCTAAAATTAGTTGGTATTTTAGAAAATTAAATATGAAGGAATAATGAAAAGAATTTTTTTTCATGCATGAAGAAAGTCAGTAACATTGCAGAATAATGATTTTCTCACCTTTGGTTTCAAACACCTGAACCTGTAAAAAATATGTAGTCTTTGTATTAAATAGAAAACCACAAAACCTTACTTTTTGTATACTATACTAGATAACTTCCTAAATATATTCATCTAACACAAATTGCAACAAAATAGAAGTGCTACAGACAATTCTCACATATTTGGACACTATTTTTATCCCCTCCAGAAGCAGATTTGTCCCCTGAAAACAAACCGTTGTGCTAAAGTAACAAATTCCACAATTTGACACTTCAAAAGATAATTTTAAGTTAAAATGAATTTAAAGTTTGTTGAATTTTGTAAAGCCAATGGGCAGAAAATAACACTAGGGTTTTTTGGGGTGAGAAGAAAGTAATTTTAAACTTTAGTAAAAATGTAAAAACTTGATCCAGATTAAATATAAAAAGGCATTCGTCATCTAGAAGGTGGTAAAATTCTCAACTCTTCTTTCAGAATTCTAAAATATGGCTTTCCAGGAAAAAAAAAAAGACAAGACTTCAAAATACTGCATTTGTTACAATCTGCTATTTTGGCTTCTCTCTTACAAACTTTCGGACATAGCTGTTCCTTTCTGCAACTCCACTAGTTGCTTTTAATTTTTAATATATTTTATGAGGTAGCTCTGGTTTTTCAGTTGCTGTTTTTATCTAATCATTCTTTATACACTCCTCACAGAAATGGGTTCTTTCTCTATGATTCAGCCACCTAGCCAGAGAGATAGGACAGGGGTTACAGGATATACTTCGAAGGTATCAACCCTGGTTCTAACCCCTACATTGTGTATAGTTCTCCGGCCCTTCTAGGATTGATTCCAAAGCACCTCCACATGTGGGCCAGGAAGGGGTGGGGGGGGGAGAGGGGGAGGGAGGGAGGAGTTTATTGTTGTTGTATCTGCAGTCTAAATCAGAAATCTATCTCATTGATTTAGGCCAGAAAGAGAGTCTAGGAGTTAAGGCATCTCCCTTACACTGGCCTGTCCCTTAGATCCCTTGGAATAATATATGGCCCCCTGAGCACAGAATCAGGACTAACCCCTGAGCACCAGCCCCCAACCCCCAAAAATAAAATAAATAAACAGGAAAAAACAACAAAAGATGTAGGTATTAAGTCTTTCATACAAGCAGAACACGCTGTGCCTGACGTTGGGTAAGACTGAGTTCTGAGTCCTACAAAACTAAAACACTATGTTAGATTAACTAATTCTGCTCTATCTGCAGCAGTTATTTTTCCAAATGACATTTATATCTTATTTTTCTGAATGATAGACATGTGGAAAGAATGTGGAAAATACTAAACAAATGAAAAAATTCCACTAAAGGAGCAAAAAACTGAAGAAAATAGGGGAGCACTTTTTAAAAAAGAGAACACGGAGAGTAGGACAAGAATCCCAAATACATGTAAGACTCCATGAGATAGCGCCTTCTGGGGTTACAGAAACAAGGCTGCTTCTCTATCAAAGGGAAATTTTTCCCCAAAGAAAATGAAGCAGGCAACATTTTCTCTGACTTTTCTCTTTCTTGTTCATGGTTTCTGCACTGATTACATAATGGGTCACCTTCTTCCTCTTCATTCCTGGAGCACATTTGTCTTCAGGAAACAACCTTTTTCAGTTCTTCTGTAAACAAACTTCTGCCAAAAACACTCTTAATCATTCTTATCTTCAGAAGGGAGGACTCACAGCAGCCTGACCTAGGAATGATAGGAGCAGAAGGCCAGCACAGGCTTACGAAATTGTTGATGTCTGACATGGCACAGCTGTGATAATCAAATCAGGTAGTAGAGGAAGGTTTTTCTCTTTTCCTTTATATCCATTTATAGAAACCTCTTATTTAATATATCTCATTCAGTACTTTATAAAGGTCATTCTATTTTTGTTCTCGGTGTGGAACGGTCTGCCATCTAACATGAGGGCGTGCTGCTGCGTTAGCTCTATTGGATTCCTTCCACTTCTTAGACAATAATTAACATATCCAACCACAGATTGGCCCAGTCTGTCTCCCCAGACTCTCAAACCTGACACGGGTCCAAATCACAATTCCTCCTTAACAGGACTGTGCACCACTTGGTATGCAGTTTCCTAGTACTTTCTGCTGGTGGGCGCACACGTCTGGAAGCTGCTTGCATACGTAATACACATTTTCCCCTGTCTCTTAATCTTGTTTATAGTATCTTCAAGGGTTTTTTTTCCAATCTTTTTTTTTATAAACTGTTAATATTGCTTATTTATCAATGTTAGATCACAGAAACTACGAACTGTTTACTTTTACTTATGGCTAGCTATTTAATTCACCTGAACTTTAATTTTGTGAGCAGATATGGGGACTAATGTTCTTTCCACATCTACCACTCTTGAGGACTTAATTCGAATCCATCACTTTCTCTGGGTCACTTTCCTTAATTTTCCCCCACCTCCCTCAGTTGTTCCAGCCTGTCCCAACCCTTTAGGAGTCCTTTCCTTTTGCCATATCACAAAAATCATGTTTGAGAATAGCTTGACAACAGGGCCAGTGTTTTGCTGATTATTCTACCTCCATGTAGAGGATGTTGCATACGCAGCAGGAGTTTAATAGTGGTCTTCCATCAACGAAATGCCCACGTTTGTGTCCTAGAGAGTAAGGGTCAGTGTTTCATCTAGCTGGCCTATCCCAGTGACTGATTCTAAAAGAAACCACAGATATGTTTGTCCCTAGGTAGTTGCTAAGGTAAAGGAGCTGCATTATCATTTACAGACATTACGACTGGCTAAAAAACGGAATTACTCTTCTCAATCCTTTTCTTGGTTTTTCTCTCTGCTTACTAAGCTTAAAACTAAAATTATGCAAACTGCATAATGTTCATGCAGTTTTTCCAAAACTTCTTTTCTAGAGACTCAATTCCTCCTCCTCATCCTAAAGAAGATTTCTGGGGCCACAGAGATAGTACAGCTGATAAGGCACTTGCCTTGCACATGGCAGACTGGGGTTCATCCCCGCAGCCACCTGGTCCCCTAGGCCCTGCCAAGTAGTCATCTCTGAGTGCTGAGCTCAGAGTAGGCTGCTGACCAAAGCTGAGTACACACCCTCCTCCAAAAAAAGACTCCTTGTCCATAGGGACCACACTGATCCCTAGGTACTACCACTGTAGCACTGTACCACTGTAGTCCCGTTGTTCATGGATTTGCTCAAGTGGGCACCAGTAACGTCTCCATTGTGAGACTTGTTGTGACTGTTTTAAGCATATAAAATACACCCCGGGTTGCTTGCCAGGCTCTGCCGTGCAGGCGGGATACTCTCAGTAGCTTGCTGGGCTCTCCGAGAGGGATGGAGGAATGGAATCCAGGTGGGCCACGTGCAAAGCAAATGCCCTACCCGCTGTGCTATCGCTCCAGCCCAGGTATGACCACTAGAAGTCCTGAAAAAGACTGGGGAGCTGGATTAGGAAAAATTTGTCAGTTTTCACTTGTTACTTCCCCCTTTGCTGTACTCTGAAGGATGGAAGGATGTGACTAGGCCGACAGCCCAGTCCGGAGCCTTGATAAAGGCTCAGACAGTGCTTGTTCCCCAGGAAGGAAGTTCTGAGAACAACAAAAGGGACGTGTTTGTGGAAAATGTAGTCCTAACACCCCCCTGTACCAAGTCAAGTGAAAGCTGAGGGGTCTCAAAATACTGTCACAGTCATTTGCTTTTGGGGGAGAAGACTGTTGTACTCTGTATTCACAAGATGTGGAAGAATGTGAATAGGTGCGAAGTTAGCAGCACTGGACACAGTGTCCTAGATTTCTCCCTCCAGGACTGGCCTTCCTCTCTTTCCTAGAAACTGCTGAGAGTTCCAGAATTTGACTTAGGCTTCTGTTTTGCCCACGTAGGCGTTAAGTTGATGCATATGGGGCAATTTGAAAAGTTCTGTTTGTTTCTATTTAGCTGTATGAGAATGCAAGCTGAAAAGTCCAAATGTATGAAAAATAAGGAATAAACTGGCTCAGCAGAAAACCTTGGATAAGTAGCATTTGCTATTTGACGAGAGATTATTTGAAATGAGGCATCATACTGCGTGGGTCGGTCATTACTCTTCTGTGAGTGCCCGCAGAGAGACCTTGACCAGCTCTCTCAATTTTCAGAAGACAGAATGAGAAAGAACCCTGCTCTCGATTCCAACCTGCAATAGCGGCAGATTGACAGTGGTAACCTGGGCGATCTCCCATTGTTTACCTCCAGGTAAGTTAATTAAGATGAATTTCTCATAGTTCTGAGGGTGAATAAAGAAAGAGGAGCTAGAGGGCAGTATTTGTGAAACTGGGCCAAAGAATGAAAAACTGACCTCAAATTTTAAAAATCTGAAACTTCTTGAGTCCAGGCTGTTGATCAAGCACAGGTCAACCTCCAAAATGTATAATTGTGTTCTATTTTCCTTTTCCTATCCTTCTCCAACACCTGCACAAGGAAAACAGCAGACAGCCTTATGAGTCTTGATTGCAGGGTCAGAGAGAAAGAGCAAATGGTATAGTAGTTGACGTCTAGAGTTGAAACCCTAACACTGCTGACCCCCAAACAGTGCCAGATATGCCCCTATAAAATAAATAAAATAGAGAATCTGCAAGGGAAAAATAAATAAGGAGCAATTAGAGAGAATTATGAGACACACAATCAGAAGTATCACTTAGATTTATAGGAATGGACCTGAGACTTCAAGAAAACAGACATCAGAAGACTGTATCACAAAGAAAGTCTAGGGCACTTTCTGATGCTCTCCAGATTATATTTCCTGTCTAAAAATCAACAGCAACAACAAAAATCCTTCCCTGTTCTTTTCCTGCAAAAATTGCTTCATGTAATGGTGCAAACAGGATGGTTCTCTAGGATTTGACTGCACCATTTTCCAACCTCCAATGTATTGTTTAATAAAGTTCTTCCTCTACCTATCATCTTATTATTGGAGTGGTTTATTTCTTTGATTGCCAGAACTGTACGTTCAAAGTTACATTTGAGGGGCTGGAGTGATAGCACAGCGGGTAAAGCATTTGCCTTGCATGCGGCTGACCCGAGTTCAATTCCCAGCATCCCATATGGTCCCTGGAGCACCGCCAGGAGTAACCCCTGTGCATCGCTAGGTGTGACACAAAAAGCAAAAAAAAAAAAAGTTACATTTAGACAATGTAATGCCAGAATATATTCTTTCTATTTAGACAAATAAAAGTTTCCTGTTCCCCAAGAGTTTTTTTTATATATATAACATCTGTACAAAAAGAGTATAGATTTTTTTCCCCTTTCAAGTCCTTTTCCTGTGGATGTTAAAAGGGGCAACATAACTGATTCCCCAACAATAAGGCAGCTGGGATCTTGGTGAATTGTTAAAATGGAGATATTTAATTTTATCATACAGTGCTGTTGAGGTTATATTTTCTCTTCCATTTCGTACTCCCTCTTCCTAATGGTTATTTTGTTATTCATAAACTAGCTTTGGAAATTATGGACAATTTCATTTCTTTTTTTCCTGGATGTTCATAGAAATGGAAAGAGCAGAGACCTTCACCTTAGAAAAGTTCTCAAATTTCACCTTTATCATTACATTTCACATACGCAAGTAATATCCTCTAAGTTTTCTCATCTATTCAATGGTGATACCTACTTCTAAGGTTGTTACTTCAATTGGCAATAAATTCCCCACCAGAGAAACTGAATGATAACCTGAAGAATTCTCTAAAAGATGGCTTACAAATCTGTGTCCTAGGTTAGAGGAACAATGAAAAACCAGGTAAGAAAGCAGAAATTTTCAGTAGTCTAAACCTAAAATAGATTAAGAGAAAAGATAATAGGTTAGGACTTCTATCCTTCTCCCACCCAAAACATTTCACTTTATGAGAGGCAAATTCAGATAGCAGCCACCTTAAGGCTCATCAATAGAACATCTTGAAGACCAGCTGTCTTTCATAGAACTGACTGTGTAGCTTCGAGATGTGGAATTATAAATTTTTTCATTTCAAAAAGGATTTAAGCTTTCATATTCTTACAGTTACTGGTAGTAGTACTTCCTTGGAGGAGATACACTCTTTTTTTAGTGAAAAAATATTGCTAGCTTCTAATGATTTTTTCCTCTTCTGAATTATTCACTTTTCTATTTTTTTCTCTTTTCCTACTGATAGTATAGCTAGGGACTAGAATCAAAGCCTATTTTTCTTACAGTCTGAACCTAAGTAAGTTTTCCTCTGTTCTTAGTGAAAAAAAAAACCACTCAGGTTATAAGTTAAAGATTCCTAAACCATAATACTGAGAAATAAGAATATGACTATGTAATGTCTGTGATGAAATGGAATTTTGGTGGTGAAGCTAGGGGAAGTGAGTTTCTGTGAATTGAGAATTTGGAGTATGTGTTTGCTTGCATTTTTGGAATATGATAGCGGCTAAATGCGGAGAGATGATCCTGCAAAACCACATCCTGTGATACTAAGTTCTAAGACCTGAGTCAGCTAATATTTTCTGCAAAGGGACAGAGAGCTTTCCATTGCTTACCAAGGCTTGTTCCGGTTTCATTCAGTCTGCCATGGTAGCACAAAAACATCCAGAGACCAAAATGTTGTTAAAATAACTGTTGATACTGAAATATAAATTTTATGTCATTTTGTCACAAAATATGTTTTTCCCCAACTGTTTAAAATTCAAAAGCCATTCTTACAAGATATGAAAAAAGGGGTGGTGTGCCCAGAAAACCGACCCAGGGAACTGCAAGATCCCGCCCCTCTTGGCCAAGCACCCAGGCCAGAGGGAATCCCCAGCAAGTTTTAGGGCTGAATTAGAAGTGGGATTTTAATCCTCCTCAGGCACCCATGTGGCCAAGTCCCCCACAGGTACAGCGTGGCAGTGGGCGTGGCCTCTGGACTAGTGCCGCTCACAGGTATTTTCCCCTTTCCCAGCACGTTGGACTCACATCTACATCTCCATTACCTAATTCTGAGGAGGACAGACTGACTGTCACAAACACATTATACCAATAGTCCACTAGCCTATTCCAATCTTACCAAAATAAATGTGAACACAAGAAACTGAACAAGCCTAATATTAAAGACCACAACCTCTGAAGCTGCACTACAGGACTCACATAAGTCACAGAGGAGCACCAAAGAGGCAGTTAGAAGGGAAAAAAGAGACCACCATTGACCGAGCTCATCCAGAATCCTTTCTTGCAGCGAGAGGGCTATACTGATAGTGAACTGGAGGGTCCCACCTCCATACTACCATGGCAACAAGAAGAAATAGCACAAATTCCCATCATGAGGAGTGGATGAAGAAAAGAGCCCAGAAGTCTCAATAGAGAAAACCTACAAATACAATCTTTCCGATAAAGAATTCAGAGATGAAATGTTGAGGATGCTTAATGAACCCAAAGAAACCATGGAAGAGGAATCCAGTAAATTAAAGGAAGACATGAAAGAAACAGAGGAATGGACAGCCAATAAAATGCAGGAAGAAATAAGAAATAAGAAAGCTACAAACAGAAGTGTCACCAATAAAGGATTCACTAGGTGAAATTAAAAACTCAGTGGGCCCTCACAGTGATTCACTAAAATATTTTTTTAAAAAATTGAAAAAAACCTCAGTGAGTGCTCTCAACAGTAGAATGCCAACAGCAGAAGACAGAATCAGTGAGCTTGAAGATGAGCTGCAGAAGGCAACAACATACAATGGGAAAAGACCTCAAAATAGCTCTAGGGTGAATCAGAGACCTAGTGGATGAACTCAAGAGGAACAACATAAGAATCATCAGAATACCAGAAGGACAGGGAGCCAACCCCAATGAAGTAGCAACAGTTAAAGATATCATTGCTGAGCCAGAGATCTCTCCGGGCCCCATACTGGGCCAATTTCACCAGGGCACCCCAGATGCAGCACGTACGCTCTCCCTGCCTACTCCAGATGGAATCCTGGGGATGAAGAGCTTCCACGAGCAAGGTCCCCCTCCCCTGCCCTGTATTCGGGTTCCAGGACTAAATCTCTAGGTCGTATGGTGGCAGAGGACCTGTTCTGTCCTCCCCAGGTCCCCAACCAGCCAGTAGACTAGCTGTTACACCTGCAATTTGCCTCTAGGTGCCATCTTAGAGCACCAACAGCCCTGGACCAGAGTCTCCCAATTGAATCCCAAAATGGATTAGTGCCATACAGAGATGTCTCTGGAACCCAACCAATTATAACCTAGAAATTTACATTTACAATCTCGGCCATTCGAACTCTCATGATATTCAAAATGAACAATGGAAAATAAATTATATAGTTAAAGTTTCAATTATATAGCATATGCCCCTGGTAGATAGGCTTGAATGGTGGTGGGAAATTTTGAACAAAACATCCCATTGCTCATCGATTAGTTCGAGCGGGCACCAGAAATGTCTCTCATTGAGAGACTTATTGTTACTGTTTTTGGCATATCCAATATGCACGGGTAGCTTGCCAGGCTCTGCCGCGTGGGCTCCATACTCTCAGTAGCTTGCCGGGCTCTCCGAGAGGGGCGGAAGAATCAAACATGGATTGGCCGCGTGAAAGGCGAAAGCCCAACTGCTGTGCTATCGCTCCAGCCCTGAACAAAACATAATGCCCAAAAGTAGAGAGAGAGTACTGGGGAAATTGTCTGTCATAGATACAGGGTTAGGACTGAGATGTGGGTGTTGGAAATGTGCACTGATGGAGGGATGGGTGTTTGATCACTATATGGCTAAATCTCAAACATGAAAGCTTTGTAACTGTATCTCACAGTGATACAATTTTTTAAAAAAGTAATTTGGAATTTATGCCCAAATCAGTCAGCTCAATCAATGGCTGAACAAATAGCAGTATGCCTACATTACTTAAAAAATATATATATCATTGCTGAGAAGTTCCCAGAGCTGGAGAATGCAGGCATCCCTATCCAAGGAGCCCAAAGGGTACCAGCTAACAGAAACCCTAATAAAAAGACTCCAAGACATATCATAAACAGAATGACAAATACCACAGATAGAGACACAGTACTGCAAGCAGCTAGGTCAAAGAAGTAAATCACATATAAGGGAGCACCCCTTAGATTTACAGCAGACTTATCAGAGGAAACTATCTGAGCCCAAAGACAATGGTGGGATATAGTGAAAAAACTCAGTGAAATGAATGCCTCACCAACAATACTCTATCTTGCTAAACTCTCGCTCAAATGTGAAATGACATTGCCTTGCATGCAGCCGACCCGAGTTCAATTCCCAGCATCCCATATGGTCCCCTGAGAACTGCCATGGGTAATTCCTGAGTGCAGAGCATCGCCAGGTGTGACCCAAGAAACAAAGTAAATAAATAAATAAATAAATAAAATGTGAAGGAATACACCACTTCATGGATAAACAACACCAAAGGAACTTCATAGACTCAAACCCAACCTTAAAAGAAGAGACTCAAGGGGCTACTGTGAGATAAGACAAACCTGTATGAGCACAAAAACCTCTACAGAAAGGTGGCACAAAACCCCATGACAATAATCTTTTTCAATGTCAATGGGCTAAATGCACCAATTAAGAGACACAGAATAGCAAAATGGATTAATAAAACTGAACCCAATATTCTGCTGCCCACAAGAAACACATCTGAACAGTCACACCAAACACAGGCTCAAACTAAAAGGATGGAAAATAATCATTGAAGCAAACAACTCCCTCAAAAAGACCAGGGTGGCCATATTTATATCAACAGCATAGATTTCAGGCTGAAAAAGATTAGAAGGGACAGTGAAGGCCATTTTTTAACAATCGAGGGATATGTACATCAGGAAGAAATCACACACCTAAACATATATGCACCCAATGAGGGACCAGAAAAATACATAAAACAACTGCTAATAGACTTAAAAGAAGACATCAATAGCAAAACAATAGTAGTCAGAGACTTCAAAACCTCCTTATCACCTCTGCATAGATCAACAAGACTAAGTACTCAGCAAAGAAGTACTGGCTCTGAAGGAAGAAATAGAAGACAGATGGCTAATAGATGTATACGAGTACTTCCATCCCCCCAAATGAATACATATTCTTTTCCAGTGCACATGGTATATTTTCCAAGATAGACCATGTTCTGGGCCACAAAACATACTCTAATAGAATCAGGAAGTTAGAAATTGTGTCAACTATCTTTTCAGATCATGATGTACTGAAGATAGAAGTTAATCACACACAGACACGGAGAATCAAATCAAACACCTGGAAATTAAACAACTCAATGTATAACAAGTGGGTTAGAGAAGAAATCAAGGAAGAAATCAAAATGCTGCTGCCAGCGCGGCCAACTTGAACCTCGGCCGGAGAGAGGGAATGAGAGTTGAGTGGGCTAGGGAGGACTGCATGCAATATACAGCATACAGCATGTTTATTGAAATCCAAGCGGGTTTATATAGTCTTAGCTTAGCAACAATCAGCAGGTTACATAAGTGGCATAAACACTATTAATCAAGCGGTGCAGGCAATTTTATTTTTGCCAATATTACTTGTTTTTCGGTTCCTTTTCTCAGCCTTGAGAAACATGGGAAAGCAGATGTGGCCTTGAGTATGGCCATGGCAGACACGAGCCAATCCTCCCTTCAACCTCCTCTCGAGTCCAGTTGCCAGAGCATGGTGGCCCTTCAACTTTTCTCACGAGGCAGGTCGCCAGAGCATGGTGGCCCTTCAACCCCCTTTCCAGGCTGGCCGCCAGAGCATGGTGGCCCTTTGGCCGCCTGTCAAGGTTGGCTGTCAGGGGATGACTCGCCCTCATGCCACGTTTCTCCATACTCATTCCCATTTACAGGAACTAAGTTAGGGAGTGCCTAGGCCCCCTTCTCACCCAATCCCTGTTTACAGGGACAGAGGCAGAGGGTGCCCAGGCCCGTCCCCAACATCAAAAGATACCTAGAAACAAATGAGAATGAAGACATGAGCTACCAGAACCTGTGGGACACAGCTAAGGCAGTGTTAAGGGGAAAATTTATAGCTCTGCAAGCATTTCTCAGAAAGAAAGAAAGGGCCCACATAAATAAATTGACTTCACAGCTCAAGATCTTAGAAAATAACCAATAAAAGGTGCCCAAACTCGGCAGGGGGAAAGAAATAATAAAACTTACAGCATAAATTAGCGACATGGAAACCCAAAAAACAAGCAGAAAGATGAATGAAACCAAGAGCTGGTTATTTGAGAAAATAAACAAGGTTATAAGCCACTAGCAAGACTCACAAAGAAAGAGAGAGAGAACCTTAGTAAATCAGATCAGAAATGAAAAGGGGGACATCATAACAAAGCCAAAGAAATTCAAAAGATCATCAGAGATTACTTTGAAAGTCTGTATGCCTAGAAACAAGAGAACCTAAAAGAAATGGATAAATTCCTGGATTCCTATAAACTTCCAAAGCCGAGCCAAGATTTAGAATACCTGAACAGACCTATTACTATCAAGGTAATTGAATGAGTAATCAAAACTCTTCCCCATAACAAAAGCCCAGGTCCAAATGGATTCACTAGCGAATCCTTCCAAACATTTAAAGAGAATCTATTGCCAGTTATTTCAGTTTTTGCAGGAAATTCAGAAACAGAAACACTCCCAAACAGTATCTATGATGCACATATCTCCCTAATACCAAAAGCAGAGACACGACAAGAAAAGAGAATTACAGGCTGATATCCCTGATGAATACGGATGCAAAGATCCTCAACAAAATATTTTCAAATAGAATTCAACAACTCATCAAAAAGATCATACACCACAACCAAATGGGATTCATCCCTTGGATGCAAGGATGGTTTAACATTCGCAAGTCAATCAACATAATCCATTATATAATAAAAGAAAAGATAAAACCATGTAATCATATCAATAGATACAGAGAAAGCATTTGACAAGATCCAGCACCAATTTACCATGAAAACTCTCACCAAAATGGGAATTGAAGGAACTTTCCTCAAAAGAGTCAAAGCCATCTACCACAAACCCATGACAAGTATTATCTTCAATGGGGAAAAACTAAGAGCCTTCCTCCTAAGATCAGGGACAAGACAAGGATGCCCACTCTCACCACCTCTATTCAAGATAGTACTGGAAGTACTTGCCATAGCAGTTAGGCAAGAAAAAGATATTAAGGGCATCCAGGTATGAAAGGAAGAATCAAGCTCTCACTACTTGCAGATAACATGATATTATATTTAGAGAACCCTAAAGCCTCTACTAAGAAGCTCTTAGAAACAATAGATGTGTATAGTAAAGTTGCATTCTATAAAATCAATACCCAAAAGTCCATGGCTTTCCTATATGCAAATAATGAGAGAGAATAAAGTGATATGAAAAAAGCAATCCTGTTCACAATCATGCCTCAGAAAACCAGGTACATTTGAATCAGCTTAACTAAGGAAGTAAAGAACCTGTACAAAGAAAACTACAAAATTCTACTTCAAGAAATAAAAGAGGACACTAGAAAATGGAACATCTCCTGCTCATGGATCGGGAGAATTAACATTGTCAAAATGGCAATACTTAATGTGATCCCCATAAGGGTACCCATGACATTCTTCAAAGAAATTGATAAAAACACTCCTGAAATTCATATGGAACAACAATCGCCCATGTATAGCTAAAGAAATTCTTCGGGGGAAAAGATGGAAGGCATCACCTTCCCAAACCTCAAATTCAACTACAAAGTGTTATCAATTAAAACAGCATGGTATTGGAACAAAGACAGATCTGCAGATCAATAAAATAGGGCTGAACATCCTTACACACACCTCAAATATATGATCATCTAATCTTTGATAAGGGATCAAGAAATATAAAGTGGAGCAAGGAAAGCCTCTTTAACACATTGTGATGGGAAAACTGAACAGCTACATGCAAAAAAAAAAAAATGGGCTCAGACCTCTACCTAACACCATGCACAAAAGGCAGATCAAAATGGATTAAAGACCTCAATATCAGACTGGAATCCATAAGGTACATCGAAGTAAAGGTCGGCAAATCCCTCCACAACATTGAAGCTAAAGGTATTTTCAAAGACAAAATGCCACTGACCAAGAAAATGGAAACAGAGATAAACAAATAGGACTATCTTAAACTAGGAAGCGTCTGCACCTCAAAAAAAAAAAAAAACAGTGACCAGAATACAAAGACAGTCTACAGAATGGGAAAGGATATTCTCCCAATACCCATCTGATAAGGGGTTAATATCAAGGATATACAAGGCACTAGTTGAACTCTACGAAGAAAATATCCAATCCCATCAGAAAATGGGGTGATGGAATTAACAGAAGCTTTCTCAAAGAAAAAATCTGAATGGACAAAAGGCACATGAAAAAAATGCTCTTCATCACTAATCATCAGGGAGATGCAGATCAAAACAACAATGAGATATCATCTCACATCACAGAGACTGACCCACATCCAAAATAACAAAAGCATTCAGTGTTGGCAGGATGTAGGGAGAAAGGTACTCTCCTTCACTGCTAATGAGAATGATGACTGGTTCAGCCTTTTTGGAAAACAATATGAACGTTTCTCAAAAAACTAGAAATTGAACTCCCATTTGAACCAGCAATACCACTTCTGCGAAAATATCCCAGAGATGAAAAAAATAATACAGTAGAAATGACATCTGCATTTGTATATTTATTGCAGCACTATTTAAAATAGCCAGAATCTGGAAAAAAACCACTATTTTTATCACCTATTTCCATAAAGCTTCACTGTAATTTTCTGCAAAAGCAATGCCATGAACTATTAGTTTCCATGTTAGTTGCACATATGTAAATTTGTATTATTCTATTTTTATTTATTTCTATGGGTAATAATATAAAGGGATAGAGAGTGAGAGTGAGAAAGAGATCTATTTTTTCCTACTGATCCATTCTACCCCCATTGCTTTTTCCTCATCGTGTTGTGCAACTACTTATCAATACACTGGCTTGACTCTTCACACTCTACCTGTCTGAATGCAAGGTTCCGTCTCAGTGGAAAACCAGTAGGACCGTTCTGTTGTACAAGAAGGGAGACATCCACGACATTGGCAACTATCGCCCAATCTGCCTGCTGTCTGTCGTCTACAAGTTGTTCACTCGTGTCATCCTGAAGAGAATAGGCAGAACACTAGACGAAGGACAACCATGCGAGCAAGCCGGGTTCCGAAAAGGATTCAGCACGATTGATCATATCCACACGGTGATCAAACTCATTGGAGTTTCGTGAGAGTTCAAGATGCCGCTCTGTCTAACGTTCATCGACTTAAAGAAGGCCTTTGATTCTGTTGAGACTGAGGCGGTCATCGAAGCTTTGGCCAAACAGGGCGTTCAAACTCAGCATATTAAAATCCTCCGAGAGCTGTATTGTGGATTCACCACCAGGATCTCACCATTCTACAAGGAAGTGATCATTGATGTAAAGAGAGGGGTGCGGCAGGGTGATACCATTTCACAGAAACTCTTCAGTGCCGCCCTCGAGAACATCATGCTACGACTGGAATGGGAAGGAATGGGAGTGAAGATAGACGGTCAGCAATTACACCACCTCCGCTTCACTGATGACATCGTTCTCATAACACCAAACATTAACCAAGCGGCACAAATGCTGGCCGACTTCGACCATGAGTGTGGAAAGGTCGGATTGCAGTTGAATCTCAACAAGACGATGTTTATGAAAAACGAACTGGTCCCTGAAGCTCCATTTGCTCTCAATGGAACGAACATCTCCGAATGCAGCAGCTATGTGTACCTGGGTTGAGAAATCAACATGAGGAATGACTTGGTTCCAGAACTGCGCAGGAGGAAGAGAGCAGCTTGGAATGCATTCAAGAGCGTCAAAGAAGTGGTTGAGAGAACGAAGAACCTCTGACTCCGGGCACATCTTTTTGATTCCACCGTTCTTCCTGCACTAACATATGCCTCAGAGACCTGGGCCCTACACAAACAGGATGAGAATGCTATTCGGGTATCCCAAAGGGGAATCGAAAGAGCTATGCTGGGAATATCATGTCTCACTCAAGTGAGAGAAGGAATCCGGAGTTCTGACCTCCATCCATGGTCAAAAATCAAGTATGTTGTCTTGTTTGCCAAGGCATCAAAAATCAGATGGGCCGGTCATGTAATGCGATTCAGAGACGACCGATGGACTAGAGCTGTTACCGACTGGATCCCACGGGACGTCAGAAGACCTCGTGGCCACCCACCAACTAGATGGTCAGATTTCTTCGTCAAATCTCTGAATGAAAGATTTGAGGCTCTTCCTGTTCCTGCAGCAAGCAGATATCATTGGGCTGCACTAGCTCTCAACAGGGACAAATGGAGACGTTACTGGTGCCCGCTCAAGCAAATCGAAGATCAACGGGACTACAAGTGATACAAGTTGTGCAACTAAGATTCTGGGACTTTTACTGCCATTCTAGAAAATCATCCCTTTGACTTTCTCCAGATTTGCATTCTTTGTTCCCTGGATTTCATACCTTCTGTTTTTTCATTTTTTATTTTGGGGGTTTTAAGAATACATTTAACTTTGTCAAGATTTTCTAAATGGCATAATTTTAACCAGAAAACATACTGGGGGGTCACAGAAATTATAAAAAGCAATGGGTGAGACCCTGCTCACATATGAATCTCAAGAAAAATAAGGGAGAAGCTGGGTGAATTCCTGTTTGTCAATTACCCTGACAGTTCCACAATGTGGCCATCTTTTAACTACTTGACTTGAGAATAAATCCCTGCCACCTTGACTCTGAAGGGAGCCAGAGAACTTAGATTGGGAGAAGATTTAACACGCTAGGGTCCAGAAATATACAAACAAGCAAAGTCAGTTCATTGTCTTGGTTGAATAAAGAATTCAAGGATAAGACAGTTTCAGTAATAGGGAGGCTAAGAATTATTTCAGAAATTTTTGACTTCTCACATGGACCTCCCATGAACTTTTTAAGAAGATACAAAAGTATAATTTACTCTAAAAAGAGGTGTAAGACTAAGAAGAAATATGACACGCAAGGGAAAAGGAGATGCAACAGAAAGAGGTAAAAGAACTCCCCAATAATGAAGTAATTTCCTAGGATGAGAATTTTGTACCAGCATAAAGCACTGTGACTCAAAAATCATGCATCTTTATGGCCTGTCATCCAATTCCCTAATTATATTACTAATTATATTATAGGAATGGCAGTATGAAAACCCACTATCAAAAAACAAAATAGAGGGGCTGGAGCAATAGCACAGCGGGTAGGGCATTTGCCTTGCAAGCAGCCAATCCAGGTTCGATTCCCAGCATCCCATATGGTCTTCTGAGCACCGCCAGGGGTGATTCCTGAGTGCAGAGCCAGGAGTAGCCCCTGTGCATTGCCAGGTGTGACCCAAAAAAGCAAAAAAAGAAGAAGGAAAAGAGAAGAAAAGAAATCAAAAGAAAAGAAAAGAAAAGAAGAGGAAAGAAAAGAAAAAAGAAGAGGATAGAAAAGAAAAGAAAGGAAGAGAAAAGAAAATTAAAGAGAAAAAAGAAAAGAGAAAAATGAAAAGGAAAGAAAAGAAAAGAAGGGAAAAGAAAAGAAAAGAAAAGAAAAGAAAAGAAAAGAAAAGAAAAGAAAAGAAAAGAAAAGAAAAGAAAAGAAAAGAAAAGAAAAGAGAGAAAAGAGAGATAATACAGAGGGTAAGGCAGTTTGTTTTGCATGTAGATCCAGATTCTACCCCTGGTACTGCAGCTGGTCCCCTGAGTCCTGTCAGAAGTGATCCCTGAGCACAGAGCTAAAACAAAAACAAAATTTTAAAAATACTATTCCATATATTTAAAACTAATAATAACAAAAAGTGCTCTTTGTGATCCCTTGTCAGACAGACTTGAGGTTATCGACTACCTGATAGAAGACATTCAAAAACAAGTTCTTTGCGGTACACATCACGGTTGGTTCTTACCTTTTTTCAATATTAAAGTTCCTCCTAGCACAGCTCCCAACTTACTCAGAAAACAGAACACTAACCTCATTCCACTTTTCTCTGCAGTAAGCCCCAAATACATATTAACTTACCTAGCTACATGATAACATGTTGACATATGAGCAAACATGTAGTTCTTTATGGGGATGGTGAGGGTTGTGACAGCGATGCTCCGGGAGCATTTATGCCAGTGCTCTGGGGACTGTGTGTGCTGCAGAGACTCAAAACAGAGTCAGCCAAATGCAAGGAAAGTGCCTAAATCCCTGCACTATCTCTCCACTCACAGGCATATCTTTCTTATAACATGAGAAGTTTTATCACCAACCTCAATCATGCTATTTAGATTGACTCACTCACTCTGCAAAACCTCTTCCCCAAATCCAGTGCAACTCTCCCTTTAAAAAGTCTGCACCTTGGGGCCGGAGCGATAGCACAGTGGGTAGGGCGTTTGCCTTGCACGCGGCCAACCCGGTTTCGATCCCTGGCATCCCAAGCACCGCCAGGAGTAATTCCTGAGTGCAGAGCCAGGAGTAACCCCTGAGCATCGCTGGGTGTGACCCAAAAAGAAAAAAAATAGTCTGCACCTACATTTCTGGTGTGCACTATTTCCTATTCAGATTATTTCAGACTTAACAAAGTCTGAAATTAGCTTATTCTTCCTTCACATTTAATTAGTAGTTTGACCTAGTCAAATACTCTAGGTTGAAAATGTTTTCCTTTAGTATTTACCCATTATTTTCTAGATTCTGAAGGCACTTTTGAGAAGTGCAAATTCCTCTGGATTTCTAATTCTTTCTATTTTATCTACTCTTTCTATTTTTCTATATTTTATATATCTGGAAGCCTACAGATTCTTCTCCTTTCATTAGTTTGATTTGTCTTTATTTTTAATATTGGGGAAATTCTTCTTTTGCCTAATGATACTTGGCAGTCAGTTCATAGTTAGAATGGGGAAAATACAGATTCAAATTTATACCTCTGATAGTACTTTCAACTTTATGTTTTTATTGGTTAATCTGATGAGGTCTTTAGATTAGGAAGCCTTACCAACTCTTAGTAATTCCAATTTTCTTCTTGGGTGGGTAAGAGATGTACTCAGAACCCTGTGCAACTAAGAAAATGATAAAGGAATTTAAACTTAAAAATAACAACTTTCTGGAGACAAAGCAATAGTACAGAGGGTAGGGTTTTTGCCTTCCACGTTGCAGACTTGGGTTTAAGATCTGGACCCCCTTATGGTTCCCTAAATACAGTGATTCCTGAGTGCAGAGCCAGAAGTAAGCCCGGAACACAACCAGTTGTGGCCCCCCAAACAAAATTAATACAAAAACATTTTTAAATTAAAAATAAATGTCAGCTAGTTCTTCCTATATTGTCTGTCACTCTAGAAACTTTGCTCCCAATTCCAGGGGACTTTGTAGTGCACATCACTTTTGGTTCTTACTTTTATCAATATTGGAATTCCTCCTGGCCAGCTCCCTAGCCTCCTGGGCTGAGGAACCTGGGAACCACTCCAGGGTTCCTAGAGGCACTAGCTTCCAATACCAAGTCCAGACAGTAGCAACTGACTGATGCCAAAAGGCCTAACACATCCCAGAGAATAGTATTAGACTAATAATTCACCTTTAGCTGGGCTTGGGGACATGGGTTACCTTTGAAGCCTTTAAGGTTACCTTTGGAAACCCTTAAGGAGTTTTTAGGCTGTGATACTGTGTCCCCCTGAAGCTGTTGCCATGCAATTGTGGTTTACAATACTGGTACTGAAAGGTTATCAGGTATAATCCTTTACTCCTTTACTTACTTTTAACACTCAATTCTTATCCAGAATGATAATTTCCAGCTATTACTGTCATGCTGGTCCCTTCTTTATCTTTCCTTTTCTCCCCTTACCACATGCTTGCTTTTACCTCTATATAATCACTGCTTGTCCTGAATAAACTTGCAAGTTGATCAATAGTCAATGACCTGTGTCCGTTGGTTCCCAGTCAGTAGCTCGAATGCATGTCTATAAATTATCAGTCTTAGACCAGGTTGGAATTAGCCTGTTGCTTCCGGTACACAGCAGAATATTGACAATCTAGATAGTGGCCTTATATCTACCTATTTAATTACACAAAGTTAGATACCATGTACCTGTCTGTCTTCGGTTTCCAAAAATAATGTTGCCATTATTTTGTCTCTTATTTACTTTGCAGAATTATTTTTTAAATCATTTTGTTACAGTTTTAGTGAATATTTTAGAAGAAAGCAAAATTAAATGTCTCTGTTCAAATAATAATCTCCTAGTTCCTGTAATTTATAACCTATTTTATTAATCTTCAGTTATTTTACTAATATTATGTAAAACATCAACTTAACAAAAACAATTGGCCGGTTTACCAAATTGTAAATTTACTAAATCATGTTGACAATTACCTCTTTGTTTTAAATGTTTTACTATTTTAGGGACTTTTTAAAAATCCTATCATTTGTAAGCCTAAATATATTGGAAAAAACTTTTGGCATTTTGGGTCACATCCAACAGATCCTCAGGGGTTCTTCCTGGCTCTGCACTCAGAAATTACTCGTGGCTGGGCTCGGGGGACATATGGGATGCTCCAGATTAAACCCAGGTTGGCCACTTGCAAGGCAGACATCCTCCCAGCTGCACTATCTCTCTGATCCTGAAAAAAATTTTAAGAACTGAATATATTAAGGCGTAACTATCAGTGAAGTTCTTCCTTGATTAGAAATTCTTACTCTTTATGTATGTTTTTCACTCTTTTAAGAAGACTTTTCCCAAGACCATAGTGGTAGTACAGTGTGAGGACATTTGCCTCACACGTGGCCAACTGGGCTCTACCCCCAGCTCCCCATTTGGTCCCCTGAACCTCGCTAGGGATGATCCCAGGTAAGAAATTAGCCTGAGATAAAGTCTGGATATTTATAAAGCCTGAAAAAATAGGATGAAATAAAGCCTGAAATAAATAAAGCCAGAAATAAGTCTGGAGCACCACTAAGTGTGCTCCCCCCCCAACAAAATAAAACAGGAAAAATATCTCACAGACACACACACCACACACACACACATATACACAAATATACTTTGGCTCCTCCCCATAAGCCACATGATCCCCAGAGAACACCAGGAGTGATTCCCCAGAGCACTGCCAGGAATAAAGAGTAAACCCTGAGCAATGCCAGATGTGCCCGCCCCCCCAAAAAAAATTAAAGGGGAAAACCATAGACTTGCTTATGAATTTTCTGTGCCAAATGAATTACTAACAGTGACTGAGCCAAGATCCTAGTGGGAGTGGATAGAAGCATGTGTTTGTCTGGGTTGAGATATTCCTCAAATAAACAAGTTAATTTCGTGTAGTGGACCAAAGGAAGGCATGTTTTTGCTGGAAGGGTAAATATTTTGGAACTACTGGGATCTGGGGTGAGGCTAGAGAGAATTTCTGGAATGATATATTTTCTGAATGTTATGAGTGCTCAAAAATAGATATCGAATCTGTGTACTGACATTTTCTATATAGTTATAAATTCTTTAGGTGTTCAAAGAATATAGCCCTAGAATGACAGGGAATTTTGATTCTTATTCACCAGTGTATCACTGGTGCTTAGAATAATGCCTCGCTTTCCGTATTTATTTGTGGAATGAATAAAAGAGATTAAAAGGGATAACTCATACAATACCAATATCAAGATCATGTTACGCAATAATGTTGATTTGGAGTTTTTGTCACCATTTTTACTGAGGTACTGTTCAGTAAAAATGGTGACAAAAACTATGTTTTTGTTAACAATGATGTTAACTGTATCTTTCATAAATATAACATTCCAATACCATACTCAACACCAGAGTACCTGATGACCTTCACCAGTGTCCCAAGGGACCCTCCCAAGCCCCACCCCTAAGCCCCACCCCATGCAACCTGAGTTCAATAGATAGAATCTTTAGTTCCAATGACTCTGACTATTTACTATGTTTCTTTTTTTTTATCCCATCTCTGAAATAGTCCTTTATGAAAAACTTACTGTGAAGGTGGCAAAATCTACACACATATAGATAAATAGAACCAATCTTCTGAAATGCCACAAAAATGTAAATCAGTGATAAGTTGGTAAAGTACATTTTTTCAAACTGTATGTCTTTTTTTGGAGGCATATAAATTAAAATTAGTATTTTGAATAATTCTTTTCTAATGCATTTTAAAATGTATATAAAATAGACGAATCCTACAAATGTAAATTATGGAAAGAGTAAGCAAATTAGGAAAATTTTAAGTGAGAGATATGAATAGGCCAAGAAAAGTAGAAATATGTGTTATATCCTAAAGAATATTGGCTGTTAGAAAATATTATATATTCTGCTTTTACTCACAGTAGTAAGTTAAAGATTGTGTAAAGATATAAAGATGTCTATGAATATAAAAATAAAAATAAAACACCTGATCAGACATAGAATATTCACGATGTATGAAATATGCATTTGTTATTGAAAAGCCTAAAATCTCTTAGCAAGTTAGGAGTAAAAAGTCTTTCTTAGATCTAGTAAAAGAGTAAATGGCAACCATTAGCACCATAAATGCCAGGTGCTGAGAAGTTTGTCTTGTCTTTTTTAATACTTCTTAAGCTTTTTTAATACTTCTTGTAAAACTGGTTTTAAAGCTCTGCATACAAAGTTCCTGCTCCGGAGATGTGGAGCTGGGCCTGTTCACTTGGCAGCAGAGGTCGGGCACGGAGGCTGCCAAGACCTGGAGGGATCGGACACAAATAGAAGCTCCACATTAATATTAATTTTGTGTAATGACATGTATTTTCTGTCAATGGAGCAGTGCCCTCTCCCTGATTTAGTCATCCCCAAATCTCCAACTTCTAACTTGGTCGGGGAAGTAACAAGCTGCCTAGGGTGGAAGTACCTGGAGTAGGCGCCAGAACAAATCGGCCACATCTAGTATGCTCTGTCCTACGCGTACTATGAGTTTTCCTAATCTCAATGTGAGAACAGAAAAATAGAGTCCTAAATTTGTGATGATGAGGGATGGAAACACAAATCTGTTTCTGATTTGTATGTCCAATTTGTGTATTTAATTTGCATATCCAAAACTGTACATGAAAATCTCCTCTCCAGTTCAGATGCCTTGCTCTGAAGCATATTCAAAATTTTTATGACTGGAAAGACAGCTCAATAGACTGGAGCACCTACTTTGTATGCAGAAGGCCTGGATTTTTATCCTGGGCACCACAGGGTCCCCCGGTATCGTTAGGAGAAACACCCAAGCAAGGCACCAGGAGTGGTGTGCCTGAGCACTGCTTGGTGTAGCAGAAAAAAAGCTTTGGATTAATTTCTTATTTTTTGATTCTCTGATTACGGAAAACATTATTGGAAATTTAAAACAATCTAATTTTTTAGTAATTAACCTTACAGAAATAATCAAGAATTTATATACAAGATGTTCATTTACTTAAATAATAGACATAAACAGGGAGATTTTAACAGTAATTCCAATATGACAATATCTTAATTATTATCTGTCTGTGAAGGCAATACATGGATAAAAGAATGGTCTCTAGAGTTTAGTGCCTGGGCCCAAACCTTGGCTCTACTATTACTAAATGACTAAACCTTAATTTCTATGTATGTAAATGAAGATGTAAATCCCTGCTCAATATAATCTGTTGTGTAACTTTGAATAAGTTATTTCATCTATGTGATCCAAATTTTTGACTAGAAAAAGTAAAGGAGTAATGTCTATCTCCATGGAAATAAAATAATGATGAGACCCAAGGAACTGCAAGAATAACGCCCCCCTCGGCCAATGTGCACCCAGGCCAGAGGGGTTCCCCGGAAAGTGTTAGGACTGCATCAGAAGTGAGACTTCTGATTCGACTCGGGCACTGACATAGCCAACACCATCACAAGTACAACCCGGCAGGGGACGTGGCCTCCAGGAAGGCCGTAGTTATTTTCCCCCTTCCCAGAGCTCTGAACTCACATCTCACATCTCCATCACCTAACTCTGAGGAGAACATCCTGGCTATCCCAATCACATTAGGCCAATAGTCCAGTAGCCTATTCCAATCTCACCAAAATCACAGTGAACACAAGAAACTGAAAAAACCTAATATAAAAGAACACACCCTCTGAAGCTTCAGTAGAGGCCTCACATAAGTCACAGAGGAGCATCAAAGAGGAAGGTAGTATTATAGAAGGAGGAAAAGGTGACCACTATTGACCGAGCTCATCCAGAATCCTTTCTTGCAGTGAGAGAGGTACACTGATACTGAACTGGAGGGTCCCACCTTCCATACTTCCACAACAACATGAAGAAACAGCACAAATCCCTACCACGAGGAGTGGATGAAGAAAAGAGTCCAAAAACCTCAACAGGGATGACCCACAAACACGATGTCTCCGATAAAAGAATTTAGAGACAAAATGCTGAGGATGATCAATGAACTCAAAGAAATGGTGGAACAGACATCCAGTAAATTAATGGAGGACAAGAAAGAAACAGTGGAATGGATAGCCAAGAAAATACAGAAAGAAATGAGAGCAAAAATCATAAATCTACAAACATAAGTGTCACTAATAAGGATTCCATAGATGAAATAAAAAACTCAGTGGGCACCTCTAGGGTAACATTGCCACAGAAAGCTTAGGTTTATTTGGGTTACTCCCATCACAGTACTTCCATTCCTCTGTGTTTACTTTTAACTTCTTTCTTTGTACTCTATTAACTTGTAAATATTGTTTTTTTTCTTTTCCTTAAGTTCTGTGCATAGTTAATTCAGAGCAATGTCCTTTTTGTATGGGCACAAGAAGACAGTTAATGCTATGCTTTTTTAACATGAGAGCTTATTGACTCCAAATATTTTCCTCCTGGGCATCTGTTCTCTCGACTTAAGCCTCAGTTGCCCTAACTTCCTAGTATCCCCCAAAGCAGGGTCTCAACGAGGGACTGGATGGACCCAGAGCAAGCTGTGAACTATATGCTACCCTCACATTGAGATGGGCCTGGCCAAAGTGCCATAATGCTTAACTATAAATTAAGAGCTTGGTCATGGATAAATTCTGTCATGATCCAAAGAGTAATAACTAGATTCGGACCCTGCTAGGGTTAGGAATGATTAATCTGGCCTGAGCACTGTAGTCTGAGTCTGTGGCAAGATGTTTCCAGGAAAGCTGCCCTACAAGCCTCAATAGATCTCTTACTGTGCCCATACAAATAACTAATATTGTCACTGTAGCACTGTCATTCCATTTTTCATCAATTTGCTCGAGCGGACACCAGTAACATTTCCATTGTGAGGTTTGTTGTTACTGTTTTTGGCATATCGAATACAACACAGGTAGCTTGCCGGCTCTGCCGTGCAGGGAGGATACTCTCGGTAGCTTGCCAGGCTCTCTGAGAGGGACGGAGGAATCGAACCCAGGTCGGCCGCGTGCATGGCAAACGCCCTACCCACTGTGCTATCACTCCAGTATTATTTACTGGAGTATTACTGGAGTGATAACTAATATTAAGAAGTAGAATTAAGATGTTAATTAAGATGTTGATTAACTTATTGGACTGAGGAAAGGAAAAAACACCTTAACTGGTATTTTGACTGTGAGCAAAGGAAGGGCTTTCTTATGTTGATTTTGCTACCTGACTGGGTGTAGCCTCTACCCCCAGTGCTGGGTGGAGAGAGGAAAGAGTCATTGGGAGACAGAGCAGGAAGCAAAATGGAGCACAAAGAGATGAATAGGAGAGACAGGAGGAGATGGTGTGAGGACAGACCACAGGAATCTATTTAGCTTTCTTAAGACTCTTTTTATAGGAGCCGGCATTGTAGAATAACTTGTCTATCTGTCCCTGAGCAAGGAATTTGGATATAGGCACCCTGGGTCGCAAGAAGGGTTGTGGTCAGACCAGATAGCAAGACCCATATCACAAGACCCATATCACAGGACCCAGGACTGCCCCCAGAACCGGGACATTCCTGAATATTGGCGCAAATACTGATCTCTAAAACCATAGGCTAAGGAGTGATGTCCTTTTAAATGGATTGGTTAAGAAAGTTTGCAATATTACAAATCTATTGGCTATGAAATGCGCAGGCTCTGCTGTAACGGCCGGGGAAGGCCTATATAAGATCTCCTTTGGAGAAGCTCGGGGTCTTGCCCAACCTGCTAGACCTGCGTGTCCATGTAGGCAGCTGGACCCTGGCTAGTCAGTTTTACAATAAACCCTGCTTGTTGTTTGCAGTCTCTGGAGTCTCTCTGTCGTTATAGGGAGATTTCGATCCGTGCCCTAACAATGGGAATGAGGGTCAGTGTGAGGCTAGAATGGGGACCTCAGAGAGACTGGAACAGGCTTGTGGGGAAAATGGAATAAACAGCAACTGATCAACCAACTGGTTTGGCCCTCGTTTTCTCCTTCGTCTGCCCCGTGACTCGGGCCGCCCTGGCGGCGCAAGCGGCTCAAGACCACCTAACCTGGGCAGCGAGGGGGAGAGAAACTGGGGCTCCCCTGGATGCCCAGAGATTATACACCTAACCAAAAAGGTTATCACTTGGGAGAAGGTATTTGCACAACATATCTGACAAGGAAGGGGTTAATTTAAAAAGTACATCCAAAATATACAAAGAACTCACACAACTTGATAACAAAAAAGAAAAAAGAAAATGCAAGCAATACAATCAAAATATGGACAAAGGACCTAGATCTGGTGATAACTTAGTGGTGACAGTGCCTGACTTGCAAGCATGAGACTTTAAGGGTTACTTTAGGACAAGACAAATCCCACAAACACACAAGACTCCTGGAGAAAGACAGCACAAAACTATCACTGTCACTGTCAGCCCGTTGGTCCTTGATTTACTCGAGCAGGCCCAATAATGTCTCCATTCATTCTAGCCCTGAGGCTTTAGCAGCCTTTCTTAGTGGTTCTTCCCAACGGTACTGGTACCGTATTAGAGGTTCTTTTGGGGTCAGGAGAATGAAGCCCATCATTGTTACTGTATTTGGCATATGAATACACCATGGGGAGCTTGCCAGGCTCTCCTGTGTGGGCAAAAAAACTCTCCGTAGCTTGCCGTGTTCTCCGAGAGGGAGAACTAGGCTATAAGATGTCGCTTCTGGGAGCTTGGTTTTATAGTTGATGGGATTACACAGCTCAGGGGGCAGTTTCTGGGTGTGACCGCCTAGCTACTAGAAAATGGGGGATCTGGGCGAAAGAGGCCCAGTCCCAATCTGAGCAGGTTTGGAGATCTCAGCCCTAGGTCCTGAACACCTGGGTTCCTCTGCTGGTTTCTTCATGCGTGAAAGTTGTCCGAACATTTAGAGAAGGAGCCTTGAGCATGGCTGTGGTGGGTTCTGGATGTCTTCAGCTGCCAGGGATCAGGGCGGGGAGGGAAACTCAACCCACCCCTTCCGAGGGGCCCCAGTGAAGGCAGCCAGTCCCAGTTGCAGGGGCAAGAGACTCTGCATCGCTCTCTTCCGGAAGCTTGGTTTTACAGTCTCGGGATGTTGGCTATTGATGGGATTACATGGTGCCGGGGCAGTTTCCGTTAATCCTGAATGATTTCGGCAGTTTAATCTTTGGGTTCACACTATTAATTGTTTTCCTTGGTAGACTCTTCCAGTCCTGGGTTGGAGAGATTGTAAAGAGGGGAAGGGGTTTACCTTGCATAGTGCTGACCCAGGCTCAAGTCCTGGCACTGCATCTGGTGCCTGAGCACTGCCTGGTGTGGCCCCCAGACAAAAGCAATCTGGACACCCAGCGTCGATAAGCTGAAGCACAGTCCACTTATCTCTGGTGGTCCTCAGACTGTACCAAGCACTACAGATAGTATGTTTAGCTTTGTACGTTACAACTAAGGGGAATTTTAACATGTATTAGCTAAACATGGACTGGAGCAATAGCACAGTGGGTAGGGTGTTTGCCTTGCACGCAGCTGACCCGGGTTCGATTCCTCCGTCCCTCAGAGAGCATGGCAAGCTACTGAGAGTATCCTGCCTGCAGGGCAGAGCCTGGCAAGCTACCCATGGTGTAGTTGATATGCCAAAAACAGTAACAAGTCTCACAATGAAGACATTACTAGTGCCCACTCGAGCAAATTGATAATCAAGGGGATGACAGTGCTACAGATAAGCATAGTCAACATTTTTTAAAAAGGGGAGATAAAGGGGACTCTGAGACAATAGTGAAGAAAAAAGGCTGATGGGGTATGTGGTCTTGAAACATTGCATGCATGAAACCCTATCGTTAATTGAAAACAAATCAGGATGGCCAAAATAAAATTTTAAAAATTATGCACATCCATAAACCCCAAGGGGCCTAACTCAGTCCCTGCAAGGGAAGTGTAGGTGCCATTTGGGAACACCCTCACTAGGGACTTTGTGATGTGGACAGGACCAGCCTCATAGTGGTAAGACATGGAGATGACCTCATGATCCTAGAGGCACTGACTTAGTGAGAAGGCAGCCCAGGTCAGTGATTTTTGTCAATCTGAAACTTTAATTTGCTTTCATGCATAATAAATAAACCAAGACAGATATGTACTGGTAAGATACACTTATAAGGAAAATAGAGTAAGTACATACACATAACTAGTGAATATAATATAATAATATTTATTTAGAAGGCCTTTTTTGTTTTATATTTTTGTTTTGGGGCAACACCCAGTAGTGTTCAGAGCTTATTACTTGCTCTGGGCTCAGGAATCACTCCTGGAAGGGGAGACCATCTAGGGTGCCGGGGATCTACCCATCCTATTGTTCTAGAAAGCCTGTTCTAATTTCTCACCAGCAAAAAATAAGGCGGTAATCTTGCTATTTTATTAGTTATTATTCATCTTTGGCACAAAACTATGTGACAATAATCTCTCAATGTTAATAGGCTAAATGCATCAATTAAAACATACAGATCAGCAGAATTGTTTAGAAAATTGAATCCAGCACCTGTTCCTCGCAAGAAACACATTTGAATAGTCAAAACAAACACAGACTAAAAGTTAAAGGTGGAAAACAATCTTTCAGGCAAAAAATTCCCTCACAAAGGCCTGGGTGGCTATACTAGCATCAGATGACATAGACTTCAGACTGAAAGTTTACAAGAGACAGCAAAGATAATTTTTTTTTTTTTGCTTTTTGGGTCACACTTGGCGTTGCACAGGGGTTACTCCTGGCTGTGTGCTCTGTAATTACTCCTGGTGGTGCTCAGGAGACCATATGGGATGCTGGGAATCAAACCCGGGTCAGCCGCGTGCAAAGCAAACGCGCTACCCACTGTGCTATTGCTCAAGCCCCAGCAAAGATAATTTTTTAATGATCAAGGCATATGTACATCAGGAAGAACTCACACTCCTAAACATATATGCACCTAATGAGTGGCCAGATAAATACTTAAAACAACTGCTAATAGACTTGAAGAAATACTTTGATAGCAATACAATAGTAGAGACTTCAACACCTCTATCACCTCTCTATCTATTGAGATTCACTAAAGGTAAGTAAGGTAATACTTTCTTTGAACAAAGAAGTGTAAGATAGGGCTTTTTATCCTCAAAAAGTCTGAATGCAATGCAAGTGGGACATTCTCCAAGATAGACCACATACTGAATCAAAAAGATACCTCCACAAAGTCAAGAGAATAGAAATTGCATCAACTGTATTCTTAGACCATGATGCACTGAAAATAGAAGTTAAATCACAAACAGAAATGGAGAAAAAACCCACAAACCTGAAAATTAAAAAGCTCATTACTGAATAACCAATGGATCAGAGAGGAAATCAATAAGGAAATTAAAAGTTTCCTGTAAACAAATGAGAAAAAGGACAGGACCTACCAGACCTCATGAGACATAACAAAAGCAGTGTTTAGAGGAAAGTTCATAGCTATGTAAGCATTCATCGGAAAGTAAGAAAGGGCCCACATAAATAACTTGAATGCATAACTTAAGAAACTGGAAAATTACCTACAAAAGGACCCCAAATCAAGCAGGAGGAAGAAAATTTTTAAAATTTAGAGCAGAAATTAATGAACCAGAAAAAAATCTAAAAAAATCAATAAAACCAGAAGCTAATGAATTATTATGAACAACTATAAAAATAAAAATAAGCTTATTTGAAAAAAAGAATAATAGAGAGAGAAATCTAATAAACTGAATAAGAAATAAAAGAGGGTACATCACAACAGACACCACAGAAATTCAGAGGAACATCAGAGATTACTTTGAGAAATTTTATGCCACAAAATGAGAGAACCTAGAAGAAACAGATAAATTCTTGGACTTTTATAACTTACCAAAACCTGAACCAAGATGATTTGAAATACCTGAACAGAACTATCACATTGAGGAAATTGAAATTATAATCAGAAGTCTTTTTTAAAAGAAAAGCTCAGGCCTAGATGGATTAACTGGTGAGTTGTTTTAAACCTTTATAGTAAACCTACTGCCAATCCTTTTTTAGTCTACTCCAGGAAGTATAAGAAATATTACAATCCCATACAATTTCTATGAAGCAAATATCGCCCTAATATCAAAAAGAAAAAGAGAATTACAGGCTGACATCTATGATGATGACAGTTACAAGGATTCTCAACAAAATACTAACAAATAGAATCCAACAACTCATCAAAGAGATCATACACTATGATCAAGTGGGATATATTCTAGGAGTAAAAGATTTGGTTAACATATGCAAGTCAATCAATGTATGCATGTATCAATAAAAGAAAAAAAATCATCTGAACATACCAACAGACACTGAGAGAACATTTCTCAAGCTACAGAGTCCATTAATGACTAAAAACTCTCAACAAAATGGTAATTGAAGGAACTTTCCTCAGCATAGTCAAAAACCATTTACCACAGCCCACAACAAACACTATTCTCAGTGGAAAAAATCTAAAAGCCATCTCGCTAAGATCAGGCACAAGACAAGATTGCCCAGTATCACCACTTCTATAAGATATAGTACTGGAAGTACTTGCCATTGCAATTAGGCAATAAAAAGATATTAAGGGCATCTAGATAGAAAAGGAAGCTTTCATTATTTGCGAGTAACATAAAAATACATAATAATATATTTTAAAATTCCTAAATACTCTAAAAAAGGTCTAAGAAACAATGATTTGTATAGCAAAGTGGCATGCAAAAGTTTATGACTTTCCTATATGTAAATTATGAAAGATAGAAATTATTTTTTAGATATAATAATATTTATTTTTGTTGTTTTTATGTTTACTTATTTACTTTTTAAAGAATTACTGTGATGGCCACTTACTACCTGTATTGAAACTTAGAAAATTTCATCCATAATACCCTTTTGATTATCACATGGGTTATTTCCATTAATTGATGTAATTTTGGTAGCTTTTTCATATAATAAATAAATATTTTTATTTTTACTTAAAATTATAGGTAGGAGGTATTTGTGAAGTTAATTCATCACAAATATTTTGATGATTGTATAAATGATGTTATACATATGTCCCATCTTTTACTTAATTTTTTTTCTATTGCTGAATAATTGGAATTTAAGGAAAAAGTCGCTATTGGAAACAATCTGATGCAATGTAGAATGAGATGAAAATCAGGTTCCCAGAAAGAAATTTAGTTTATTGGTGACTGGGAAATTTTAAGAAGTGTTTGATAATGGAGATGTCCCAAAGTCAGAGACCAGTTTGCTCTGACGAATCCAAAAGTGCCTACAAAGGAAATATTTAAGAAGGGAGGAAAAGGCCTTTCAGAGAAAGTCCATGAATTACATAGAAGGCAGAACGGATTCTGGAGTTGCTGGGTTACTCAAAGTGCATGGAATAAGATCTACAGGGACATCTTCTGGACATATGCCCTTGCTCTCTCTTTTAATAAATCCCAGCTGCTCCTGATAGTCCCTGTCACTCAGGGAATTCCGTGGGCATCTCCCTAACGAACCCACTGAGACTCATTTAAAGTAAAGCAAATTCAGGCTGACCTTAACTGATCTGAGGTAAAGTTGCCAGTGGAGATTTCCACACTTGGAACCTCTGGGAATCTATAAGTAGCAAATGCTAATGAGGCCCTGAGAGTTTTAGTTTAACTCCACCTTCTTTCCTTCTGTCTGTCCCCGCAAACACCAGAGGAAAAGGGAATATCAGCTTGGGCAGATTGGTTGGGACCTAAATGTCTCCCTGGTGTATTCAACTATTACCAGACTTCCCCAGGGAGAAAAGTTTGGAAGTTCAAAGTCATTTCTATTTATCTAACTCAGATGTGCTGGAAAATGTTCTATATTGCAATTCATGTGGGAACAAACAGACTTTTCTTGAAATAATTAAATCTGTGGGCAGGGGAAACGAATCCATTTTTATATCTTTGTTTGGTCTACATCGGAAAGTGAAGTATGCGAAGCTCATGCCTGGAAAAGAACCTTTGTAAGGACATTGGAAAACTTTCAAGCATCTGAGTTTTCTTCCCAAGAATTTAAGTTTCAGTGGGGGAAATCCAGATAATCAATCTATGGATACCCCTTCCTCTCGACCTTGAACTGGAAAATGCTCAGATAGTTTTCTCATTCTTTTATTCCAAAAATATATTTGGCAGGGCTGGAGCAATAGCACAGCGGGGAGGGCATTTGCCTTGCACGCAGCCGACCCAAGTTCGATTTCCAGCATCCTGTAGGGTCCCCTGAGCACCGCCAGGAGTAATTCCTGAGTGCACAGCAAGGAGTAACCCCTGTGCATCGCCGGGTGTGACCCAAAAAGCTAAATAAATAAATAAACAAATAAACAAAATATATATTTGGCATTCCATGGCCAAGCAGAGAGCCAATAAGGATTAAGGGAGGTGGAGGAATAAAACATGATCTCTACCTTAAAATAGATTTAAAAATTATTTTTTAAATTGGTAGAAAGGGAAGGCATTCAAAATAACCAGCGGTAAAGAATGTTAAGCACCCACAAATGAGACCCAAACAAGAAATCCAATGATGTTTAGCAGGAAGAAACAATACTTATTAAGATTATTTCTTGCTGATGGAATATAGAGATCACAGAGTTATGAGAATTTAAGTTTTTTCAATATTTTCTCCTTTCTTTCCCATAACCACTTCCCTGGATCATAGATAATTCATCTGTTTACTCATTCAATAATATTTTGGGGTATTGAAAATCAGAGTTTCACATGCAAGCAAGGGTTCTAGCACTGAGCAACATTTTCAGTTTAAACACTTTTTTTAATTTACAAGATATCAGATTCAAGTTTCACTAGAGGGCAGGCATAGAGTCCAGGTATGTAAATACACAAGAAACAACTTTTAACTTCATTGGGCTTTTACTTTAATTAGGTAGATAATTAAACAGATAAATAAGAACTATGACAAAAATGAAGCAAAGAAGTAGGTAGATAATAATCAGGGGACCAAGGGACTATCTTGGCAGAGGAGGGTTAGAAAAAACCTATTTGGAAAAAAATATGTAAATGAAAGAATATTCTTTTTTTTTCTTTTTGGGTCACACCTGGCATTGCACAGGGGTTACTCCTGGCTCTGCACTCAGGAATCACCCCTGTCGGTGCTCAGAGGACCATATGGGATGCTGGGAATCAAACCCGGGTTGGCCGCATGCAAGGCAAATGCCCTACCCACTGTGCTATCGCTCCAGCCCAAAAATGAAAGAATATTCTTCAGGAATGAATTTAAAGTTCATGAAAATACAATTAAATAAAATGCTTGGAAAGTTTATTTCTGAAATAAAACTCGTGGCTGAAATACCATGAATAAAGAAGAAGCCACAGTGAGATGAAATTAGAGAGACAGAGTGTTGCCAAGGACCAGTCTCAAGGAAGTTTCACTGTCACTGTATCACTGTATCACTGGCATCCTGTTGGTCATCGATTTGCTCAAGCAGGCACCAGTAACGTCTCCGTTTGTCCCTGTCATGTGCTAGTGTAGCCCGATGGCGTATTGGGGGCTCTTTCAAGGTCAGGGGAATGAGGATCGCTGTTGTTACTGTTTTTGGCATATTGAGTACACCAGGGGTAGCTTGTCAGGCTCTGTCGTGCGGGCAGGATACTCTCAGAAGCTTACTGGGCTCTCTAAGAGGCACAGAGGCTTTTAGGGTGGCCTCTAATCGCCTTTACAGGCATTCTAATCACCTTTACAGTCTACCAAATGTAAGCTTTTGGTCAACTGGCATGTTGTAACGATCTGCACACTGACAAACATGCACCTGCCTGCATCTCTGGGCAGCACCTGGGACATCTGTGGCCTCAGGTTGATCTCCTTGAGGTTGATGCAGTGCGCCTGGAGGTTGTTGAGCAGCTGGCAGAGCAGGACCCTACCGCGGAGGGTCTGTGCCAGGTTGAACACCTGTGCCGAGTCCCATGTCACCCAGTAGTTGGCTGATGGCTCCCCACAGAGGATAAGCCATTGCGCGCACTGCCACCATGGCTCTATGTCCGACGGCACTGTGACTCTGCCCAGCTGGGGCAGGAGGTTGCGTCTGCCACTGCGGTTTCTCCGTTCGCATCTGCGTCTGCCCCACCGCCGATGCCGTTCTGTTCGAATCTTGCAAAACAGCTGGAGATGTCCATCAGGAATCACTCTGGAGTTCCAGCAGGGATCACGCATAGAGTTCCATGCCTAGCGTGCATGGAGGTTTCAGTAACAATCACCTGTATCACTTGTCATCCTGTTATTCATCAATTTGCTCGAGCAGGCACCAGTAATGTCTCCATTCATCCCTTTTGCGAATTTGTTATTGTCAGTAACAATAATAATAATTTTTTTAAAAAGACCCAGATGAGTTCCTGCTCAGCAGTGGCAACTGCCTTGCTAGTCACACAAAAGCAGCCACCAAATTACAATCAACTTCACTTGATCTACATGGCCTTGGAGTTAATCTCTGGCACCCTAAGGCCATGAAACTTGATTTGGGATGAGACTTTACTCTTTGGGGTAGAAAAAGAAAGAAGCGAGTATCTTCAATCTGGACACCCATTTCTTGTCTTTGTCATGTGAAATAATTTAAGGATGAGGCAGAGTATCTGTTTTAAAAGGGCATAGTAAGGCAAAATAATACATTGGGGGCATGGTGATTGCATGGGTGCCCCTAAGGACATTCACATACACTGAGTTTTGAGGTTTTAAACTAGAGATTTTGTACGAACAGTTAATCAAGGCACATAATATTCATGATGGGGTTGTAATATGATGTGGTGCTGGAGTTAAAGGAGCATTGGGATTAAGGTTGCTCATATGCAACATGTATCATTACCGCCTCCTTACGCAACTAGAGGGCAAGTGAGTTAATACATACTTTAGCCTTATTAAAGTGACGGGGTTCTATTCTTTCTCCATGCACCAATAACTGATTGGAACTTGTTCTTATGAGTTGCCTTATAATCAGAAGTTGGCTGCAAGAGTTATGAAAATTTCAGTTTAGGGTCATCCTCTAAAGGGCATTCTCGCTAACTTTCTAAACCACCTCATCTACATCAGGAGGACAATAAATGGCCTTAAATGCTCTAGTAGAAATTTTAACTTTTTATCATTGGTGTAATAGAAATCTGGGGTGAGGGGTGTTACATCTTTATTGAGGTACTATGATTCAAAATAATGTTGATGATGGTTTCATGTCTACATCATTCAGTCATTTCAACACCATGCCCGTCACGAGAGTGCCCTCTTTCCTCCACCAAGATCCCAAAGGACCCTCACTTTCAACCATCCTACCCTCCAAAAAGCTCATTTCTGTGTACCAATTCTCCAGATCCGTTTGACCATTTGTTGTTCCCTTACTATGTATCTGAAAATACCCCCATAAGAGAAAGATAATTCTGTGTTTATCTCTTTCTTTCTGATTGACTTTTCTCAGTATGATACCCTCTAATTCCATCCACTGGAATTTGCATGGTTTTGTCTTGAGCACCATATTATTCCATTGTATTTATATATGACAACTTCTTGATCCATTCACCCATAGATAGGCATTTCAGTTGTTTTCATAGCTTTGCTCTTGTACAAGTGCTGCAATGGACATAGATGTGCATATATCCTTTTAAAATTAATGTGTTTGTATGGGGGGGCAAATTCCAAGAAATGGTATCTCTTAGTCATATGGAAGTTCTTTCTTTTTTGAGAAGTCTCCATATTTCTAGAAAGCTAGGGTTTTTAGTGAATGATGCAGAATGATTAATACTCATAGATTTCTCTTGCTTCTGTAAATACAAGTTGATATAAGAAAAGTTAAATTTAGGAGAAAGTCTAGGGAAGAGAGAGATCATACGGCATGTAAAGCATTTGCCTTGCCTGCAGACAACCTGAGTTTGGTCCCCAGCACCACATATGGTCCCATATGCCCTGCCAGGAGTAATCACAAAGGTAAGTATAAGCTATGAGCACAACTGGGTGCACCCACCCCCTCACCGCCACATACAAAAATGTCTGGTATAAGTCCAGACCAAAGATGACTGTATCAATGAATTAGAGTGGAAGGAAGAAAATTTATGGATTCTGTATGTATTTTGACAAAAGATTCGGAATTCCCTATTTAATTTGATGTTGGGAGATATATCACTGTCACTGTTACTGTCATCCCATTGCTCATCAATTTGCTTGAGCGGGCAGCAGTAACGTCTCCATCTTGAGATTTGTTGTTACTGTTTTTGGCATATCGAATACGCCATGGGTAGCTTGCCAGGCTCTGCCGTGCGGGCAAGATACTCTCAGTAGCTTGCTCGGCTCCCCGAGAGGGGCAGAGGAATCGAACCCGCATTGGTCATGTGCAAGGAAAACGCCCTAGATGTAAAAAATACAAACGCACTCGCAGAAGGGGTGTGATAATGTGTGTTCGAGGGCTCTTGGGGCGGCTCTCTCTCTCTCTCTCTCTCTCGCCACTCGTGTTCAGTGCTCTTGAGCTGCTGTGTATGGACCGGATTGGGATGGCTCCTCCTTTGTGCTCTACTTCTGTGTGTGCAGCTGTGCTCTCTTCTGTCTGTCTATCTCTGACTCTGTCCCTGTAGTCTCTCCTCTGGTCTTTTCCGATCTATCTCTCTCTGGAGCCCTTCTGCTTCTCTCTCTGGAGCCACACTTGTTCTCACTTCCGACTCTGACCCTTACTTCTGACTCTGCCTCTGACTGATTCTCACTCTACTTCTGACTCTCACCCTGACTCTGACTCTCACTTCTTACTCTGTCTCTTACATCTTACTCTGTCTTTTACTCTTACTCTTCCTCTCACTCGCTTTGTGCTCTTTCTTTTCCCTGCTTCTGGCTCCAATGACTCCCTGATTCTCTTTCGCTTTGTGCTCTGCTTCTGTATCTTCTCCCCTATTTCTCTTACAGTCTTAGTTTATATAGCAACCACATAGGGTGGTGACACGAATGTAGGTTGAACATTAACAAATCAAAAAAGAGGGGTAAGACCACCCCTCCAGGAGATTAACTCAAGGACCAAATATCATCTAAAGGAGATTACTCCAGATTACTAGAAGATCTGCTTAAGGGCGGGATCCCATCCAGGGTGTGTCGCTTTCTTCCTTCCTCAGCTAGTAATCCACGTAAATAGTTACAGTAAATTTACTTCTAATATTTCTAGCAATGTCATTCTAGACAGTGTCATTCTAGATATATCTAGTAAGAGATATATCAGACTTAAAGTTTGATTCTTCCTAAGGACATCTCAGTTCTATATTGTCTAGACCACAGTTCTCAGGTCAGATTAGTCTTCCTAAGCCCAACAGAGTCCCAGTCTCATCGTTACTTTTGGATCATGACAGCACAGCATTTGTCTATGATCATGTTTTCAACTTATAGTTGAGTATTGTGGCGCTTTGGCCTGGCCCATTTTGATGCCAGGGTAGCTCACAGCTTGCCCTGGGTCCATTCTATCCCTCGTCGGGCCCCTGCTTTTGGGGTGCTAGGAACTAAGGGCAACTGAGTCGATAAAGCAGATGCTCAGCAGTAAATATTATTGGAGTCAATCAACTCCCAAGTTACAAAGCATAATATTAACTGTTTTCCTGTGTCCATACAGAAAGGACATTGCTTTAAGGTAAACTAAGTTCCCTGCGGCAAGGCTGAAAGGACAAACCCAATGTTATCCTACACATAGATGGTTCAAAGATAATTCTTAGATTTATGTAATAAGCAATTGTATATGGTGATTTAATAGACCTGTTTATTCTCGAAGTAGGATAACAGTACCCGATCATTGTCATGCCACTATACAGTCCTTCTCAGTGAGTCTGGATTTAAGCATGTTAAATGGACAGGGAAAAAACGACAGGGGCAAAACATAAGGACAGAAGTGATATTAAGCTAGCACCTCAAGGTCATATAATATGCATTTTGGATTCAATAAAAATACCTTTATTCCAGGCAATAAAATTGGAAAAGAGGAGAAAAAGCCCTCTATCTTTAGTCAGCCACTATCTTTTTTTCAAAGACAATACAACCTCAAAACTTCTGTTTATATCTTTCCTGTTGGCAAGGACTTTCTCAAATAAACTTCTCTATATGAATGGAGTCCTGGAAAAGTTACTGTTTCCTATAATAAAAATTTTATCTACAAAACTAGGATTTTGTTTAAAATAGTAATTGTAATAAGGATTAGAATGAATATAGGGAAGGTGTCTCTCTATCATAAGAAGTTGGATTGAGAAGAAAAAAAGTAGGTCAGAAACTAAACAGAATTAGGATAGATAAGAGACTATCTACATTATTGAATTTAATGAAAATAGTTTCAGAGAAATTGGAATGCAAGTGATGAAAACAACCTTTAAAATGACAAAAATTAAGGTGGCTCATACAGACAATTCTTTAAAGAAAAATCTTTTGAAAACCGGGAGATAACTGAAGAGATAGTCAAGTCAATTGAGAAGTTTTCAAAAGTCCTGGAGCATTGTCACTTTTAGCCTTAATGTTGTATCCCTCCTTCTTTTGTATCCTCTATATGAGGTCTGATTTTCATATAAAAAAGGAGTCATGTTTTTAACAAGTTACAAAAAGACAAAAAATTTTAAAATTATCCATATGTTTATATTATCAGGCAGAGAACATAAAAATAAGTGTGATTAATGTGTAAATTCTCTAGTAGAATTATGTAAATATACACTAACAGTTGGGCAATTTCAGGGCAGATGTGGGAACCATAGGGAAAAAGCATACAAAGGCCGGAGTCAAAAATACAGGGTTAAAAAAAATACAGGGTTAAGACACTTGTCTTGCACATGCCTCACACATTTCTAGCCCTGGAATCACCTGTGGTTCCAGAACACTACCTGTAGTGATCCCTGAGCACAGAGCCAGAGAAAGGAGTAAACTCTGAGCATTTCTGGGCTTGATCCCAAAACAAAACAAAACAAATTTATCTTATGGCTCTAGGAGTACACCTTAGCTTTGCTGGTACTGAAAACCCTCACTCTACTTCAGTAGCTTCAGTGATGCAGAGAGTAGTCAATGCATGCAAACTCATTCAACTATAATCTCAGAAAAAAAGACATCAAAAGAACTTTGACATAGAATGAATGACTGCATTCATTTGTGGTACACAAAAATAATATATAGTAGAAGCTAGTTTTCTTGGCCAGGGAAAACAGGGGCTAGGAAAACTGGTTAATGGTTGGAACTAACCATAAGTGTGTGAGGGCTAAGAGAAGAAAGATAAAGAAGAGGCCAGTATGACAACAATGTCAGGAAATGATCATGCTGAACAAGATCTGAGTGTTAAAAGTAGGTAAAGGGATATTACTGATAACCTTTAAGTATCAATATTGCAAACCACAATGCCCAAAAGGAGAGAGAGAGAGAGAGAGAAAGAGAGAGAGAGAAGAAAAGTGTATGCCATAGAGGCAGACAGGGTGGGGTTTGGGGGGTGATGGGAGGCAACCTGGGGACACTGGTGCTGGAAAATGTACACTGGTGAAGGAATGAGTGTTTAAATACTGTATGACTGAAATCCAATCATCAACAGCTTTGTAGGGTCTATCTCACAGTGATTCAATTAAAAAAAGTAAAAAATAAATTAATTAAAATAATAAATTAAAAAATAATAAACTTAAAAATAAAAGTAAGTAGAGAGACTTTGATAATATTCTTTCTGAAAGACACTCAAGGAAAGAGATTGTAATAGGACTGAAGAAATGCCCATAATTGTTGTACTCAAAATCTTAGAAATTGTGGCTATTTGATCTAATAGAAATAGAACTTGCTCTTCTATTTATATTCTGGAACTCCCCATTATTTGACTTTAAATTCTCTATTCAATTTATGTACTCATTTTATTAAGTGCTATAATATCCAGAAAGTTTTTCCATTTTTTCTCTGAGTTCCCAGTTATTTCCTAACATGGGTTAATACAGGTTTCCTATTTACAATTAAAAAAAAACCTGAAAGCTGGAATATTTTTCTCAAGAGACTAGAAGAATTGCTTTGAGTACACTGTAAGTATACTAACAAAATTGTAAAAAAAAAAATTAAATAAAAAAGGCAAATGGAATACTAATGGTTTTATACAAAGTATATTCTTTATTATTGAAAATCTGTGGTTTAGAATGCTACATGGGTTCTCATACACCTAGTTCCAACACCACACTCATCAACAGTGTACCCACATCCCTTCTCCAAGGCCACAAATACCCCTCCCTTTCTATCTCTCCCTCCCCCAAAATATTTTCCCCACAGAACCAATTTTGTCCATCAGTTCTCCTATTACATTGCCTTTGTACCTTTGTTACTACCTTACTGTCTCTCTTTAAGTCCCACATGTGTGAGAGATCATTCTTTATCTCTTTGATTCTTTCTGACTTCACTCAGCATACTATCCTCTAGTTCCATCTACATCACTGAAAATTACATAGTTTTGTTTTTTCTTAGAGCTACACAATATTTCTGTTATGTATCTTTGCCACAACTTCTTGATGCATACATGTGTAGTTGGGCATTTGGATTATTTCCATGTCTTGGCTACTAAGATTGTACTAAGTGCAGCTATAAATATAGGTGCCCATACATCCTTTCAAATTAATGTTTCTGTGTTTTAAGGATAGATGCCAATAAGTTCTTTGGCATTTTTATTCCTATTTTTTGTATAGACCTTTATATTGCTTTCTTCGAAGGATGAATTTTTAGGCAATATTACTACCACCAGTTTAAGGACTGGAGCAACAGCACAGTGGGTAGGGCATTTGTCTTGCACTAGGCTAACCCAGGTTTGATTCCTTCGTCCCTTTCGGAGAGCGTGGCAAGCTACTGAGAGTATCCAGCCCGCACGGCAGAGCCTGGCAAGCTCCCTGTGGCTTATTCGATATGCCAAAAACAGTAACAATAAGTCTCACGATGGAGACATTACTGATGCCCGCTTGAGCAAATTGATGAACAACGGGATGACAGTGCTACAGTGCTACTACCACCAATAGTAGATGAGATTCCTTTTTAACCACAATCCCACCAACACTGGCTATTTCCAGACTTTTTGATATGTGCCATTCTCGGCATGAGATGATATTTCATTGTTATATTTCCTAGTAATGAGCGACAATAAGCACTTTTTTATATGCCTGTTGACCACCTTATATGTTCCATTTTTGAGAAAGTGTTCATCTCCTTGCCCCATTTATGAATGGGTTGTTGAATTGTTTTATGTTGAGTTTTGTGAGTCCTTCGGTATTAGCACTCTATCTGACTATCATGTGCAAACATTTTCTCTCATTCAGTAGGAATATCTTTTTATAATTATTTAAGTTTCTTTTGCTGTGCAGGAGTTTTTTAATTTGATGTAGTTCCATTTGTTTATCTTTGTTTTTGTTGTTTTTGTCACTGTAGTCATCTCCTTGATGACCCCTCTGCAATAAATTTCCTGAACAGTTCTACCACTGTTTTCTCCAAAGTACTTTATGGATTCTGGTATAATCTCAAGATTTTTAATCCACTTTGTGAGTGGTTTGAGGTAAGGTTCTAATTTCACTTTTTTTACATGTGACTATTCACTTTTCTCAACACCATGTATTGAAGAGGTTATCTTTGTTGCTCTTCACATATTTAGCTTTTTTTGTCATGGATTAGTTGCCCATAAGCCTCTAGGCTTAACTCAGGCTTAATTCTCTTCTACTGTTCTTAAGCCTATCTTTATTCCAGTGATTACTGAAACCTTTTAGGATAGTTCAAAGGTGGGAAATACAATACCTCCCATCTCTTTCCCCCGTTAGGATTGACGTGGCATTCTGGAGAGCTTTATGGCTCCATACAAATTTTTGTGAAATTTGTTCCATGTCTTGAAAAAAAGTCACTGCACTGCACTTTTAATAGATACTGTTGCATATAATCCGTAAAGTACTTTAGGAAGGACAAAATTACTAATAATTTTTTGAACACAGTAATGATGATGAAGAATATGTTCAGTGGGTTCATAAATAGATTGAACATAACTTTAAAAAATTAGATCAATAGAAATTATAAAACTGAAATACAAAAGTAAAAAAGAGAAACATTATTTTTTTAAATATATGAGATAATACAAAATGGGCATTTTACATCTTCTTAGAAATTGAGAAGGAAAAGAGAGAACAGGGCAGTAAAAACATTTAAAGAAATGACTGAGTCAGGGCCATAGAGATAGTATGTAAAACTTTTGCCTTGCACACAGCCAATCCAAGTTTGATCCCTGGCACTACATGTGGTCCCTGAAGTCCCACCAGGAGCAGTCTCTGAGCACATCTTGGTATGGCCCAATAAACAAAAGAAATGGAAAAATAAGAAAAAAAGAAATAACTGAGAATTTTCAAAAATATAATGATAGTTTTAAAGAAAGAGCCAGGAGTGCAGTGGTCAGAGCATGCATGCGCCTGACCTAGAGTCCATCCCTGGTATCACATTGTCCTCTTGCTAGATGAAGCTCTGGCAGCTCCCAAACACCACTGGGTGTGGCCCTAGAGGCCCCCAGCAAAACCATCATGATCCAGATAATCTTGGGCATCCTAGAACCCAAGCAAACATCTACTCCTAGTAGGTCAAAATTAGTGGCTGAAGCCCCAGAGCCCCCTGGCCAACACTTGCTGGCCCCATAATAGTCAACTCTTATATTTAAGAATACCCAGAAGTAGCAGCATAAATATCAACACACATAAAACAGATACCTACACATGAATTAAACATCATATTCAAACAAGATTTAAAGATAAAGAGAATAGGGTCTGGAGCAATAGCACAGAGGTAAGGCGTTTGCCTTGCACGCGGTCAACCCGGGTTCGAATCCCAGCATCCCATATAGTCCCCTGAGCACCGCCAGGAGTGATTCCTGAGTGCAGAGCCAGGAGTAACCCCTGTGCATCGCCGGGTGTGACCCCCCCCCAAAATAAAAAGATAAAGAGAATACTTTTAAGGCAGCTATAAAGTAAGAAACATTACATACAGAGGAACAAAAGATACATCATGTTTCTCATCATAAAATAAGACAGAGGAGTGCCATTTAAAAGTTCTAAAAGAGGGCTTGTGTTGGGGCTGGACTGAGCTCTCAGGGTGAGCCCATCTATACGTACCGTACCCGGACGGGAACATAGAGACCCATGAAATGGGAGAGATTTCTCGTGTGTCCTGACTGGTTTGGATGAAGCTGAACATTTTCCCCCTTTCAAGCTGCCTTCAGAAAAATAATTTCAGTATATTGAAAAGAGCAGTTTTCCTTCTCTCACAGAAGCCTGGCTGGTCTTTGACATGTAGATCTCTGGTGTTAGCCAGGCCTGGCCTTTGAGATTGCAAAATGCAGGCTCAGCCCAGCCTAGTCTTTGGGATGTAGACTTCAGATGCCTGTAGCCCAAGAAAGGTTTTAGTTTTGGTTTGTATCTTTTCCATCTCAGTTCTGTATCTTTTTCCCAAGACTACAGGCCTACCATACAAGGAAACAATATGTTTCCACTGTCTCAATGTTCACCCTGTAACTTCTTTTGATGCCTTTGGTGACTTATTGCGCCCTTTAGAGGTACCATGACCAATAAAAGGAGATCACGGGACTCTACCTTTGCCAAGAGCCAGAGCGAGCCTTGGACCTCCATGAAACATGTTTCTTCCGCGTTCCTTATCTCAGCGCCTCTGACCGCACGAACGTTCACACAACAGGCTCAGATAGGTAGTTCAGGTGTTCAGGCATTTGTTTTACATGCAGCACTAATGGGTGTGGCCCCTAAAATCCTAAATAAATAATAAAGGGCTATAATAAAAAATGTTAGCATAAAATTCTAGAGCACGTAAGATATCTTTCAAAACTGAGACATAAATATATTTTCACACAAAAACTGAAAAGTTATTGCCACTGACCTATACCATGGTAAACGTTAAAGGGAGTTCTTCAGGAGAAGGACATATACTTGGGACCACACAGAGTTCTCTATAAATGGATAAAATAAAACTAAGTAAAAAATGTTTTTTCTTCATTTTAATCACTTTAAAGATAGCTTGCTTCCTAAAACAGATGATCAACAATATACTATAGGTTTAGAACACTGTGTGAAATTAAAATTTAGGATGATGGGAGGAGAAATTAGGGGTATGTTATTGCAAAGTTATTACACTAACTACTAAGCCGGTTAATGCTATTTGAAGATAGGTTATTTGAAATTATAATGTGTCTATTAAATAGAAGTGGTGTCTATTAAAAATTCTAGGGCAATCACCATAAAAGCTATTTTAAAAGGCATAGTAGCATTTAATTGCTAAAATAGCAGAGGAGCAAACCTTTAGTCAGCACTCTCTCATAAATGAGGGGAATTTTTTCATTAATTGCAAAATCTTGCCTAGTCCCTATCACTCAGGACACAGTAAAGCTCTCAGATGGGGAGATGAGTCCAAGATTCCCTCGGGCAAGAGAGTTCTGAGGAGCTGCTGGTTGTAGCACAGAAAGAGAAAAAAAGCACACAGAATTGATTGTAAGAAACAAGCCTTGGTCTAAAGAGGCTTCTAAGGTAATGAAGACTACCATGTGGAACATGGCGGGGCTTCCACCAAGGTCCCAGATCCCCAAGTAAAATCCTGCATTTGTAACATCTAAGCAGGAGACAAGAGACTATGAGTTGCACACAAGGGTTTGAGCCAGCAACAGACATCATCTCTGTGGTCCCTGGCCATCAGACTCAGAGAAATTACTCCTGCAGGGAGTTCTACCCATCCCAGGCCAGCAGAAGGGCAAACTTGTGGTTCAGTGACACTTGCTCAGCCTAATCAATAGACTCAGCCACTGCCAGTCCATAGTTAACTGCTGGCAAGCAGCTCATGTCTCCCGAAGCATTATCTTAATCACTTAGCTGCTGTCATTCAGCTACATAAAGCAGATCGTCTGACTGAGTCTCCAGCTGCCTCTTCCCCTCAGGTTCTCCCATACTCAGGTCACTTGTTTTCTCATGGACCTTGTATTGACAGTAAGGTAGCAGAGAATCCAGGCTCTGAAAATCTGAAATCCCCAACACACTCTCAGACCCTCACCATAGGTACTAGGGCATTGGGGCATTTATGATTTACTCCTAGTCATCAACAGTTGGACTTTAGGAATCTGATGCAAAGATACTCCTGGACACTCAAAGTCTACTGCCACAGACAACGCGACAGACCTGTTTCAATATGACACAAGCCTACCATAGGTTATTTGTGACTGTGTACCCTCATCATCAGACTGGAGCAATAGCACAGCGGGTAGGGCGTTTGCCTTTCATGTGGCCGACCTGGGTTCGGTTCCTCCATTCCTCTCGCAGACCCCGGCAAGCTACCAAGAGTATCCCACCTGCACGGCAGAGCCTGGCAAGCTACCGGTGGCATATTCCATATGCCAAAAACAGTAACAATAAGTCTCACAATGGAGATGTTACTGGTGCCCGCTTGAGCAAATCAATGAACAATAGGACGACAGTACTACAGTGCTACTCTCATAATCATCCAGGTTTCTGTAATGGATCACACAGGTACATCACAACATACATGATGTTCAATATCTGAATGGATCACTATTCCACATACAATGCTACATACCTTAATAAACATACAAAACATTGCATCACAAGCTACTATCCAAGTCTACTTAACATTGATACTATGATTACTGCCAGATGCTGGAAAATACAAATTCCTCATTAGCTGCTAAGGTCAGTTCACAGAACAACGGTTACTATATGCACATGACTATAATTCCCTTGCACTGGCAAGATCAGATGAACTTTCCCACCACAACTTTTGCAAGCCACCAGCAAGTGTAGATCCTAGGTCACAGCCAAATCTACTCAACCTTAGTACTGTAGAAGTCATATGGCAAATATATGATTTGCATATTCCCAGTTGTCATCCATACCTACATGAACTTAGAGCCACAGTTGTTATCTCAAATTTGTGACCATGAAGCCCTAATCAACACTGAGGCCAGCTCAAAAATCAGAACTTCACATTTTACCCTCAAGTGGTAGTAGGAATCACTTTTTTTTTTTTTTTGGTTTTTGGGTCACACCTGGCGATGCACAGGGGTTACTCCTGGTTCTGCACTCAGGAATTACTCCTGGCGGTGCTCAGGGGACCATACGGGATGCTGGGATTTTAACCCGGGTCGGCCGCGTGCAAGGCAAACGCCCTACCCGCTGTGCTATCACTCCAGCCCCAGGAATCACTTTTAAATGAAGGAATTCAGCCAAATTAATGGATAAAGACATAAGTCCATGCTGAAATAAGAATGTCAATGGAAGAAAACTTTAACAACACATAGAAAGTGTGAGGAAAAAATTGAGCTAAAGGTATTAAAAACAAAATATCAAGGCTTACCAGCAGAACTGAAGGAACCAAAGATGAAATCTATGAGTACAGGATAAAATAGATAAAATTATCAAAACAGAAAAAAAAAGAAAAAAATCAGTGAAGAAAAATGTATGGTACAGCATCAAGAGAAACCAAATTTATATGATAGGGATTTCAAGAGAGAAAATAGAAAAGAAAGATTAGTTAAATAAACAATAGCCAGTAATTTTCCCAGTCAGAGGAGGAAGGCATATATCCAGATACGAGAATACCAGAGTCCAAAATAAAACAAACCCAAACAGTAGAAAACCAGGACACACTAATTTAAATGGCAAAAGCCAAAGAGAAACAGGCTCCTAAAAACAGCAACAAGAAAAACAAAATTTCCATTCACTCAAAACTGAAACTTTACAGGTAAAAAGGAAATGGTCAAAGTTTTGAAGGAAAAACACTTCTAACCAAGAATCTCCTATCAAGATAATCTATAATACAGATTTGAGGGAATGAGTTTTAAAAAGTTTTTTAAAAAAGAAAAATGATTTGAGGAACTCCTTGCCACAAAACAGGATCTATAAAAGATAAAGTTCAAAGTAGTAAAACGTATTTTTTAACAAAGAAGGGAAGAAGAGTAAAAATGGGATCTCCCAAATAAACTCAAGATTTAACTCGCCTTAAATTTAAAAGAGGGGGCTGGAGAAATAGTACAGAGATTAGGTGCTACCCTCACATGTGACTGACCTTGATTTGATCCCTGACATCTCAAATGATTTCCTAAGCACCACAAGAGTGACCCCTGAGCACTTCAAAGTATGGTTGCAGCCCCCCACCACCTCCAAATTTAAATGGAATCTCTTAGAACTATAAATGTAAATTGCATGGTAACCTCAAGATGAAAAACTATTTGGAACATATAAGAGGTAATTGGAAGCTGATCACTATCACTAAGCAGATATTAAAGTAAAATGAAAAAAATAACTGACAATCAAAGAAACAGAGACAAACTATAAAACATCTCCAAATCCACAGATAAAAATGAAGAAAAATGGGGGAAAAGGCAGCTGAGATAGAGAAGGGAACACCAAGTAGAGGATGTTGGGAGGACCCACTCGGATTGAAAGATGAATGCCGAAAGTAGACTGTAGACCGAACATGAAGGCCTCTCAATCCCTCTATTGCAAACTACAACACCCAAAAGGAGAGAGAACAAAAGGGAATGCCCTGCCACAGAGGCAGGATGGGGTGGTGGGGGTTGGGGTGGGGGTAATGGGAGGGATACTGGGAACATTGGTAGAGGAGAATGGGCGCTGGTGGAGGGATGTAAATGATCACTGTATGACAGAAATGCAAACATGAAAGTTCATAAGTTTGTAACTGTACCTCATGGTGATTCACTAATAAAATATTTTTTAAAATAAAACATTGTATGCATTTTCTGCAAAAATATGGAAACAAATTCTTTTATTTATGTCAACAATTTATGTGTCAAGAACAGAGAAATTAGATGCATCACAAATAAAATTCAATCTGTTATCACTGTTAGGAGATCCACCTAAAAGTCAATATCAAACAGAGATTCAAAGTAAAATGTTATAAAATAATCATGCAGTCATATGGTACCCTACAAAGACATGGGGGGCCATATTAATATTAGACAAAAGAGAGTTCAACGTCCAAAAAGGTAGCAGGTATGGGCATTATTGAGATATCAATACATCAAGAGGATTAACACTTTTTTTTTTTTTGCTTTTTGGGTCACACCCGGCAATGCACAGGGGTTACTCCTGGTTCTACACTCAGGAATTACTCCTGGCGGTGCTCAGGGGACCATATGGGACACTGGGATTTGAACCCAGGTCGGCTGCGTGCAAGGCAAACGCCCTACCCGCTGTGCTGTCGCTCCAGCCCCAGGGTTAACACTTATTTAACATATATGCATCAAATAAAATTTTGTCAAGGTTTTTAAGCATCTGCTAATGACACATCAACAGGAAAACAATAGTAGCAGGAGACTGTGGCAGACTTGACAGATCAAACAAAAAATCAAAAAAGAAACAAAGCAACTTGAAATGAGGGGGAATTGGACTTTAATAAAGAAACAAGTCTTTCCACCCTCCAAAAATCAAATATAGATTATTCCTCAGTGTACATAGGATATTATCCAGGATACACGAAATGCTGGAACATAAAACAAGGGTTAATAAAGTCTAAGATGAATCATAAGATGAATCATACCAAATATCTTTTCATATCACAGTGGTACAGAAGTAAAAATACCATATCACATTGATATGAATGCTAGCAACGTATTATTAAATGATCATTAGTCTGAAAAAGAAAACCAAAGAAGAAATAAAGAATCCTGGAAACAAATGACAAGAAAGATAAAATAATCAAAACATGTGGAACACAGCAAAAGTAGGACTAAGAGGGAAGTACATAGCAATATAGACTTGTATCATAAAATAGAGAAAGAATTAAATTAATAACTTCAAATCTTATGAAACTACAAAATAAATACAAATAAAATCCAAACTAAGTAGAAGAAAAAAATTTAATTAGGCATAAATGACATAGACAAAATATGACAAAATAAAAGACCAATGTGACCAAGAGCTGGTTGTTTGCAATATTAAAGAAGATTGAAAATCCTTAGACAGATTTAGTAAACCTTACCAAAAAAAATCAGGAGAGAAAAGAAGTAGCAACACATACCATAGAAATACAAAATATAAGAGCTTACTTGAGTCCTTTCAGCCTCCACTTCCATCTACTTCTGCCATTTCTGCAAGGGCACATCCACATCCCAGACCTTCTGCTTGCTCTTTCCTTCCCCATGAGTCCGACCTCCCCATCCTTTATTCTATACCAGCCCCACATACTACACCCTCCTGCTAGGAACAGATAGGGTCTCGCTGTGAGGTCAGCCTCCACCAATAGCAACCCACTAGGAAATTTTGCAACCTGCCTTCATACCTGCCTCCTCTGCCAAAAATTTCTCACAAGGCAGCAGTGGAGGAGGCATAAATGGTAGTCTACTTTAGTAAATAGCATATTAGATTACTGCTTATGTTATCTGGTATTACTGCTTATATTATCTGGTTCTGCCCCTGTACGCACAAATCATTAGGAATAATGAGAAGACAAAATAATCTGTTGACTTAATTCATTTTTGCTTTTTGGGCCACACCTGGCGATGCAGAGGGGTTACTCCTGGCTTTGCACTCAAGAATTACTCCTGGCAGTGCTCAGGGGATCATATGCAATGCCAGGGATCGAACCCGGGTCAACTGCGTGCAAGGCAAACACCCTACCTGCTGTGTTATCGCTCCAGCCCCAGAATCTGTTGACTTTAAAATGCAGCTAAATCCTCAAGTTTCTAAGAACTCTCAACACTGCCTGAGGATGACCTCAGAATAAGTCTCTTTAGCGATAACAAATGAAGAAATTGTTGAATGAGAGATACACACCAATCTCAAAGAAAAATTGAGGCAAAACATCAAAAAAATTCATTCAATTGGAATTGAAAGAACTAAAGAATACTGTAGTGACTCACACTAGAATTAAGGAAGCAGAATATTGGCACATAGATATTACACAGAACACCAACAAAAAGATAAGAGATGGGCTGGAGAGAAAATACAGAGGCAGGGAGCTTGCCGTGCGTGTGTCTAATCTAGAGTCAATCCTGTACACCCTATATGGTCTCTGGACCCACATTTGAGATCTTGAGCTCAGAACCAAGAGTAAGCCCTGAACACCGCAGGGTTTTGGGTCCCACCCCCAACCTCCCCAAAAAGAATTTTTTTTAATGGAATAAACAAACAGTATAAAATAGGAATAATCTCAGAATCATAGGGATAGTGGAAGAAGAGGAAAAAGTGATTGGGGAAGAATTGGTGCTAGAAAAGATAATAGCTAAACTCTAGTCGCTTGAGAGAGGCTATGATGTGCACAGACCCAGTAGTATGCCCAGGTTACAACAACAAAGACAAACAAATACAAAGACATATTCCTACCTCAATGGCAAGAAACAAAGAAAAGAGGTTATTTAAACCAGCAAGAGAGAAGTAGAACCTCAAATGCAAGGAACACAACATCACGTTCACTACAGATCTTTCACACGAAACTCTACAAGTCAAGAAGAAAGGAAATAACCCTTCAACATAGAGTCCTGTACTCTGTTTGGCTGTCATTCATATTTTAGGGAGGGCTAAAAACATTCTCAAACAAACACAAAGTGAAGACTGCCACATGGAAACCAATGCTGATAGGAATACTGAATAGCCTCTTTAAAAATGCTAAGCTTGCAGAGCAAAGCTCAAGAGACTGATGTAAATTCAATACATGCAAGAGCCAGGATTCAATCTCTGGCATTGCGTGGACCAGCCCCCCCCCCCGCCCCCACCCAAGCGCCATTGGGACAGATTCCAGAAGACTTTACCCAGAGTAATCCTTAATCCCGACAGGCCAAAGGCAGCAAAAAAAATTACTATCCTGCCAGATGTCTGTGTTCCAGGGGTTGCTTTAGCTTCATCCCCTATATTCTGATATTTGAGAAAATAGCAGTGTTTTCTCAAATAAAGGCTGTGCTTTCTCAAATAATAGCTGTCATTTGGATGTCTTTTGATGCAGACAGAATGTGGATATAATCTATTAAATCATCAGGATGTGTCATTCTTCTGTGAGAAATATTTTCGTCTCATGTAAGCAAAAAGAAATATTTTCTGTATATACAAATAGCCATATAAGTATAAGTATGACAGATAGGTGTTTGATGCATATAAACAAACAAGTATGATGCTAGAATACATCTATATTAGATGTATATAAAGAATGCACATATAATAAATAGAGTAATCCTACTAGAATAGTGGAAAAACAAATGTTATATTAATCTTTGAATCCCATACTTCATTAAATCACTTTTTTCATGCCTGTATGTTTAATTTTTTTTGCTTGAATTGAGATCACACCTAGTTATCCTCAGGTTTTACTCCTGTACCTACACACAGGGATCACTCCTGGCAGGTTTGGGGGATTATATGGGGTGCTGTGGATCCGAACTCAGGTCAGATGCATGGAAGGCAATTGCCTTACCTATTGTTTTGTTAAAGACTCTTTTGCTTATAATCAAATACTTGCTTTTATCAATGATAAGTTAGGTGAACAGATAGATTGCATTGCTATTGACTTTGTAGGAGATGGGTCTGAGTTTAAGATCATAAGTAACAGGATATAACTTTCTTTCATAATATTGTTTTTGTGATTTTTTATACTTATTACTTGTATATTGGAATAAAATAAAACTTTTTTAAAAGTTAATGAGAAATTGCTATAAACAAGTTTATGGCAATAAATTAGAGTGCTTAGAAGAAATGGCAAATTTTCAGAAGCATAAAACCTTCCCAGATTAAATCAGGTGGAAAATGAAAAGATGAGCAGAACAATTGAAGCACTGTCATCCCGTTGTTTATCAATTTGCTCGACCGGGCACCAGTAACATCTCCATTGTGAGACTTGTTACTGATTTTGGCATATGGAATATGTCACGGGTAGCTTGCCAGGCTCTGCAATGTGGGTGGGATACTCTCGGTAGCTTGCCAGGTTCTCTGAGAGGGACGGAGGAATTGAACCCGGGTCGGCCACATGCAAAACAAACGCCCTACCCACTGTGCTATAGCTCCAGTCCAGAACAATTGTATGTGAGGAAATTGAAATAGTAATCAAAAGTCTCCTCACACAAAATAAAAGGCCTAATTCAGATAGATTTCTAGGGAGTTTTACCAAACCACCAAAATTATTTGCCCTACTCAAGTTCTTGCAGAAAATTGAAAAAACAGGAATTCTTCTGCTTTCTATAGGAAAATATTAACTTGACACCCAAAATTGACAAACATACCACTTAAAAAGAAACAAACAGGTAATTTTCCTTGATAAATCTAGAGACAAAGATCCTCAACAAATCTTAGAAAACCAAGATTCAAATGGGTATGTAGTATAATTAAATGGAATTAATTTTAGAATTGCAAAATTGTTCAGCATTTGCAAGTTAATGAACGTAATACAACATATCAGCATAAACAAAGATAAAAATCATAATATCTTATGATTAAAAATCTGTTTATAATTTTTAAAATATATCTAGGGCCACAGAGACAGTCCGGGGGTTCAGGTACTTGCTTTGCATGTGGCTACCCAGGTTAAATGGCATTCCACGTATGGCCACCTAAGAACCACTACAGGTGACCCCTAAGTATAGAGCCCGGAGTCAGCCTTCAGCACCACCAGGTGTAGCTCCCCACCCACACCAAAAAAAAAAAAGGAGAGAGAAAGAGAAAAAAAGTCTTTCAACAGAAGAGGGTAGAAGGAACAGCTCAACAGCTCAATACAGTAAAGACCTTATACAACAAAGCCAAGGATAACAGTAGTGGGGGGAAAAACTGAAAAGTATGCCATATATGCACTTACACATCTATACCAAGATGTTGTTCTTTTTGATGAGTGCCAGTCCTCTGGTGTGAGGTAATATCTCACTGTTCTGATTTGCATTTCTCTGATGATTAGTAACTTAGAACCTTTTTTCATATGCCTCTAGACCACATGTCTGTCTTCTTTGAGGAAATTTCATTATTTCTCCTCTCTCCATTTTTTTGATAAAGTTGAATTTTTTTCTTTTAAAGTTCTCCCAGTCTTAATATACATATATTTTATATTGATCCTTTATCAAATGAGTGGCGAGCAAATAATTTACCCTAGCCTGTGCCTATCTTTGTATTCTGAGCATCATTTTCTTTGAAGTGCAGAAGCATCTTAACTTAATATAGTCACATTTGCTTGTCTCTGCTTCCACTTGCTTGGTGAGCAAGAGGTACTCTGGCCGTTCTATTACTATTGGCTACAACAGGGGCTATGGGCCACTGGAGGATGGTAGATAAGCTGCAGTGTCCTGGAGGAGGATCAGGCCTTGCATCACTGTGGACATTCTGGGGGAGGCCTGGTGCATGTATGGACCCCTTAACCCCCCAGGGATCCCAGATTTAAAACATGACTATATCCCAGCTCTCAGTACTTCTCATGGCAGCAACACATATTTCAAGGGGAGAAAGAGAAGCAGTGCAGTCTATAATGCTTTCTTATTTTCCCTCTTTTTTTGGAGGGGAGGGTGGCGGTCACACCTGGCACTGCAAGAGGTTACTCCTGGCTCTGCACTCAGGAATCATCCCTGGCGGTGCTCAGGGGGCCATATGGCATGCTGGGGATCGAACCTGGGTCAGCCACATGCAAGGCAAATGCCTTACCCACTGTGCTATTGCTCCAGCCCCCTCATTTTCCCTCTTTGCCAAGAGTTCTATCCTGTGTGAACCTCCCAACTCCTAGGCTTCCCCTGGGGTGTGGGTCATCTCATTTCCTCAGGGCCTTTTGTTGGCTTAGTAACACTGCCAACTTCTTTACCCAAAACCTACACTTTGTATTTCCCTCTCCATGTATCTGCCTTCCATCATACAAATGGTTTACATTCTAATGAGGTCTATCTTGATCTCTGAATTGCTTGAGTTCTGGCCCTTCTACTATAGAATAATCTCATTGAAATGACCCATTCCTAGATAATTGTTAGTTTTGTTCTTGTGAGGGGAAACTAAGAAAGAAGTGTCCTAAGTTCCCATTTTGATGATATCACATTACTAAAAAACAAAATTTAAATAAAATATTTTTATCAGAAAGATTTAAAAATCTTCTGTCAAACAACTCCTGAGTAACTAGCGACATATATCAGAATAGAAATCTATGAAAAGTAACTTAAATTAAAATACTAGATCTGAAAAATTATGAAGGGCAGTTAAAACACTGACCAAAGAAAACATCATGATTAAACACTAATTTCAATAAAATAAAGAAATTACAATCAATTAGGTTTATAATACAAAAAAAACTATAAAAGAAAACAAATTGCAAGGGTAAATGATTAAAATAAACAGTAGTGTCCTTGTACCATGAAAGCAAACAAATAAGTGATAAATAAATAAAATTAGGTATGACGAGGTAGTTCAAAGGATTTGAACTACAGAGACACTTAAATTTGATCCTGGGCACTGCTGGTCCCATGAGCACTGCTGACTGTAGTCCTGGAAGCCCCTCACATGGTCAGAGCTGAGCAGCACTGTCTCACTAGCCAGAGCATCCAACCATCCCACCCACACAGCCCAAGGGAGCACTGCTGGAAGTGACTCCCGAACCCCTGACCACTACTTGAGTGTCTTCCTCCCTCCCAATAGAAGTAAACAAGATATAAATATCTACTTGATAAATTAAGTGGTTCATTGAAATAAAATAGCCAAACACCAGCTATTCTAAGAAAACAAAAAATGAAATAAAAAACGTATAACAATTGAAATATGGGGAAAATATTTTAAATAAGGTACAGAGCAAGCCCACCTCCATTTCCCAGAGTCTCTGCTCGATGGTCAGTATTTCAGATGAGGCTAACCTCTGGCTGACAACTCCAGGGGCTTTTCAGAACCAAAAGCATATTCCTCTCCTGAACCATACTCGTCTCTTGAACCATGTAGCCACATCTGTCGCTCTGTGGCAGCTCTAGCCATCAAATTCGCATTGCTCACACTTATCCCCCTGTCACTGAGTAAAGACAGGCCGGGAACAAAAAGAGTAACACCCAGTCTTATCCCTCTGAGACTCACAGTGGACACACTGCAAAGATTCAGTCTCAGCACAGCAAACATAATGGGGAAGACACCTAAAATCCTGCTGAACTCATTAAGTTAAAAACTATAACTTTAGAGTGAAGAATCCTGGCCATGCTGCCGCAAAGGGGAAAAGGCTGAGGGACAAAAACTCTTCCCCTTTTCCCCTTTGCGGCAGCATGGCGAGTGCTTTCAGAGCAATTGGACAGAGTTAGGAACTTGCTGTGATAGGATGTGTGGGAAATCTTGCGATGGGGGGCGGGGCAGAACCGGCCCTGCTCCCCGCCCAAATGAGACCCTGAGTGACCATGAACAGGTCCTAACAGCCATGATTCCAGAGGCACACAAACCAATCTTGGAATGCAGCGGCTGCTGGCAGAAATACCTCTGGACTTAATTACTAAAACACCAGGATTCCAAAACCTCGCAGCTGCTTTCAGGGCCGTGCAAAATCGTATGCTCTTCATTATCAGCAATAGAAAACAAATGATCTAATGATGACTTTTCGGCAGGTCTGATTGTTGGGGGGAAATTCCAAATAATAATAGTGGATTTTCTGTCGAAAACTGAATGTAATCAAAGTAAAGAGAGAGTAAAGTAAAAATTATCTGCCACACAGGCGGGGGCGGGTGGGATGGGAGGTATATTGGGGTTCTTGGTGGTGGAACATGTGCACTGGTGAAGGGATGAGTATTTGATCATTGTATGACTGAGACTTTATCCTGAAAGCGTTGTAACTGTTCTCACAGTGATTCAATTAAAAAATAATAATAATAATAATAATTTTAAAAAGTAAAAATATCCAACAAGAGAAGACAAAAAAACCAATAATTTTAAAGGCTCTACTAGTTTCAATCATCTCTGTAAACTCTCAGAGAATAACTTTAGTGATATGATGGTGCAAAAGTTTAATGAGTTCAAAGAAATTAACAGGCAGTCAGCCAAACATCAGAAAGTATGAGAGCAGAAAAGAGAAAAGTACAATGAGAAATGACAAAAAATGAAGAGTATGGTAGGTGATTAAAAGGAAAACAAACCCTCAAGAGAAGGTCTAGGCAGCAAAATAACAGTAGCTGAAGAAAAGATTGATTGAGACACTCCAAGATGAGATGCAAGAAACTCAAGAAAACAACAGACTATGGGGGAAAGTCTGGGAAAAAGTAACACAATACTGATGAGTTGAGTTCCATGGGATAATCTCAAGAGGAAACACAGAAGAAACCTTGGAGACACTGAAGAAAACATGAAGGTAAATTTTAAGAAGAACCATTGGGTAAAGAAACCATAGATACTATTTTCCCAGAGTCGAGGAGTGCAAGCACCAAGGTTTAAGAGACCCATGATTCCCAGTGAAAATAGTTCCAAATAGAAAAACTCTAAGGGGCATTACAATCAGAATTACAAAATCTAAAAACAGAGACAGAATATGAGAAGCAATGAGATTATGAGGGACTACATACAAAGGAGAGCTCATAAGGTTCACAGAAGATCTATCAAGTGAGACTGGAAGCCAGAGGAGATACAGCCACAAGGAATATAGTACAACAAATCAATGAAATGAATGTCTCTTCAAGTATGAAATTAGCCTTTAAATAGAGAGTATCATGCTGAGTGCAATAAGTCAGAAGGAGAGGGATAGGCAAATAGTAATTGGACTCATTTATAGATATAAAAAAACAAAATGAGAGTAATACCAAAGGACAGTTGAAACGAGAGCCAGCAGGAGTGGTCCCATGGTTGGAAGTCTGCCTTAAGTGCTAGGGGAGAAGGTAGTTGGGATAGAGAAGGGACCACTATAACAAAGATACTTGGAAATGATCACTCTGGATAAAAACTGCATGCTGAAAATATGTGAGAGACAGAGAGAGAGAGAGAGAAAAGGAAGGAAAGAAAGAAAGAAAGAAAGAAAGAAAGAAAGAAAGAAAGAAAGAAAGAAAGAAAGAAAGAAAGAAAGAAAGAAAGAAAGAAAGAAAGAAAGAAAGAGAGAAAGAAAGAGAGAGAGAGAAAGAAAGACAGAAAGAAAGAAAGAAAGAAAGAAAGAAAGAAAGAAAGAAAGAAAGAAAGAAAGAAAGAAAGAAAGAAAGAAAGAGAAAGAAAGGAAGGAAGGAAGGAAGAAAGAAAGAAAGAAAGAAAGAAAGAAAGAAAGAAAGAAAGAAAGAAAGAAAGAAAGAAAGAAAGAAAGAAAGAAAGAAAGAAAGAAAGAAAGAAAGAAAGAAAGAAAGAAAGGAAGGCCACAGTTATTTTCACCTTTCATAGCAATTTGAACTCATATCTCAACCTCCATTACCTAATTCTTATGAGGACAGCCTTGCTATCCCAAACATATTAGGTCAGTCCACTAGCCTATTTAAATAAAAATACTCCCAAAACTAACGAAAATAATGGGGAACACAAGAATCTGAACAAGCCTAATGTAAAAGAGCACATCCCCTGAAGCTGTACTAGACGCCCCACATAAGTCACAGAGGAGCATCAAAGAGGAAGTCAGTATTCTTTTTTTTTTTTTGCTATCTGGGTCACACCCAGTGTTGCTCTACTCCTGGCGGTGCTTGGGGGACCATATGGGATGCCGGGGATCGAACCCAGGTCAGCCACGTGCAAGGCAAACACCCTACCTGCTGTGCTATCGCTCCGGCCCAAAAAGTCAGTATTCTGGAAGAGGGAAAAAGTAGACCACCATCGACCGAGCTCATCCAGAATCCTCCCTCGCGGGGACACTGACAGTGAACTGGAGGGATCCATCTCCAAACTACTACAGCAATATGAAGAAACAACACAGAACCCCACCATGAGGAGTTGATGAAGAAAAGAGCCCAGAAGTCTCAACAAGGGATAACTACAAATACAATTTCTCTGATAAAGATTCAGAGATGAAATGCTGAGGATGTTCAATGAGCTCAAAGAAATGGTGGAGCAGTTATCCAGTAAATTAAAGTAGGATATGAAAGAAACAATGGAATGTAAAGCCAATAAAATACATAAAGAAATGAGAGAAGAAATTAAAAAGCTACAAATAAAAGTGTCACTAATAAAGAATTCAGTAGATGAAATTAAAAACTCAACGGGTGTCCTCACAGTAGAATGACAACAGCCAAAGACAGAATCAGGGAGCTTGAAGATGAGCTGCAGAAAGCATACAGGCAGCAGCATACAATGGGAAAAGACTTCAAAATAGCTCAAGAATAAGAGGCCTAGGAGATGAATTCAAGAGAAACAACAGAATCATCGGAGTACCAGAAAGACAGGGAGGCAATCTCAATGAAGTAGTAATAGTTAAAAACATTATTGCTGAGAAGTTTCCAGAGCTGGAGAATGCAGGCATCCAGATCCAAGAAGCCTGAAGGGCACCAGCTAAAAGAGACCATAATAAAAAGACTCCAAAACATATCATAATCAGAACAATGAATACCACAAATAGAGACACAATACCGCAAGCAGCAAGGTCAAAGAAGGAAATCACATATGAAGGAGCACTCCTTAGATTTATAGTAGACTTATCAGAGGAAAACATCCAAACCCAAAGACAATGGTGGGATATAGTGAAAAAACTCAATAAAACAAATGCTCACCAAGAATACTCTATCTGACTAAACTCTCAAATTAGAAGAATCAATACACTGTTTCATGGATAAACGACAGGTCAGGAACTTCACAGACTCAAAACCAACCTTAAAAGAAAGACTAAAGGGCTACTGTAAGACAAGACAACCCCCTACAAGCACAACAAACCTCTACAGAAAGATGGCACAAAACCCCATGATAATAATCTCTTTCAATGTCAATGTGCTAAATGCACCAATTAAGAGACACAGAGTGGAAAAATGGATTTAAAAAAATAAATCCAACATTCTGCTGCCTATAAGAAACACATCTGAACAGTCAGAGTAAACACAAACTCAAAGTCAAAGGATGGAAAATAATCCTTCAAGAAGATAACTTCCTCAAAAAAGCCAGGGTGACCATACTAATATAAACAATTGACTTGTATAGTAAAGTCGCATTCTAAAAAATCAATACCCAATAGCTTTCCTATATGCAAATAATGAGAGAGAAGAATGTGATACAAAAAAAAATTTCATTCACAATCGTGCCTCAGAAAATCAAGTACCCCAGATGCAGCTTAACTAAGGAGGTAAAGAACCGTACAAAGAAAACTACAAAATGCTACATCATGAAATAAAAGAGGACATGAGGAAATGGAAACACATCCCCTGCTCATGGATTGGGAGAATTAATATTCTCAAAATGGCAATACTCCCCAAAGCATTATACAGATTCAGTGCAACCCCTATAAGGATACCCATGACAGTTGTCAAAGAAATTGATCAAATACTCCTAAAATTCATATGGAACAATAAGCACCCAGGAATAACTAAAGCAATTTCTGTGGGGGAAAAGATAGGAGGCACCACCTTTCCCAACCTTAAACTGTACTACTAAGCAGTAGTAATTAACAGAGCATGGTATTGAAACAAAGACAGATCCACAGACCAATGGAATTGGGTTGAATATCCTTACACACACCCTCAAATATATGACCATCTAATCTTTAATAAGGAAGCAAGAAATATAAAGTGGAGCAAGGAAAGCCTCTTTAGCAAATGATGGAAACTTTCCAGTTTCCAGCAAAACTGGAAAGCTACATGCAAAAAAGTGGGCTCAGATCTCTACCTAACACCATGCACAAAAGGCAGATCAAAATGGATTAAAGACCTCAACATCAGACTGGAACCATTGAAGAAAAGGTCGGCAAAACCCTCCACGACATTGAAGCTAAAGGTATATTCAAAGACTAAATGTCACTGACCAAGAAAGTGGAAACAGAGATAAACAAATGGAACTATCTTAAACTAGGTAGCTTCTGTACCTCAAAAGAAACAGTGACTAGAATACAAAGACAGTCTACAGAATGGGAAAGGATATTCACCCAATATCCATCTGATAATAGGTCAATATCATGGTTATACAAGGCACTGGTTGGACTCCACAAGAAGAAAACATCCAACCCCTCTAGAGAATAGGGCAATGAAGTGAACAGAAATTTTCTCAAAGAAGAAATCTGAATGGCTAAAAGACACATGAAAAAATGCTCTTCATCACTAATCATCAGGGAGATGTAGATCAAAACCATAATGAGATATCATCTCACACCACAGAGAGTGGCCCACATTCAAAAGAACAAAAGCAACCAGTGTTGGCATGGATGTGAGGAGAAAGGGACTCTCCTTCACTGTTGCTGGGAATGTCAACTGGCCCAGCCTTTTTGGAAAACAATATGGATGTTTCTCAAAAAACTAGAAATTGAGCTCCCAGCAATACCACTTCTGGGAATATACCCTGTGGGCCCAAATACACGCAGCAGAACACCATCTGCTCTCCTATGTCCATTGCAGCACTATTCACTATAGGTAGAATTTGGAAACAACCTGAGTGCCCAAGAACAGACGAATGGATAAAGAAACTATGGTACATATACACAATGGAATACTATACAGCTGTCAGGAAAAATTAAGTCATGAAATTTGCTTATTAGTGGATCAATATGGAGAGTTATCATGCTGAGTGAAATGAGTCAGAAGGAGAGGGACATGTACACAATGACTAGATTCATTTGTGGTATACAAAAAAATAGTAGAAGACTAATATCCATGGCTTGGGAAAACAGGGTTTAGGAGGACTTGTCATGTTGGATCTCACCACAAGTGTGGGGGGCTGAGGGTAGGTAAGATAGAGAAGAGACCAGTATGACAATAATAGCAGGGAATGGTCGTGCTGGACAAGAACTGAGTGGTAAGAGTAGGTAAAGGGATACATATGTTTTTTTGCTTTTTGGGTCACACCCAGCGACGCACAGGGGTTACTCCTGGATCATGCACTCAGGAATTACTCCTGGTGGTGCTCAGGGGACCATATGAGATGCCAGGAATCCAACCTGAGTCGGCCACATGCAAGGCAAACGCCCTACCCGCTGTGTTATTGCCCCAGCCCTGGTAAAGGGATATTCTTGATAATCTTTCAGTATCAATATTGTAAACCACGATGCCCAAAAGGAAAAAGACAGAGAGAGAGAGAGAGAGAGAGAGAGAGAGAGAGGAAAAGTGCCTACCATATAGGCATGCAGGGGGTGGGGCTGAGGGTGATGGGAGGAACCTGGGGACATTGATGCTGTGAAATGTGCTCTGGTGGAGCGATGGGTGTTGGAATACTGTATGACTGAAATCCAATCATCAACAGCTTTGTAAAGGGTATATTCAATAAAAAAGATTCAATAAAAAGTTTCAAAATAAAAACAAAAAGGTAAAGAAATTTATCCTAAATATAATTTTTTAAAAAAAAATTCATATTCAGGGGTCAGATTGATAGTACAGAAGGCAGGGCATTTGCCTTGCACACAGCCAACCGGGTTCAATTCTCACCATCCCATGTGGTCCCCCAAGGACCAGCAGGAGTAAGTAATTCCTGAGTGCAGAGCCAGAAGGAACTCCTCAGCATCTCTGGGTATGACTAAAAAAGCCAAAAAATGTAGAACAGTAAGAGGATCACAAATAGAGTGGTCAGAACTGAAGAGTGCTGTGAACATACCTGAGCATACATACGGGGTCCTTGGAACACTGTTGAAGAAAAGCAGACATTCTGGCAACGGGTGTGCTGTTGGAATGACATGCCCATGAACAGTATCATTTCAAAGTACTGCAACATTTACCTTGGGGGACTAAGAGCAGTATCAAATACATTGCACCACCTGGAGATGTGCATATTTTTTTAAAAAAAATCGTTATTGACTAGAGACTAGTAATTTATCAAATACTTGTGCAACATATCCATTTTTGAAGCTGAGAGGAATGGGATATTTTAAGTGGAAAAAAGTCTCTTAAGGCAGTAAGTGGGAGGAGAGTTAGGAGCCTCAAGAGGGCAGTCTCTCACCTTCCTTTTCACTCACATCAGTAACCTGGGAAGGGCATGGGACGTTTAAGACTGATTCAAACAGCTAAGAGCATCAATGCATCATACACTCCTGGTGTCTCACCTGCTCCACATGGCAGTCATCAAACTCTGTCTGATTCTGGCTTGAATTATTCCCCACCATCCAGTTTCTCAGGGAGTATGACCTCAGGTGGAAGCAAGGAAAATCAGTCCTACCTGCAACACTACCTTGTACTCAGATTTTTTTTTTCTCAAGAGAGAGAAGGAGGGCTCCTCCAGAGTGGAGAGAGACAAGAACACGTCCCAAGCAGACCCACAGGCAATTCTCCAGAACGGAGGAAATACGTATTTGCCATGGCCAAATTAGTTTTTAAAAGGTTTTCCCATCTGCCCCCCACTGCTGTTAGGATATTTTCAAGGTGGACAGCTTAGAATTGTTGACAGTTTTCTCCCATATTCTTAGCATTGATGTAGGTACGAAAACCAGGAAGGGCACCCATGGCAATGGAATTCCTGGAACGTAATAAAACCAATAGCCCCCAGGCTGTAAAAATCCCACTTTAAGGACACAGGAACTAAGGCCTGATGAGGCCCTTACCTGGTGCCAACAGACGCAGAGAAGGCTGTATCCCCCTTCTGAGAGAAGTTCCAGCAGAAACAGAGGCCAAGGAAAGGATTTTCAAAGAAGAACATCAACCACTCCCAACTCTACCTCCTTGGCAACCACTCTAGCAACAGACTCTTACCTAGCTAAAGAGCTAGGTATGTGGGACAGATTGGGAAAAACCCTTTAAAAAACCAACTTGAGGGGCTGGAGCGATAGCACAGCAGGTCAGGCGTTTGCCTTGCACTCGGTTTGAATCCCAGCATCCCATATGGTCCCCTGAGCACTGCCAGGGATAATTCTTGAGTGTAGAACCAGGAGTAACCCCTGTGCATCGCCGGGTGTGACCCAAAAAGCAAAAAAAAAAAAAAAAAAAAAAAAAACAACTTGAATAAAGGAAGTGTGCGCCTATGCTGCCCAAGCCCATGAACTGCTTGTGTCCACACGGCCAACCACATGTGTCTCCAGCATCTCCCTGCTTTTTGTTTTAATTGAATGACTGTGAGATACAGTTACAAACTTACAAACTTTCGTGATCACGTTTCAGTAATACAATGATCGAGTAGCCATCCCTCACTGGTGCCCATTCTCCACAAATATGTTCCCATTATCCTTTGTGCCACCCCAACCCCTTCCCACCCCGTGCCTCTGTGGCAGGCACATTCCCTCTTACTCTCTCTCTCCTTTGGGGTGTTATGGTTTGCATACTAAGAAGCCATCATGTTTAGTTCATAGTCTCTAGTCTACTTTCAGCACACATCTTCCATCCCAAGCAATTTCTCCAACCATCATTTATTTAGTGCTCCCTTCTGTTGGTGCCTAGCCACATCATTAGAATGAGTCCTTGGATGCTTCCCTGCAAGGAGGAAGCAGAACCAGGACCCCACTTTGAACTAAGTGGGCGAGCGGAAGTTTGTGAGTCTGACTGATCTGGAAAAGGCCAACGGGCCTTCCGGCCCAGCCTGGTTATAAATTAAGTTCTGGCAGTTCAAAGAAGCAGTCCTCCCCTTCACACATATCTCAGACCTCGCTTAACTTTTAAATGTAAACATTCTCTCCTCCTGCTTAACACAGACCCCAGATGTGAGGAGGTCGTGACCCATGGAGCCTACTTTCCAGACGATGCCTTCCTCCCCCGAGACTGTAGCCATTCGGTTCATGGACCTGGCAGGACAATGTATACGTTGATGTCTTGATGATACATGCTTATCCTGTAACTTCTTTTTTCTCCATTAATGATTCCCCTCGCTGTACTGAATTCATCAGAGATGTATCAAGATCAAGATCAAGAAGTCACTGTCACTGTCATCCCGTTGCTCATTGATTTGTTCGAGTGGGCACCAGTAACATCTCCCGATTGTGAGACTTATTTGTTACTGTGTTTGGCACATCCAATACGCCACGGGTAGCTTGCCAGGCTATGCCGTGTGAGCTCGATACTCTCGGTAGCTTGCCGGGCTCCCCGAGAGGGGCAGAGGAATCGAACACGAGTCGGCCGCGTGAAAGGCGAACGCTCTACCACTGTGCTATCGCTCTAGTCCAGAGCAATTAAAAAAAAAAAGCCCAGAGCGATAAAGAAAAAAAAAGAGAGATGTATACGATAGGAAAATGAATAAAAAGAGACCTCAAAAGGCTACTCTTCACCACCGCAGGGAGTGGCAGTCCCCTGGTATTCTGGAAGGGAGGCCTTGATTTTCCTCCCTTTCTTCTGAATTTCTTCTTGGTATATTATTGCTAACAATAATATTGCTTACATACAAAAGAAATCCCATAAGACATACAACAGATCTATCAAATGAGACTCTACAAGATGGCAAAAGTGGAGAAATGTAGTTCAAAAACTCAACACCTCACCAAGAATATTCAGCTATATTATCATTCTTATTTGAAGAACAATAAAATTGCTTAATGGAAAGGCAATAGATAATGGAGTTCATAGCCTTGAATCCAGTTTTGCAAGAAGCATTAAAAGTTTGTTATATAATAACATGAGGCTGATACCCAAGGACAGTAGATACAAGGACCAAGAGGATTGCCCCATAGCTGGAAGCCTGCTTCATGAGCAGAGGGGAGAAGGCAGATGGACTAGAGAAGGGATCATGAAGAAAATGATGGCTGGAGGAAGCAGTAGAGATGGGAGATGTGTTCTGAAAGTAGATAATGGACAAAACATGGTGACCTCTCAGTGTCTGTGTTGTGATCCATAATGCCCCAAAGTAGGGAGAGAATATGGGGAATATTGTCTGCCATAGAGGCAGGGGGAGAGTGAGAAGGGGGGGTATACTCGGGATATTGGTGGTGGGGAATGTGCACTGGTGGAGGATGGGTGTTTGATCATTGTGAGATTGTAACCCAAACACGAAAGCTTGTATCTCATGGTGATTCAATAATTTTTTTTTAAGTTTGTTATGTGCTTTGCAAGGGGACAGGTTGGGTGGAGGGAAGCAGACATGGTGGTGGAGTGGTGGGATTGTTGTTGGAATATTGTAGGTCTGAAACAATTTTGTTATGAACAACTTTCTAATTCATGGTGTTTTTTAAAAATAACTTTGTGCATCATGGTGTAAATTAGACATTAATTTATACCATGATGGACAAAGTTATTTATATTTGGGTTTTAGACATACTATGTTCCAGCACCAATCCCACCTGTAGTGTATTCTTCCCTCCATCCAACCAGGGGTTCTAGGTTCTCTCCCACTCACCTCATCCCCAGCCTGCCACCTTAACAGGCACATTTTAAATTTAGGTTGTTTCGGATGCATCTCTTGTTTTCAGTGTTATTGAATTCGTAGTTCAGATCTATAAAGGAGTGATATGGCTATGTTTTAATGAAAGTTTTAAAAGAGAAAAAAAAAGAAAAGTCAAAACTGAAAAATAAACATTTTTTTTTTAAATAAAAGGTTTTACCCCTTCTTTACTCTGAGTGATAGTTGTGTTGGGTAGAGAATTCTTAGGTAGAATTTCACTAAATACTTTCTATATGTTCTTTCATTTCTTTTCTTGCTTATTTATTTCATTAGTGATATCCGCTGTGAATCTAATTCTTGTTCTCTTATGTGTAAAGTTTTCTTCTCTCTTTGCACTCCTTTGTCATTGCAGCACTATTCACAATAGCTAAAATCTGGAAACAACTCAAGTGTCCAAGAACAGATGGCTGGATAAAGAAACTATGGTACATATGCACAATAAAGTACAATTGGCTATAAGAAAAGTTATTAAATTTTTTGCTGTGTAGGTAGACCTAGAAAGTATCAGGATGAGTGAAGTGAAAAAGAGGAACAGAAACAGAATAATCTTTCTCATATGTGGGTCATAAGGAAACAACAAGATAATAACAAATGCCCAAAGGCAACAGAGTTAGAACACTACAAAACTGATCTTACCAGGGTGGAAGATACAGGCATTTGGGGGTTTGTTGAGACTGGAAACATGGAAAGTGAGGTGTTGAAACATTGTATGCATGAAGGAAATGCTCTTTTTTGACAGTATTGCAAATAAAAATGCCTAAAAGAAATATTAAAACAAAAAAAAACATATTTTACTTGACTTATGTTATAAATTTGTTTATAGGGGATAAACTGTTACTTTCCACGTTCTATGTTGACAAGTCAAATAGAATACATCCAGACCAAGGAATAGTCTCTGGCCCTGTACTTTTATTCTTTTTTTTTTTTTTTTTTTTGCTTTTTGGGTCACAACTGGCGTTACACAGGGATTACTCCTGGCTCTGCACTCAGGAATTACTCCTGGAAGTGCTCAGGGGACCCTATGGGATGCTGGGAATAGAACCTGGGTTGGCCGCGTGCAAGGCAAACGCCCTACCCGCTGTGCTATCACTCCAGCCCCACATACCGTTATTCTTAATCTTTGGAAAACAACAAAGAATATAGCAGGAATGTTCCAGAAAGTCATTTTTGTCCAGGGATTAAGCATTAAAATGCAAAGCACATTAAAATATCCCACTAAATCCTACCTAAACATATTTCTATTTCAACTTCTAATTGAAAATCCCCAAATCCCCATAGCTTTACTACAATATTATATCCTCACATGAAATGAAAGAGAATTGATACCAAAAACTCAGAAATTATTACATTAAAATGGATTTCTTTGGGGGCCAGAGTGATAATATTGCGAGTAGAGCACTTGTCTTACATGGAGTAAACCGAGGTTCAATCCCTGGCACCCCAGTCCTCTGCATACCGACAGGAGTGGTCTCAGAGCACAGAACATGAGTCAGGAGAACAGCTAGGTGGGATCCCAAAAGAAAACAAAAAGTCACTTTGCAAATTTTACAAAAAGAATTTGCCAGTCTCTCACAAACATCTAAAGGACTCCTTAGTCATGAGAAGTCCAAACATTTTAAATAACATTAGCACCCCAATAAATCATCTAGACAAAAGGCAAGTTGGTTGTGGTTTTTCATTTTATTTCAGATTATTCAGGATTTTCTATTTTATGGTTTATCTATAATCCATAGATCTTAGTGTATTCTAGAGAAAACATAATGTGAGAACTTTTGTAGATTGAACTCTACACAGGATATCAAAAGTAGCATATGTCAGGGATTATGTGGGGTAAAGTTGGAGGATTATCATAAAAATAATAGATATGATTGCAATACATGTGACTCTGAAACCCACCTAAGCTTGAAGAAATTGAATGTTAGACTGGTATATAATCAGAGTAAAAATCTGTACAGTAGTTCAATACTAAGACTTTCCAGATAGAGTAAACAGTGTAAAACTGGAATAAGTAAAGTTCCCAAAATGTTAGGGAATTAGATAGCTCATATAAATGGTGTGAATTTGGTTGTAAAGTTATAAGAGGAAGGTAGGCGGGCTTAATTTTCCCCAGAAGTGGATAATAATAATTCACAGTAGTAATAGTAACTAGTAATTAGTACTAGTAATTGTATTAGTAGTGATCTGGAGCAGGTAGGGCATTTGCCTTGCACGCAGTTGATCTGGGTTCATTCCTCCACCCCTCCCAGAGAGCCCGGCAAGCTACCGAGAGTATCCCACCTGCAAGGCAGAGCCTGGCAAGCTACCCGTGGCGTATTCGATATGACAAAAACACTAACAACAAGTATCATAATGGAGATGTTACTGGTGCCTGTTCGAACAAATAGATGAACAATGGGACGACAATGGGATGACAGTGGTACAGTGGTACTATTTTTTTTTTTTGCTTTATGGGTCACACCTGGCAATGCACAGGGGTTACTCCTGGCTCTGCACTAAGGAATTACCCCTGGCAGTGCTCAGAGAACCATATGGGATGCCGGGGATCGAACCCGGGTTGGCCGCGTGCAAGGCAAACGCCTTACCCACTGTACTATTGCTCCAGCCCTCACGGTGCTACCTTTTTGATGCTTTTAATGTATTTTATCATTTAAAACTTAAGACCATTGCTACTCCAATATTTGTCTTAATTCATATAAAGAACTGAAGAAAGGAGAACCTGAGTTTCTCATTCAGGATTGCAAAGTTAGGATGTAGCAGTATGGATTTTTACCTGTGGTCCATGTTCTTAATCATAATGCTACAGGAATGAGCCCTGTATGGCATATAAATAATATAGGACTTTGTCCTGTAATAAACAGGAGAACCATAGAAGGAAATTGAGGAAAGTAATCTGAATAGCAAAATTTGCCATATTGTAACTCTCCTCATGATCAGTCAGTGTGTCTCTAAGAGACTGCGTCACTACATGGAGTCTAAGCATTAAGCACAGTGTTGGACATTTGGCCACCGAAGAAATACAAGCAGAATAAATGGATAAGTGCCTTGGTGCTCTCTAAGGTAATCTTAGTGAAGCCCTTAGTTCTAAGCATGAATGGTCATTGGGGAACAGGAAACAGTTAGTTGTCATCACTGAGGTTCTTGAATATGTTTTTGAATATATTCTGGATTGGGTAGGATTACCCAAGGTCTATTTGTATTTCTTCCTCTCTGGAACCTGAGAATTGCCTCTCTCATCTACGAGTTGGTACATAGCATGTACAGAAAAATGTCATTTCAGTCCATCTCCTTTCTCTGAAGATGCTAGTGCTATTCCTGCCTCTTACGATCCAATTCTCCACTAGGTGCTGTCTTGGTGCTATACTGATGTCTGTCAACACCAATACAATTGTAGGCAATGCCTCTACAATGCAGGTGGTTCCATTCCTGGAAAATGAATTAAAAAACTTTAACACTCTGTATTAATGATAATTATAATAATAATGATGATGATAACTCTGCAAAAAATAGAATAAATGACCATAACATCATAAAAGTCATAAGTAAGAAATCCATAGTGAATATTATGCTTGTGACAAAGACAGAAACCTTTCCCTCCAATTTCAAGAATAAGGTAAAATGTCTGCTTGTACCACTTTCATCCAATGAAGATCAATTAGACAAAAATAAATAAATGAAAGGCATTCGACTTGGAAATGAAGAAATAAAATTATTTCTCTTTCATATAGAAAATTTCCAAATTCTATACAAAACAACTAAAACTAATACAAACTACCAGGATACAAAATAAACTCTCAAAAATAAATTTCATTTCTAGACATAAACAAAAATTATCTCAAAAAAGGTAGAAAGACAATTTTATTTACAATAGTTTTTAAATATTTAAAATTATCAAAGACGCAAAATTATTATACAGTGAAAATTTTAAAATATTGCTAAACACTGCAAGTCATGCAAAATACTGGTAAAAGAAATTAAGGAAGGCATAAATGACAATATACCTTTGTTTTCATAGGTGAGTATTTTATAAGTTCAATATAATTTTCATCAAAATTATTATATGATTTTTCCAAAGTATAAATATTCATTCTAAAATTTATTTGGAGTCTCAAAGGCCCTCATATAGCCAAGACAGTTTTGGATTGGAATAGAATAATAAAGCTAAAAAGTTCACAATTTCTGACTACAAAATTTGTTACGAAAGTATAATAATAAGAACAGCGTAGTATTGGCATAAAGACAGACATGGAAATCAATAAAACATAATAAATAGCTTCCAAAATAAGCTCACATATAGGGTAAAATTATATTTTATACTTATTATAGTTTAGGAGTTAAGAAAGTATTAAAACTTATGTTATATACAAAATTATTACCCACTATCACCAAAGTTTTCACAGCCCTCCAGCACTAACCTTAAGTCTCTTCTAATCTGTCCTTTCCTTAAGTCTCCGCACCCCAAATTTCTCATTAACTCTTTTTTAGCCAGATTAAATCCAGGACCTCACACATGCAGAATAAATATTCTAGTACTAAGCTACATATCCTAGGTAAAATAAAATTTTTAAAGGGTGTTAAAGGAAGGATAGGACACTATTACCAGCAAAAGGTACTGTGAAAACTATATATCTTCTTGCAAAAGAATTAAGCTATATTGTTACCCAACCCTATATATAAAATTATATGTCATTATATTGCATTAATATATTGCATTATATATTGCATTATTATATATAACAGAAACTAATTCAGTATGGATCAGAACCTAAATGTTCTGATAATAAAATAAAAATATTTTATTTATTTTTATTTTAAAACAAATAAATAAAATAAAATAATTCTAATAAATAAAAAAATCTAATAAGAATTCTTTTCTTTTTAAGAATTCCTAAAAACTTCATGACATTGGGGCTGGAGCGATAGCACAGAGGGTAGGGCATTTGCCTTGCACACAGGTGACCTAGGTTCAATTCCCAGCATCCCATATGGTCCCCTGTGCACCACCAGGAGTAATTCCTGAGTGCATGAGCCAGGAGCAACTCCTGTGCAAAGCCTGGTGTGACCCCCAAAAAAAAAAAACCTTATGACATTGAATTGAATTTGGTCATATCTTCTTTGTTACAATACCAAAAATACAAGTAAAAAAGAAAAACAGAGTAATTTGACCTATAACACTTTTTGTTTGTTTGTTTGTTTTTAGTTTTTATTAGTGAATCACCGTGGGGTACAGTTACAAACTTATGAACTTTCATGTTTGTATTTAGTTTACATCCCTCCACCAGTGCCCATTCTCCTGCTCCAAGGATCCCAGTAACCCTCCCACCACCCCCATCTCAACCCCCACCACCCCATCCTGCCTCTGCTGCAGGGCATTCCCTTTTGTTCTCTCTCCTACTGGATGTTGTAGTTTACAATAGAGGTGTTGAGTGGCCATTAGGTCCAGTCTATAGTCTACATTTGGTAGGCAGTATAGCAGTCTTTTTTTAAAAAAAAAAATTTATTAGTGAATCACCATGAGATACAGTTACAGACTTACAAACTTTCGTGCTTGTGTTTCAGTCATACAATGATCGAGTACCCTTCCTCCACCAGTGCCCATTTTCCACCACCAATGGTCCCAGCATCCCTCCCACCACCCCCACGCCGTCCCCCCACCCCACCCCATCCCACCCCATCTCTGTGGCAGGGCATTTCCTTTTGCTCTCTCCTTTTAGGTGTTGTGGTTTGCAATAGAGGTACTAAGTGGCCATCGTGTTGGGTCTGTAGTCTATTTTCAGCATGCATATCCCATCCCACCCAAGCACCCTTTACTTGGTGGTCCCTTCTCTATCGGAGAAAGTATTTGCAAATCATGTATACCAAAAGGGATTAATGTCAAGAATAAATAATGAGTTCCTAAAACTCAACAACAGAAAAACCAAACAACCCAATTCAAAAATGGTCAAAGAGTATCAGGGCGCTCTTTCAAGCCGTAGAGCACATGCCTAGTGATGCAAAGCCCAGAGCTTGTCCTCAGCACTGACCCCTCAGTACCGTCCAGATGAGTGCCACCAAACATGTCACTGTCAGGCCAACACTGCTGGGTCGAGAATTGCTTGGGGTGGCCAATAATCCTGTCAAGTGAAACTGGGTGAGAGAGTTGGTCAAAAAGAATGGTCAAAAGAAATGAATATTTATTTTTCCTAAAATTACAAAATGTAAATGGCCAAAAGCATATCAAATATTCAACATAATTATGCAAATTCAAATTAAAAACTGCAAGTGAAATACCAGATCACATTCATTATGAAATATATTCATAATATGAAATATATTATGGTCATTATATTATGGAAATATATTTGGATGAGAAACATATTATGAAGGTTAAATATTTTTATGAACTACTCAAATAGAATAGTTCTTCCAGTTCCTCTGTCCATGCTAGTTCTTCTCTTCCCTCCCCACCACTAGCCCCCCCCAGGGAGAGACATAAGCAATATATGATGATGGATTAGCAAGTTTACTATCCTTTACATTTCCTTGGGAAATCTCTTGAATTGTTATAGTGTCCAGTTCTAGGAAGGTGTACTTCTAAAGCTGGGAATTGTTGATCATAAGGGGGTACAAAACCTGGAAATATCCTAACCCATCGTTCTTCCAATAGCAGTCTTAGATGGGAAAAAGATTCTTTTTGATAAATCTAAAATTCCACTCAGAATTTCCAGGGTTCTTTATTAATAGACAAATCTCAGGGCTGGAGCAATAGTACAGCGGGGAGGGCATTTGCCTTGCACACGGCCAACCCGGGTTCGATTCCCAGCATCCCATATGGTCCCCTGAGCACCGCCAGGAGTAATTCCTGAGTGCAGAGCCAGGAGTAACCCCTGTGCACCACTGAGTGTGACCCAAAAAGAAAAAATATATATAAAAGTTAATGTTGGAGCTGGAGCAATAGCACAGGGGGAGGGCGTTTACCTTGCATTGCCAGGTGTGACCCAAAAAGCAAAAGGCAAAAAAAAAAAAAACCTCCCTGAGGATCCTATGATTAATTTCATCTGCTTGAATCCTAAAACCTGGACAGATAAAGGAAGGATTCAAAAACAGATTCTTATAAAAAGTCTATTATAATTTCCTCTCAGTGACCAATGAGGGATGACCTCTACTTCCCTAATGTGGAGAGCCTAGGAGCTGTCCTTCTACGGGAGGCAGGTGGCATGCTCTCACACACGTGTTACATGAGACAGTGAAAAAGAGTTTGGAGCTTACATTAGAGTCTGAGGGAGTGGAGTCAGGCATTCACACACTATAAATACGCAACTGGTTTTCAGCAGAACTTACTGCACTCTCATTTCAGGTGGAAACAACACAGTCAACATCCTTATCTACATGTACTAGAGCCCATGAAGAAAAGTCAGTTAACCAACTCATGTACACTAAAAGCAGCCTTTGCCTCTCTTGGAATACATCGGAGGTGAATACTCCTGGATCTTTCAGCAACCACCTGTGTGCATTGCATGCCAGAGTTCTACAAATTGGGTTCACCTTTCCTTCTCCTTGCTCCTCCCTCATTAGAAGGTTAGCAGTGTCTGCTTTCCCAATTCTCTCTATTAATTAAGTTGCTTCTCACTCTTCATCTCCTCCCCTGCGTTTTCCCCAGGCTTCCTCTACCTACCCATGTGATTCCTGGTTCTGGCTAAGGTGCACATGGTTTAGATATGTTTGAGAGGACTGACCTGGTTTTGACATTTCTACAAAACAGAAAAAACATAGAGACCTTATACAAAGAACATAAACAATTATTCTCAGTGAAACAGGGCTGCAATGTGAGTATTCCAAATCCTACAGACAAAGGTAAGTAACACATTATCCAAGAACAAGTACCATTTTGCTTACAGAAGCCTCTCAGTCTATTTCTTGTTTGGCTTTTAAACTTTGCGGGGAGGGTGATATCTATTATTTCTAGCTCTCTGCTTTCACTATATCCTTCTATTCCTCTCATCAATCTCCCTTTGATCATCTGTCCATCTTTCAGATGAAAAGAAAAAAGGGCACTACTCAGTCAGATGTTTTCTTTTGTACTTAAAATGTATTGACAATCACTGTACCACTGTATTACTGTCATCCCATTGCTCATCGATTTACTCGAGCAGGCATCTGTAATGTCTCCATTGTGAAACTTGTTGTTACTGTTTATGGCATATTGAATATGCCACAGGTAGCTTACTGGGCTCTGCCGAGCGGGCAAGATACTTTCAGTAGCTTGCCCGGCTCTCCAAGAGGGGCGGAGGAATCAAACCTGGGTCGGCTGCATGCAAGGCAAACACCCCACTGCTGTGCTATCGCTCCAGCCCATTGACAGTCATAATTTATTAATTTTAAAATTTTATCTTTATTGGGGTAACATTATCCTACAAGACTACACATATTTTTTAATTTGTATTTAAACATCATGATTTAAAATGTCACTTCAGGTAGTATTTCAGGTAGGTATACCTTGTTCCAAACGGCAACCCTACCATGAGCAACCCTCTCTATCAGTGACCCCAGTCTTCCTCCCACCCACCAACCTGACTCCTTGTTGGGTCCCACGTTTTCTGTAGTGAGAGGACTACTGATAGATAAATTAGTTAGATAGATAAAGAGATAGAGATAGAGATAAAGATATAAGCATATTTAGATAGCTACCTCGCCCCTACACCCCGGACAAGCCCAAGGCCTCTGCCCTTGCCTCTCTGTCATAGTTACTTCCAGACCTCCTCTTCTTGCATCCTCCTCCGTTTCTCTCCTTCCTTGGCATTTTTGTCTCTGTAATTTAGTGCAAATCGTTTTTTCCACCTTTAATACAATCCATTCCTTAAACTTGTTATTCTACATTCCAAAGATTAGTGAAAATATCTGGTATTTTTCCCGTCCTTCTGGCTCACTTCTCTTAACATGAGACTTCCAGTTTCATACCGGTGGCGGCAAATGGCATGATTTCAACATGCCTTGTGACCCACAGTGTTTCATTGTGCATATACATAACTTCATATTTTAGGAATACAGTATTATCCCATAACTTGAACTAAAAAATTGCCAATATACTTTAATCACAGTCTGTTGGGCTCTCAGTTCAATTCTTCTGGCCCGGTTCTGTGTTCAGAATCTTTGACCTTTTTAGAGTTCTTCTTACACTGCTTATTTCCTTGCTCTGTTTCTTTTATTATTATTATTATTTTTTTGCTTTTTGGGTCACACCTGGCAATGCACAGGGGTTACTTCTGGCTCTGCACTCAGGAATTACTCCTGGCAGTGCTCAGGGGACCATATGGGATGCTGGGAATCAAACCGGGCTCGGCCACATACAGAGCAAACGCCCTACCTACTATGGCTCCAGCCCCTGCTCTGTTTCTTAACATACCACTCTCTGTTTCTTTACATAAACACATGTGAGTGAGATTTTCTAATATTTGTATTTCACCTGTCTTATGTCACTTACAATGGTGCTCTCCAGTTTCATCCATGTCGTAGGAACTGACAAGATTTCATCTTTCCTTGGAGCTGAGTATATCCCACTATGCATATAAATCACATCTTTTATACTCATCTGCCTCTTTTCAGTTGGTTTCATGTGCTGTCTATTGTGAAGAAAGATTCAGTGCACAACTGATGTGCAATCATTTCAAATTAATGTTTGTTTTTGGTTCTGCGGATAGATTTTGGCAATTGGAGTTGATGGTTTGTACACAGATTTAAGGATACTGCAATAGTATGTTCTTGGCTTTAACTCTCTCTACTGCTACTTGGAAAATAAAATCACTTGCCGTCAGGCTGAGGTTTTACTTCCCACATAGACATGGTCAGGATGCCTGTCTAGAAACTTGTGTGAGGATTGTGACAGTTGTGAGAAAATCTAAACTGTGAATATTCATGCAAATGGGAAGGATTATATTCAATGATTATATTTTTACAATGTATTTTTGTATATTCTTGTTCCTTATTTTTCTTTGACAGTTAAGAAGGCCCCGGAATGAAGCCAGGACTTCACACGTCCAAAGAAAGTGCAATACTGGTGAGCTACGTGCCCTGCTCCTCCTATCTCTAACTTGCACTTTATCCCCCTGTTTCACTTCATTCTGTTTCCTGTTCCTCTCCTTTTTCTTTTATCTGCCTAACAACATATATTATTTCCTTATTTTGCTTTGTAGTTTTATTTAAATTTATTTTTCTGCATGAATAATGTTACTGTTTGTACACACTCTTTTTCCTTTGAGAAAGATGAGTGTGTTATCTCAGAGAAATTATAGAATAAGTAATATGAAAGCTCAGATTTTCCCACTTTAAGATCTAGAAAATGAGTCAATTAAAAAAAATTTGAAGAAACATCCTTGGTCCACTTAGCCCTTTGTCATAGATTGTGTCCATGATTATGAGGGTTAACTGTCCATGCATCTTGAGAATTTTCAATTATATTCCATTGATCTGAGTGTATGCCATAATTCAAATACCATACAATTTTGGTTATTATGGCTGTGTAATATAGTTTAAAGTTGGGGATATAATATCTCCCATCTTTTTTTAGGGTTGTCGACTATTCTTGGAGTTTTGTGATTCTGTATGAATTTTAGAAGTAATCACTCTATATCCTCAAAAAATGTAGGAACTTCGATGTGAATTTTATTGAATCTGAATCTGTAAACTTCACTAGAGAGGCTAGCCATTTTAGTGATATTAACTCTTTTAATTCGTGAACAAGAAATGTTTCTACTTTTAACATTTCTGTGTTTACATAGAAAACTCCATAAGGTCTACCAAAAAAACTCCTAGAACAATAAATCTATACTGTAAAGTAGCATGAACAAAGTTGATGCACTGAAATCTATTGCATTCTTATGTTAAACAATATAGAAGAGAAAGATATTTTAAAAATGAATCCCATCATGATTATGTCCAAAGAGAACCCTCAAATATCTAGGAATCATCTTAAAGAGGTAAAAATCCTATTTAAAATCATTTCTTGATCATAGTTTCTATGCAGTAGTTTTATGTGCCATGTCATATTGGCTGAAGACCTTATAAGACGTCTTCCAGTGTATGAGAGGCAGTGGAGGAAAGAAGTAAAGCAGAAGGTACTCCGTACACATTAAGCAATTATTATTTGGCAGACACACTAACTGTATGCTTTTTCTTAGTAATTAATCTTTATGTCAGTCGGCAAAATAGTCTTTCAAAGTTCTATTAGTGGATACTAAAGCTGAGATATAACCATTGATTCATCTAATTCAAACTTTGAACTTTTTTGCACGATGTCATATATACAGTTTCACTTGTGGGTGTTGGTCCCCCCTAAATTTCTTTTACCTCTTGATGCTATGCCATTGAGCATATAACTCTAGTACATTCTTCCTTTTGTTGTTTCTGGTTATTTTTATAATCAATATAATTTTAAAAATACTCAGTGGTACAGTAGTTCAACACTAGCCATAGTCACTAACACTGACAAAAAAGAGCCAGTCTAAAGTTCCATAATTCCCTACAAAATAATCTCATACAAAAAGTCAAACTTTTAACACTTAGATACTAATTGTTCTGTAATTGTTCTTAATAAGTGTTAAGTTTTTTATCTTGTTTTACCTCTGCCATTTAGGATCTTTGGTGGCAGTGGGTGAGGAAAAAATTTTACCAAATATCGTCAACTATTTACAATAAGTTATGTTTTCCAAAACCAAAATTTATATATGTAAATCTTACCACATATAGTTATTATCTTCTGTTTTATGTTAACTATTTCAGTTATATTTAGTACTGATTATCTAATCCATAATAAAATTATTAAATACTTCAGCCTTGATCTAGTGCCAAGAATTTTATAAAACCTACTTTATTATTGTAGCTATGGGGGTTGACTTGTGTCTTAGAGCACAGATAATAGATCAAAAGGCTTACTTTTAAATAACTGTCTTTATTAAAAGAAAGAATTTATCAGATATGTATGGCAAGGGTCCAATAACACCATTTAAAATATACTTTTATACTCCTATGTTCATAGCAGTTCTAGTGACAGTAGTCAAGATTTGGAGAGAACTCAAGTGTCCTAGAACAAATAAGTGAATAAAGGAAGTGTGATACATATATATATGCATATATATGTATATATGTACTATGAAATCTGCTCCTGTAAAAAATCTACTGTAAAAAGTTAAATCATGTGATTTGCTAGTGCGTGGATAGAACAAAAGGATGTCAAGAAGCTAGGTAGAGTCAGTAAGAAGGAGAAGACATATATAGAATGATCCCTCTTATATAAAGAAACATAGTAATGAAAAAACAAATGGCCAATGGCAAAAGGCCCTGAGAGTTGACCTACAGAAATGAATTTGTCAAGGGGTGGAGTTAGGGGATTGGACAGGACCTTGAAAGACAAGTGGAGGGATGGCAACACTTTAGTGATAGATGTCGTGGTGGATCCTAAAATGTTGTTATGGGATTATAAATGATAGTGCCTAAATGAAAATTTTTAATTTGATTTAACTAAGTATAATGTAATTTTAAAAAAATAATTCACCAGATGCCAATAGGAATAAAGTACATTACTGAGATAACAATTAGTACCTGAAAAAGTATAGAGGAAAGAGTGAGAAAAACTGGGGGTTGCAGGCATCCAATAAAAACTGAATAAGCAAATAAGTGAGTTTGTGCTTGGAAGAACTAACCAAAGGAAATAACTATTGCCTAAAAGTGTTGGTTGAGGTTGAAACAAGAGAATCAAAGGCTAATTGGTTACGGGGATGAGAGACAGTGAAGTAGAAGAGGTCACCCAAGGTCCTACTTAAATAATGCCATTTAATAAGAAAGCGGAGAAAAAGCCAGATCCCGCCCATATGTAGCCTTTGGACTCTTAATAAGAGCTGATACATTAAATTTTTTTATATTTTCAAAGACCACAGGAAAGGATTTCCATTACCACTTGGTCAGTCACTTTGTGCTTTCAAATTTCTCATGACAATCAATGAAATAATTCTTTTGTCTAAACTAAGGTTCTTGCACTTGCATCAGCTGCCTGTCCTATTTTGTGAGACCTAATCACCATATTCTTATGGGGGTATTTCCAAAACTATTCTTTCTTAAAATCTCTCCATGTTCTTCTCATACAGATCAAGAATCATGTAAAAGGCTGTTAAATTTTTAAGCAAAATATATGTGCTGATTTAGTTGTCACTCTTCTCTGTCTCCTATCTTTTTCTTATCTAGAATTTATCTTAAAAAGTATCAAAGTATGGGGCTGGAGCAATAGCACAGCGGGTATGGTGTTTGCCTTGCAGGCAGCCAATCTGGGTTCGATTCCCAGCATCCCATATGGTCCCCTGACCACCGCCAGGAGTAATTCCTGAGTGCATGAGCCAGGAGTAACCTCTGTGCATTGCCGGGTGTGACCCAAAAAGCAAAAACAAAAACAAAACAAAACAAAAACCAAAAAAAAGTATAAAAGTAAATGAGGAAATAGAACAACAGTGCAGAGTTAATAAAGAAAGGCCTTTTAATATTTATTCTGAAGGAAAAGTTAAAATTGTTAAATTCAAATTTCAAAGGAAATTTATCCCTCATAATAAATCATTCCTCGCCATGATTAAATTTTAGGAATGAGGAATACAATTATTAGTAAACGTGAATATTTAAATGCTTATGTATGACACATTCACAAGACCATGTATGCATATGCAATTCTTGAGTAATGACTCATTAGTAGTATAACCTGGCATCTCTTCCCTATGCACTTGATATAGTGAGGAAGATATTTTAAGGACACAAAAGACCTGGCCTGAATAAAATAATGAATATCTTCTTGTTTTTATTAATTAATTTATTTTTGGTTTTTGGGCCACACCCAATGGTGATCAGGGCTTACTCCTGGTCTGTGTTCAGGGCTCACTCCCGGTGGGGCTGTAGGAACCATAAGAGGTCCTCGAGATTGAACTCAGTTTGGTCTCATGTAAGGCCCTGTATCACTGTATCACTGTCATCCCGCTGATCATTGATTTGCTTGAGCGGGTGCCAGTATCATCTCCATTCATCCTAGCACTGAGATTTTAGCAGCCTCTCTTTACTCGTTCTTCCCAGTGGTACCGTATTGAAGGCTTTTTCAGGGTAAGGGGAAAGATCCATAATTGCTACTGTATTTGGCATATTGAATATGCCACGGAGAGTTTGCCAGGCTCTGCCATGCGGGCAGGATGCTCTCGGTACCTTGCCAGGTTCTCTGAGAGGGGGAACTAGGCTATAAGAGGTCACGGGGCTGGAGGGCCGGGAATTCAGCCACGTGCTTCTGGGAGCTTTGTTTTATAGTCTCTGGATCTTGGCCATCGATGGGATTACACGAGACGGGAAGGGGGGGGGGAGTTGGGGGGGTGACAGGGGAGGGCAGTCTGTGGGTGTGGCTTCCAAGCTAATCAAACTAATGCAAATTGGGGGATCTGGGGGTAGGAGGCTCAGTCCAGATCCAAGCAAACTTGGAGATCTCAGTCCCGGGTCCCTCACACCTGGGTTCATTTGCCAGTTCCTGGGTTCCAGAGGTCTTCAGCTGCCGGGGCTCTCCTCGGGGGAGGGAGGGAAATTCAACCCACCCCCCTCTGAGGCATCCCTCAATAATATCACTCCACCTCCTATTTGTTAATTTTTTTTAATCTTGGACAAGGTACCTTGTTCTCTGAACCTCAGTCTCCTCATGTGTAACAGATATGATACCTGTTTTATAGGATCTTTGTAAGGCTTGAGTTCAATGGTAAACCCTGTAATGTAAGCTGTAAATTACCACGAATGTTTTGACTAAATAGACATTCATCTGGAATGATTTCAAAGATTTTTATGTGAGGTATTAACTAATATAGTCACCTCTTCCACAGCAGTTCTCAACATCAGAAGTCTTCTCTCAATTCATGAGATTATCTCTCTTACCTATTCTACTGATTGGGTAACAATCAAACCATTTCCAATCACTGCAACAGAAATGAGGTAAGACATGTTAGCCACAAGTATGGTATATCCCTTTATTGGATATACCATAACATATGTAATCAGTGCCTTGCTGAAAGATATTTCGGTTTACTTTAGAACAAAGATAAGCATCAAGGTCAGAGAGGTATTTTCTGTGATATTAATACATTTCCGTGGAAGAAATTTAAATAGAAATTCTGTCCTCGTAGTCTGAGGCAGAAAAAATGAAAAAAGAAGTTCATCTAGTCCTAAAATTATCTTCTTCAAATAATGATAATCTTTCTTTTCCTCTTCCTTCCATTGGTGTGCCTGATACCTCATGTAAAATAAGAAACAAACAACTTGAAAGTTAATAGGTAGACAATTGGCCCCATTATGTCATTCAAATGAAAAGTGAGTTATTAACCTTTTTAATTTACATTCTGATTAATATAAATCCCCCGACTTAGGGTTGGCAGTTTTATATTATCATCTTGAAGGTAAATTTCTTTTCCAAGATTAATTTTCAATGAGGGTTTCACTTAAATTTTGTGTTGGATAAATACTTAGAATATATAAATATAAAAGGACATTAAGAAAAAATACATTATCCAAAACACTAATATTATTTTACTCCACACGTTTTTTTCTTGTTGAATTTTTGCTTTTTGGAATTTTGCAGTGATGGGCAGGCATTACTCTGATAGTCAATAATAAAGACAAACTATAATTAGTCCTTTTATTCTCTAATATTTCTACTCTGCTGCAAGTCTATTCATTGAAATCATATAGAAGTTAGATAGTCTTCTATATACAAAAACTATTATCACTTTTAAATGAATCTCTCAGATTCATTGAATCTTCCCTTCAAAAATTCCTTTAAAGAATTGTTAACATGGATCTTAGACCATTTACATCTTATCTTTAAATATACTCCCATAGAAGATACACATTATTTGAGGAATAATCTAGTCCACCAGCAACACAATGGAATCTCCCTTTGGACTCTATTGAAACATTTGATTTCTATGGAAACATTCTTACCCACGCTATTTTTAGGGATCTGACTCCCATAACTTACTTGGATTGATGCAGTTCTGTTTGGGATTGCTTTTTATTCCTTTGTCCCAAATCTATGTTATACAAGTAGGAAGCCTACTATAACACCTGTGCTCTTCTTGATCTTTCTCCTCAAGCAGGACACAGAGAGTGGACCTAAGGAATGACAGCACGGTGACAGAGTTTATCCTCGTGGGCTTTGAGCAGAGTTCCCCATCTACACAGGCATTGCTCTTTGCCCTCTTCCTAGCGCTCTACGCCTTAGCCATGGCCATGAATGGTCTCATCATCTTCATCACCTGGACAGATCCTAGACTCAACAGTCCTATGTACTTCTTCCTTGGCCACCTGTCCTTCTTGGATGTCTGCTTCATCACCACCACCATCCCACAGATGCTGATCCACCTGGTGGTCAAGAACCATGCTGTCTCCTTTGCCTCCTGTTTGATCCAGATGTATATGGCTTTTGGTGTGGGTTCTAGTGAGTGCATCCTCTTGGCTTTTATGGCCTATGACCGTTATGTTGCTATCTGCCACCCACTTAACTATGCCCAGATCATGAGCCATCAAGTCTGTGTGAGGTTGCTGAGTGCAGCCTGGTTCTTTGGCATGACCAATGCTATTCTACTTGATTACATGACATTTCGTGGTCCATTCTGTAGAGACAACCATATAGAAAATTTCCTTTGTGAGGCTCCTTTAGTGATCAGCCTTTCTTGTGGAGATCAACTGTTCAGTTTGATGGTGATCTTTATTGATGCTATCATGGTGCTCCTAAGTCCCATGGTGCTCATTGTCATCTCTTACGCCCGCATCCTAACCTCCATCCTTGGCAGAGCCTCCTCCTCGGGCCGGGGGAAGACCTTCTCCACCTGTGCTTCCCATTTGACTGTGGTCATCTTTTTCTACACCTCAGCCATGTTCTCCTACATGAACCCCCGAAGCACACATGGCCCTGACAAAGACAAACCTTTCTCCCTCCTCTACACAATCATCACCCCCATGTGCAACCCCATCATCTACAGTTTTCGAAACAAGGAAATGAAGGGGGCCATGGTGAGGGCCCTTGCAAGGACTGGCCTGACCCAAGAACCTGTGTAGTAGGAAGTCTCCGGAAGGAGAAGCAGCAGAGCAGAATCTCTCCTCCACCCTCAGCTCCGGTAGGTGGAAAAGTCGCTAAAAATTATAAAAATCAGGAAATAATACTTTCATCTTTCTTTTTTGGTAGCATCAGACTTGAAAACTCCTTACTTGTCGTGTGAGAGACTCACCTGTTAATATTCTAAAGCTATGCCGTGCTGAGGACAAAACTAGGGGCTCCTACACACAACGAAAGAGATCCAGATCCAGTTCTTTTAGCAATCAGCCCCTTAGAAATTTATTTTGATGTCTAATGTTCACATCTGACCTCACTTCAAGCACAAGCTAATCTTTCTATACTTCTCTTAATAGTTGATGAGGCAAATGTGTTACACTGCAGAAGTTTAGTTGAAAATTTAAGGAAAGAACATATATGTCTCAAAAGAACTGTGTCTGAGGGTCAGAGACATAGTAAAGGGATTAAACTGTTTTTCTTCCAACCAGGGATTGTTCCAGGCAGCACATAGTCCTCAAGCACTGCCAGAATGATCCCCAGAGCTCAAAGTTAGGAGTAATACCTGAGCAAGGCTAGGAGTGGTCTGAAATTCCCATTTCCACCAAAAAATGGAAAAGATTTTGAGCAAATGAGCATGAACACTTCTTTCTATGATGAATTCAGTAATTCAGACTGTCAACTTCTGGAAAGGATCCAATTGAAAACCCAAAGTGAATCAAAGAAACATGTTGGCTTTAAGAGGAAAGCACATACTGTTCCATTGTGTAGCTGTACCATAATTTCTTTATCCAGTCGTCTGTTCTTGGACACTTGGGCTGTTTCCTGACTCTGGCTATTGTGATAGTGCTGCCATGAACATAGTAGTGCAAGTTTTTCTTCTTCATTATAAATAAAACCTAATTATGAAAAACTTTGAATTATGTATCTCACATTAATTCAATTTTAAAAAAAAGGAAAGCTCAACTTGGACTTGGAGAAATGTGCTGTAAAGTGTGTGATTCTACCCCAAAACTGCTAAAACCTCAAAGTTCTTCAAGGAAATTCCTGTTGAAAAATAATAGTCTGCTGCTGCTGCTGATGATGATGATGATTGTATTGTATAATATTTTTAAACAATACAATTTTTTAGCAACAGGAACAACTGTACACTAGTTATGTTGAAAAGTGGGAGTGGGGGCTGGAGAGATAGCACAGCGGGTAGGGCGTTTGCCTTGCACGCGGCCGACCCAGGTTCAAATCCCAGCATCCCATATGGTCCCCTGAGCACGGCCAGGGGTAATTCCTGAGTGCAGAGCCAGGAATAACCCCTGTGCATCGCCAGGTGTGACCCAAAAAAGCAAAAAAAAAAAAAAAAAAAAAAAAAAAAGAAAAGTGGGAGTGCACAAATGACAGCAGAAACTATAAGAAGAGAATATCCATTTGTCTTGGCTGTAAATGAAATGTGAACTGTGAAGTGGAGTCTGTAGGGTCAGAGAACCTTCAGATAATATCCACATTGTATAACAACATTTTAAAAATCACTTTAATTTAAAAATTTTTTTATTTAGAAACTGTGGTTTATAAACATATTAGTTGGGTTTCATATATGAAATATTCTTACACCATATCTTGCAGTTTTGTTTGTGTTTTTTCATTTGCAGTTTGCCATTCAATACAAAAGAAAGGAAGGAAGTAAGGAAGAAGAAAGAAAGAAAGAAAGAAAGTTGAAAGAAAGAAAGAAAGAAAGAAAGAAAGAAAGAAAGAAAGAAAGAAAGAAAGAAAGAAAGAAAGAAAGAAAGGAAGGAAGGAAGGAAGGAAGGAAGGAAGGAAGGAAGGAAGGAAGGAAGGAAGGAAGGAAGGAAGGAAGGAAGGAAGGAAGGAAGGAAGGAAGGAGGAAAAGATGGGAGGGAGGGAGGGAGGGAGGGAGGGAGGGAGGAAAGATGGGAGGGAGGAACGGAGGAAGGGAGGAAGGAAGGAAGGAAGGAAGGAAGGAAGGAAGGAAGGAAGGAAGGAAGGAAGGAAGGAAGGAAGGAAGGAAGGAAGGAAGGAAGGAAGAGAAAAGGAAGGAAGAAAGAAAGAAAGAAAGAAAGAAAGAAAGAAAGAAAGAAAGAAAGAAAGAAAGAAAGAAAGAAAGAAAGAAAGAAAGAAAGAAAGAAAGAAAGAAAGAAGTTAGTGCACTGAAACATTGCATTTATGTAAAACACTGATGGGAAAAATAATTTTTTATAGCCTGTCTTGCTATCTGTATTTTCTTTTTTTTCTTTTAATGAGTCATCATGAGATACAGTTAAAGACTTATAAATTTTCGTGATTACATTTCAATCAAACAATGTTTGAGTATCCATCCCTCCACCACTGCCCAATCCCCACCACCAATGTTCCTAGTGACCCTCCTGTAACCCCAACCCTTTCCCACCCCCTGCCTCTGTGGCAGACACATTCCCTCTTTCTCCATCCTTTTGGGTGTTATGGTTTGCAATATAGGTACCAAGCAGCCATCATGTTTGGTCCATAGTCTACTTTCAGCACACATCTACCATCCGAGCAATCCCTCTAATCATTTACTTAGTAGTCTCTTCTTCATCCCACCCGTCTTTTCCCCCAGCACATGTGATCACGGGGTGATCCTCCTGGCCCTTATCTCTAGTAACCTTAGGTGTTATTCTCTTATTATGTTACTTTATATTCCACAAGTAACATAGTAGGCTATGTTGTTCCCAATGTCCTCCCTTCCGAAATCCGACATGCCATTTAGTTGGTAAAGACACGTACAGCACCCAGTCTGGACAAGGTCAGACCTGAACACCTGAAAAATCTGCCGCCAGTACTCGTCAATGCACTGGCTCAGCTCTTCACACGCTACCTGTCTAAATGCAAGGTTCTGTCCCAATGGAAAACCAGCAGGACCGTTCTGTTGTACAAGAAAGGAGACATCCACGACATCAGAAACTATCCCCCAATCTGCCTGCTGTCTGTCGTCTACAAGTTGTTCATTCATGTCATCCTGAATAGAATAGGCAGAACACTAGATGAAGGACAACCATGCGAGCAAGCCGGGTTCTGAAAAGGATTCAGCACTATCGATCATATCCACACGGTGACCAATCTCATTGGAGTTTTGCGAGAGTTCAAGATGCCGCTCTGTCTAATGTTCATCATCTTAAAGAAGGCCTTCAATTCTGTTGAGACTGAAGCAGTCATCGAAGCCCTAGCCAAACAGGGTGTTCAAACTCAGTACGTCAAGATCCTCCTCGAGCTCTATGATGGATTCACCACCAGGATCTCACTATTCTACAAGGAAGTGATCATTGATGTAAAGAGAGGGTTTCAGCAGGGTGATACCATTTCATTGAAACTCTTCAGTGCCACCCATCGAACGTCATGCAATGACTGGAATGGGAAGGAATGGGAGTGAAGATAGACGGTTGGCAACTACACCACCTCTGCTTCACTGATGATATTGTTCTCATAACACCAAACTTTAGCCAAGTGGCACAAATGCTGGCTGACTTAGACCGTGAGTGTGGAAAGGTTGGACTGCAGCTGAATCTCAATAAGACAATGTTCATGAAAAACGAACTAGTCCCTGATGCTCCATTTGCTCTCAATGGAATGAACATCTCCGAATGCAGCAGCTATGTGGACCTGGGTCGAGAACTCAACATGAGGAACGACTTGGCACCAGAACTGGGCAGGAGGAAGAGAGCAGCATGGAATGCCTTCAAGAGCATCGAAGAAGTGGTTAAGAGAATGAAGAACCTCCGACTCTGGGTACAAATCTTTTCAATTCCACCATTATTCCTGCACTAACATATGCCTCAGAGACCTGGGCCTGATGCAAACAGGATGAGAATGCTACTCAGGTATCCCAAAGAGGAATCAAAAGAGCTATGCTAGGAGTATCACGTCTCATTCAAGTGAGAAAAGGAATCTGGAGTTCCGACCTCCATCGACAGTCAAGAATCTGGGATGCTGTCTCGTTTCCCAAGACATCAATAATCAGATGGGCCAGTCTAATGCAAATCAGAGATGACCGCTGGACTAGAGTTGTTACCGACTGAATTCCATGGGATGTCAAAAGACCGTGTGGCCGCCCACAAACGAGATGGTCAGACTTCTTCGTCAAAACCCTGAATGAACAGTTTGAGGCTCTTCCTGTTCTTGGAGCAAGCAGATGTCATTGGGCTACACTAGCACACGACAGGGACAAATGGAGACATTACTGGCGCCCGCTCGAGCGAATCGAAGATCAATGGGATGACAAGTGAGACAAGTGATGTATTCCACAAATGGGTGCAGTCATTCTGTGTCTTTCCTGCTCTTTCTCATTCATTTCACCTAGCATGATATTCTCCATGTTGATCCACTTAAATGAAAATTTCATGCTTTCAAAAAGATAATTTTTTAAATCCCAATTAGAATTGTGTTCCAAAAGCCAAAGGAGGAATCAACCAAGTGAATGAAATGCATGCTTAGTGAAAACAAAATTTGCTACCAAAAAAAATAAAAATAAGTCACAAGGAAATGGAAACATATTTTTGTTTATGGATTGGAAGGCTATCATTAAATAAGAATCCATAAAATACTCTGTGGAAAACGTACACAGAACTCTTCAGGCTATGAATATCAGATGTGTTCTCAATGATTTAACCACATTACAAAAATAACAAAATAAAAACAAACAAATAGGACAACAGCACATTTAAAAGTTCATGCATGGCAAAAGAAATAGGATAAAATAAAGACATCTTACTGAATGGGAGAAAATACTTGCACATAGTATAAGGTCTAATATCCAGGTAAAAGAAGCCCAACAGCTAAAACAAAAAACCAGTAACCCAATTCAAAAAAAAAAAAAATGGGGGAAGGGACTAGAGGGATAGTACAGCAGGTAGGGCGTTTGCCTTGCACGCCACCGACACGGGTTCGGTTCACAGCATCTCATCCCATATGGTCCCCTGAGCACCGCCAGGAGTAATACCTGAGTGCAGAGCCAGGAGTAACCCCTGAGCATCTCGGGGTGTGACCCAAAAAGCAAAAAAAAATTAACCAAAACACAAAAAAAAACAGATAATTTTTTTTTTGCTTTTTGGGTCACACCTGACGATGCACAGGGGTTACTCCTGGCTTTGCACTCAGGAACCACCCCTGGCTGTGCTCAGGGGACCATATGGGATGCTGGGAATCGAACCCGGGTTGGCCGAGTGCAAGGCAAACGCCCTACCCGCTGTGCTATTGCTCCAGCCCCAAAACCCAGATACTTTCACCAGGACATAAAAAGTGTTCATGGCCTGTGGGAAGCAAGGAAAGATATAAGGCAATGCAAAGATTATACTGCTCTTGATGTGCTTTTTCCTGCATGCATGATTACCCAAGATTAGCAGAAAAGCATCATACTTTCATTCCAGTTCTATGAAGAGAGAAATAAAGAGGAATTTATCTATTTTATCTCCCCTCCCCCATCTCCAGCTTTCTATTTGTTTAGGTTCAAGCCAAGATGTACTAACTCTTCCACTTGTCTGAGGTACATCACTTGGTCCCACCTGGAAAACAGATGTGAAAAATTAGAGACTTTGTGAATCAAAGATTTTATCAATGCAAATGTCTGAGTTCAAGAGTTAAAAAATAAGAAAGCAAAATCATGGTGCAGTCAGAGAAAACAAAAGAAGGGTCCATTGTGGGAAGACAGTGCTTTTATAACCAGATATTTCAAAGAACAAAACAGAAGGATACAATTTACTTCGCTGGGAAATGTTTAGGAGTAGCTACTGTTTGTGGAAAGTTCAAGTGTCTAATGATTTAAGGAGGTTCGCCCTAGTTTGGGGATAAAGAAATGCTACATAGGCAGGATTGTTTTTCCTAAAATGTAAAAACAAAGAATTCATTGCCAAGTATTATAGGGAAATCCAAATCAACACAATAAGCTGCCATCTCATACCAGTGACAAAGCATATGTCAAAAATACTGGAAACAACCACTGTTGATGAGGATGTGGTGAAAAATGAACCCTTGTTCGCTGTTTGGAATGCCATTTGGTTCAGTTTCTGTAGAAAACAATATGAAGATTTTCAGAAAATAAATGATAAAATTTTTATATTACCATTGTTTACTCCCAAACACAAAGACACTAATTTGACTATATATATATATATGTATACACACACACACACACACATTGCAAAACTCAGTACAACAGTCCAATAGCTGTGACATTTAAACAACTGAAACATCCAGGGCTGGAGCGATAGCACAGTGGGTAGGGTGTTTGCCTTGCATGCGGCCAACCCGGGTCTGAATCCCAGCATCCCATATGGTCCCCTGAGCACCGCCAAGGGTAATTCCTGAGTGCAGAGCCAGGAGTAACCCCTGTGCCTCGCCAGGTGTGACCCAAAAAGCAAAAATAAATAAATAAATAATAAAAAAATAAAAAACAAACTGAAACATTCATTGATGGATGGATAAAGTTTTACACACACACACACACACACACACACACACACACATACATGCACACACTGCCATGTAGATGTAACTGAAGGATATAAGGTTAAAAATAAGTCATAAGTATCAGATATTCTCACCCATCTGAAAATACAGAGAAACAAAACAAAGGAATAGATAGTATCAAGGATAAAAAGTGTTTTTTAGGGTCACAAGACTGGGAATACTAACCAAAAGGGAAAGCAAAATAAATTATAAGACATGCGTTTGGGGGGTTACAAAACTGGGAATAGCAAGCAAGGAAAATGGGTGCAGAGGGGGAAGAGAATAAAAATGTGGACTGGAAGTGACATAGGCACATTGATAGAGGGCTTTGATTATTTTAGTGGTAGTGAGGTGTGGTAACTATGTACGTCACTGTCACTGTCACTGTCATCCCGTTGCTCATCGATTTGTTTATAGCGGGCACCAGTAACATCTCTCATTGAGAGACGTATTGTTACTGTTTCTGGCATATCCAATACGCACGGGTAGCTTGCCAGGCTCTCCGAGAGGGGCGGAGGAATCGAACTCGGGTCGGCCACATGAAAGGCGAATGCCCAACCGCTGTGCTATTGCTCCAGCCCCAACTATGTATGTCATAAACAATAAATATTAACACCATCTTAAACATAGCACTGTAGTACTGTCCTCCCGTTGTTCATCAATTTGCTCAAGCAGGCACCAGTAACATCTCCATGGTGAGACTTGTTGTTACTGTTTTTGGCATATCGAATATGCCACAGGGAGCTTGCCAGGCTCTGCTATGTGGGCAGGATACTCTCGGTAGCTTGCCTGGCTCTCCAAGAGGGACGGAGGAATTGAACCCGGGTCCGCTGCGTGCAAGGCAAATGCTCTACCCACTGCGCTATCGCTCCAGCCCATTTTAAACATGGGAACCTAAATTATAATTATTTGATTTTTTTTAAGTTTAGGACTCAAGAGATCGTGCAATGGGTAAGATACTTCTCTTGCAAGTGCGTATGACTCCAGTTTGACCCCAGCACTACAAAAGATTCCTTGAGCAAGGCCAGGAGAGATCCCTAAGCAGAGTTAGGAGTAAGAGCTGGACACCACCAGGTGTGACCCAAACCCTCCCCCCTCATCCCTAGTCTATCCTACCCAAAACACTATACAAATTAAATGCAATCCCTATCATAATTTTCATAGCATTCTTCAAGGATATGGTTCAAATACTTACAAAATTTATATGGAATCACTAAACTCCAAGAATAGCTAAAGCAATTCTGAGGAAGAATATGAAAGCATTACACTCCCTGATTTTAAACTACACTACAAAATTATAATTTTTAAAACACCTGCTGCTAAATAAAGATAGACTCTGAGAACATTAGAAGAGAATTGAGAACATAGAGGTAAATTCTGATGTATGGACATTTAATTTACAATAGAGAGCTAGTGTATTAAGTGAAGCAAGGAAAGCATCTTCAACAATAGTGCGATTCTGGGGAGCCAGAGAAAGGTACAGTGGGGAAGGGATTTGACTTGCATTTAGCCAACATGGATTTGAACCCCGGCACCACATGTGGTCCCCAGAACAATGCCAGGAGTGATCCCTAAGCACAGACCCAGGAATAAGCCTTGAGCATAGCCAGGTATGACACCACCACCCCACCGTCCCCCCAAAAAAGAAGAGAAAATTGTAACCTTGTAACAATTTTGATCAGAGAAATAGTACAGTGGGTAAGGTGTTTGCCTTGCATGTAGCCGAATTTGATCCCCAACACCACATAAGGCCCCCTGGCCTCCACCAGAGTAAGGCCTGAATTAAGGACCAGAAGTAAGCCCTTGCACAGCCAGGTGTGATCCCCCAAACAGAAAAACAATAAAACAATTGTTCTGGAAGAACACGTTAGTGTTCTACAAAGAGAAAGAAAGTAGATCCCTAACTCACACCACGCAAAAAGATTCATTCCAAATAAGTTAAAGACCTTAATGTAAGATCTGTGTCCATGAAAATACGTCAAACAAAGCAAGCAGAATTCTCCAAAATATTAATCTCAGGGGGATCTTGAATGAAAATATCCTGCTGGCTAAAAACAAAAACAAACAAGCAAACAAAACAGAAATAAAGATGTGGAACTGTAACAAATTAAAAATATTTTTGTTAAAATCAATTCCTCTGGAAAAATGTCCAGATGTGGGATTTCTGAGAGCACATGCTTGGTCTATTTTTAATTTCTGAGAAACCCCCATGCTGTATCCAAATTGTTTGCACCCAGTATTTCCACCTCATGCTCATTGTCACTTAGTTTTTGTTTTTGTTTTAATAATCACCCTAACAGATGGGAAGTGTTATTATTTACATGTAATTTTGATCTCCCTTTTCCTTTTCCCTAGTGATGAGTAATGTTGACCACTTCTTTGTGTACCTGTCACCATCTGCATTATCTTGTTTTGAGAAATGTAATTTTAGCTTATTTGCCCATTTTTAATAAGATTAACTCTTATTATCGAATTACAGGTGATCCTTATGTATTTTTGGATATGAGCCCTTAGTCACATGAATAACTTGAAAATACTTTATTCAATTTCACACATTACCTACTGTTTTTTTTCTTTTTTAGTCTCAAATTTTTGAGTTTGTATGAGATGCAAACAAAAGTTGCTTTAAAGAAGCCCTTGTGATCAAAATACATACCACGGTTGGGAATTTGTCATAAACAGATATCTAAGGAAAGATTTTTATTTTGTTTTATCTTAAGATTTTTTAATTGAATTATTGTGTGATCGATACTTCCAAAGCTGTTCATGATTAGGTTTCAGTCATACAGTGTTCCAACACCCATCCTCCTCCCGTGTATATTTACCAGCACCAGTGTCCCCAGTTTCCCTACCATCAACCCCTTCCCCTCCCCAGCCGGTCTCTATGACAGGCACTTTTCTTCTCTCTTTCTGTCTGGTGTGAGTTGATATGTCATTTTTGCCCTGACTGTCCTTCCCTGGTCATATGTGATGATGAACACTTGTTCATATGCCTGTTAGCCATCCTTATGACTTCACTGGGGAAGTGTCTATCTCTTTGCCCCATTTTGGGATAAGGTTGTTGAACTTTTTGGCTGTTGAGCTTTTTAATTGTTTATAAATCTTCGATATTAGACATATATCTGATGCGTTGTGTGCAAATATTTTCTCATGTTTATCAGGGTGTCTTTTTATGAGAGCTCAAGTTTCTTTTGCTGTGAAAAACTTTTTTATTTGATGTAACCCTATTTGTTTATTTTTGTTAAAAATAACCAAAGAGTCACTGTGGTCAGCTCTTTGAAGACACCTTGATAGTCAGTTTCCTGGAGAGATCTGCCTATGGTTTCTTCAATGTAGTTTATACACTCTTATCTAATGGGGAGCTGGAGATCGAATCTGAGTAGGCCACATGAAAGGCAAATGTTCTACCCATTGTACCATTACTCCTGACCCTTATCCTGAACTACTTTATAATGTCTTTTATGCAATGTATCTTTTTATTATGTTTCTGGTAGGTACATTTCTCTTATGTATTAATAATTTTGATGATTACTTATTGATAATGTGTCTGAATATTCTGTTGAATTCAGTTCTAATAAATTTTCTTTTGATTTTCTAGGTTTCTAGAGCAGACTGTTCTTCTTAATCTACTAGTCCATATTTCTTTTTTCTTGTCTTATTGCACTGCTTAGGGCATCAAAATTTATACACATCCTAGTCTTTCCTATCTTATTCCTAATATCAATGAAATTGTTTGTGTTTACTCAGTAAGATGTTTGCTTTTTTGTATGGGCCACACCCAGTATGGTTGAAAAACCATGTGGTGATGGAGACAACCCCTGACTCCTATAAGCAAAGTATATGCCTTTTCTCTTTGAACTCTCTCCCTGGTCCAGTTTTCTGATTATTTTCTTGGTAGATAATCTTTATCAAATTAAGGAAATTTCTACTTTTGATCTTCTAAGACTTTGCCTGTTGAACTTTATAATTTATCAAGATTTATCAGCTAAAGATTATTCTTAGAGATACACATACAGTTATGTAGTTTAGAGTAAATTAATTACATTGAAATATTTTCTAGTTTTTAATTATTTTTACATTCCTGGAATTAAACCTTATGACGTTATAATGATGTACTTTTGCATGTATATTCATGTAAGATTTTTTAAAACACATTTAATATGTTTTGTTTTATATTAGTATACTATTAGCTTCATATTAGCCTTATATTTAAATAATTAGAATTACATCATAGGAGCTGAAGGGATTGTGTAGTATGTAGAAAGTTGTCTTGCCATAGTCTACCTGCGTTTCATCCCCAGTACCTTATGTGATTCCCACCAGGAGTGATCCCTGAGTGAAAAAGAATCAGGACTAAACATTGAACACTCAAATTAAAGTCCCAAAACAAACCAAAAAAATTGCATCTTATTATATTCTTTTATTAGTTTATTTAACATTTAAATTACCTATTTCTTTATAGTTACCTAAAACCATCTAGGCTTGGTGTCTTTCCAAGCATATTTTACTACCTTTATAATTTCTGCACAGAAGTCTTCCAGTTTTCCTTGACTCCACTTCAAACATTTCTATTTTATTATAAAATTTTTATTTGATCTATATTTTTAAACTCTCATCTAAATAGTTAAAGTTAAATAATTAATAGATAAAGTTAAATAATTAATAAATAGTTAAAGTTAAATAATTAATAAATATTATGAAATATTAATGATTAATAGTTAAAATCAATCATAACTTTTTCATAGTTATGATTTATGTTTAAATTAAGAATAATTTTGGAAGTATGAGTAATTTAAGTAAGTTGAAAGCTGTTTGGACTGCCTTTGGGAGCCAAAATTTGGTTTTAAATGATATTTTATATGATAAATGATATTTTAAGGGGTTTTGTGTATGTATAAGTTATTCTTATATTTTTGTGTTCTAATTGTGGTCAAAAGATATAAACTTTGTGGTCAACAGATGTGAGCTTCTTGACTTATGCTTAGGAATATGTCGATCTTTCTTGTCATACATTTTCTAATATTTTGATTTAATAATTCTAGAGTGGGAACAGAATTTTTTTGCCTTTTCACTAAGCATAACTATTATATTCTGCTTCTCATAATCCAAGAAGCATTTAAGGAAAATTAATAATGATTCTAAATATGGAATAAATGGCAGATAAGTCAGGCCTGAACAAAATATTATGAAACATTATAAACCTGTAGGTGTTACTGCACTTCCTACTCCACTGCATATTGAGCAAGTTATTCCAACTTGGAAATTTGTCTGGAGAAATCTCCTACTTGGGGGAAAAGTGATGTGAAATGTTTAAATCGAACAATTTTCTAGTTCCTCTGTCTCTGCTCATTCTTTTTATTGAAGGAAAAAGATGGAAGCATTACATGGTGATGAGTTAGAAAATTTACCATCCTTTGTATTCCCTTGGGTCCCATGTTTGACCGGATATTTCTTGAGCTGTCAGAGTGTTCATAACTAGGTAGGTTCTCCATCCTAAAATGGCACATCTTTTGCATAAGACTTTTTGCAGGAAAAATGGAAATATTCCTGTCCCATTGCTCTTTCAATTGCAATCTTGGAAGAGGAGAAGATTCTAAGAAATCTAAAAATCATTCAGAATTTTCAGGGCCCTTTGCCAATGGACATGAGTCCCTAAAGAGCCCAAGATTGGCCTGATATTCTTAAGCCCTTGAGATCTGGTCAGACTAGGGGGGGAGACTTCAAATATAGGAGTTTTTCAACTGTTAAGAGTAAGCTTCTTGTCAGTGATCAGTGAGAGACAATCTCTGCTTCCCTGATATGGAAACCCTATTAGATGTCCTGCTATACATGTATGTATGTGTGTTTATTTGTGCATGTGCACACACACATGGGCTTTATGAGACAGTGAGTAAGAGAGTTTGGAGAGTGCATTGGAGTCTGAGAGAGCAGAGACAAGGGTTTATGCCCTATAAATAAGCATCTGGTTTACAGCAGAAGTAATAATAGCCTTGCTCTGGGCCTGGGAAGAGCACAGTCAATATCCTCACCCGTATCTGCTGAAACCCAAGGAGAAAGGTCAGTAAATGTGCTCACTTATGCTGAAAACTACCTATGTCCCCTTTGGCATACATCAGAGATGAACATTCCTTGGCTGCTTATATTTCGTCATGCCAAAGTTCTGTAAACAGTAAATGTCACATATGTCACAAACTAGCTTGGTTCACATATCTTTTGCATTATTTCTCCCTCTCTAGAAACTTAGTAGTCTCTGCTTTCCCAATATTCCCAACTTAGTTGCTTCTTACTCTGCGTCTTCTCTCTTATATAGAAAGTCAGATACAGACTTTCTATATCTGCCTGTGTGAGGCCTGGCTCTGGCAGATGATTTGGACGTGTCTGGGAAGGCTAATCTGGTCTTGAAGTGAGCTGTCTACAAAGCAGAAATAACACAGGGATCAGATTGATTTTTCTCAGAGACACATGAAGTAAGTAAGAATACTCCAAACTCCAAGACAGAGGGAGTGAGTACTACATGCCATTTTGCTTACATGGACCTCTCTGTCTATTTTCTGATTGATTTATCATCTTTCTGGAAGTTTTCACCTCTTTTTTCTAGGTCTCTGTTTTCACTGTGTCCTTCTCTTCCTCTCTTTTCATTCCCTTTTTATTATTTGTCCATATTTCAGTTTAAATAGCAGAAAGGGTGTTGTCCCCAGAGCCAGAAGTTTTCTTTTCTATTTAGTATTTTATTGATAAGTGGTTGCTATTTACAATTTTAAATGTTATTTTTATTGGAGGGTATAGTGTTGTCACAGCATGACCACTAAAAACTGCTGATATCCCTCAACCTCATTACATTGGACCCTTTGGTCAAATTCTACTTCCCCTAGTAATCTGTTTTGTGGTCAAAGTATACCACTCTGTTTCCTGTGGCAATCTCAGTTCTGAGTTCAGAGTCTGAGGGTTTGTTTCTGTTAGACATTGTCTGTTCCTTTACTTTGTTTCTCTATATGCCACAAATGACTGAGATTACATATTTGTCTTCTCCTGACTTATTTCACCTAAACTGATGCCTGCCAGTCCCACCCATGTTGCAGCAAATAAGATTCTATCTTTTCTTAGAACTGACCATATTACATTTTGTGCATCAACTACTTCTTTTTCATCCATTCTTGTCACTAGGCACTTAGATTGTGTTCATCTTGGTTATTGTGGAAAGTTCAGCAATGAACATGAGCGTACATATTATTTTGCAAATTATTATTTGAGTGTTCTGTGGATAGATAACTGTAATTGGATCTGATAGTCTATCTACAAAATTTGGGGGAGATTATAAGAGTTTTACCCTTATCTCTCTTTCTTGCTACTTGACAAATAAGGAGATTTACCCTCAAATCCTGTTAGGGATACCTTTCTAGATCATGATGTTCTCACATATTGTAAAGAGTTGAGAGATTCTAAGTGATGTACATTCACAAAAATGGGAGGTTTCGTTGCAATTATTACATTGCAATTATTATGTTTTTTACAAAGCACTTTTCGTCTCCTCATTTTTTTTTTGGTAGGAAGAGTGCTAGAAACCGAGCCCAGGGCCTCACACGTACCAAGTGAGTAACCTCTACTGCTGAGCTATGTTCCCGACGCCCTCTCATTCCTACCCTGCTCTTTCTCTCCCTGATTGGCTTTATTTTCTGTTTTCTGTTCAACTCTTTTTTATATATCTACTGCATAATTTATGTCTTTGCTTATTTTTCATGTGTTTTACTCAATTCATTTTACTGCATAAATAGTTTTCCTATTTGTTTATTATTTCTATTGGTCTTTTGAGAAAAGATGGCCACGGGTATCAGAGAAGTTTATGAATATGTCACAAAATAAAATGAATGGCGTGAAGTGTCATGTTTTCACATTTTACTTTCAGATATGTAAAGTAAATAAAATTAAATAAAAATATGGCAAGGAGTCAGAGATGTGAGGGAAACTTAATCTTCTGTGCAGTGGAGTTTCTGATCCAGAAAAGTTTTTCTTTAATTATGGCTCCTAGAACATTGCTTCATTGCATCTCCAACATTTGAGGTGCAAAGAAGAAAAGAAGTCCAGTAGAAGGTATTCAACATGTACAAAACAATTACTATCTAGTAGACACATTGACTATATCCCTGCCCTCATTGATTAATTTTTATGCCAATGAACAAGACAGAAGTATATTAAATGCTAATATTGAGCTGTAAAACTGAGATTTAAGTCTTGGTTTATCTGATTCAACTCTTGTTTTTCCTGCATGTTTTTCTGTACACACACACACACACATACACACACACACACCCAAGTTTCACTCATGGATGTTTGCTCTCAAAAAAGTATTTATTTTATCTCTTAATACCATACCATTGAACACATAACTCTATGTCTTTCAGGTGTAACTATTTTTTCTCTCTTTCTTTGTTTCTGGTTATTTTTACAATAAACACATTTTTCAGAAAAATATAGGATGCAGTAGTTCATCATTAACTACTGAAAAGAGCAATATAATGCTCAGATATGTCTTTATCAATCACAAAATTCCTTCTGAATGATTTTTTACAAATCTATCTTGTACAGTCAAGCCCTTAACAGATACTAATTATTCCATGAATGGAGTAAGTCAACGTTACTTTACTTTTTCATCTTGTTTCCCTCTTCCTTTTAGGGTGCCATTAGTGAGGAAGAAAGGGAGTGTTTGAGCAGGGTTGGGGTTTCAGCGTGGCTTTTTTTCCAAATTATATAAACTCCCTTACAAGCCCTGTTTCAGGAAGAAGAATGTATTCCCAGGTTTACTTAATGTTTGCTTTAACTATAACTTAATTTGGAACTCTAGAGGAAAGCAGATGAACAATTATCAAATATTTTAATAGAAATAATTAGTGGAAATGAGCTCCATCTGTTTTACAAAATTAAGCTAATACCAGATCCTCTTACTCAGATGTGGAATATAAAGAAACAAAATGAGGGAATGGACTAAGACAAATTAAAAGAAGCCCAGGAGTCTGAAGTCACAGAACTGGTCCTACCAAAGTGGGGGGAAGGAGATGCTGAAAGGGGGCAGAGATTCCAAAGCATTTGGAGGGATGTTGGTGCTTGAGAGTTAGGTGTGGTGTGGTAAATAGACATCTTATAAAAGTGTAAAATTACCTCAATTTTTAAGATTTAGGACTGGAGCAATAGCACAGCGGGTAGGGCATTTGCCTTGCACGCTGGCCAAGCCGGGTTCGATTCCTCCACCCCTCTTGGAGAGCCCAGCAAGCTACTGAGAGGATCCTGCCCCCGTGGCAGAGCCTGGCAAGCTACCCATGGCATATTCGATATGCAAAAAACAGTAACAACAAGTCTCACAATGGAGACGTTACTAGTGCCCGGTCTAGCAAATTGACGAACAACGAGAGGATAGTGCTACAGGGGTTGGAGAGATAGTACAGCGAGTAAGGCGCTTGCTTTGCAACGGCCAACCCAGGTTCAATTCCTGGCATCCCATATGGTTCCCAAGCCTCACTAGGAGTGACCCCTGAGCCTGCAGTAAATGCTGATCACCACTGGGTGCGACGCAAAAAAGGACCCAAAAACCAAAAATAAATAAACAAGATTTAAATAGAGATCTAAATTAAGGTTATCCGTGTGTTCAAGCTGATGTGGGTATCTGAGAAACTTCTTGATAAATAAGGCTTGTCCTTCTACCTTGTGCATAGCAATAAAGCTCTATAATTCCAACCAAGGATTCTCACAATGGTAGTCAGCACATTATCAGAAGTGAATCACAGTTTAGGTTTCCTCAGTTACACAGAATATAGACTTTTCAATAAAAGTGTAGCACTGTAGCACTATCGTCCTGTTGTTCATTGATTTGTTCGAGTGGGCACCAGTAACGTCTCCATCGTGAGACTTCTTGCTACTGTTTTTTGGCACATCAAATACACCACGCGTAGTTTGCCAGGCTCTGCCATGCTGGCGGGATACTCTCAGTAGCTTACTGGGCTCTCTGAGAGGGACAAAGGAATCGAAGAGGGTAGAATCTAAAATAAAGGAAAGAGAAAGAAGCTGCATTTGCCTTGAAATATTTCTTAGATAATAAAATATTTCAATTTAACATATATATTAAATTTGTCTACCAATTGGGTAAAGAAAATGTTAAACATGATCTCAGTTCTTGCTGGAGCTAAAGCAAGTCAGGTATTCCTTCAAATATTCATAATAACCACCTAAACTATTTAGATATTAATCCCAACTTAACTTAAAGAAATAAATATCATAAAAAGCAAAACTCCTGCAAGCTAAATTGCTAATTTTCATGGTAGGCTCACCAAAAATTCATGGCATAATTAGATGATTTCCAATCCTTTAGTTTTCTATTTTTGATACTGTATAATTCTATTAATTTTAGAATCTAAGAAAATAATCTCAGAAGATGGTTAAAATTATTATATTGTTAATAATTATTAAATTTGATGGACTTTCAAATTACACCATGCTTCAAACCCTACCAAATTCTTATAATCCTTTGAGATGTATCTTTAGCCACCTCATTATTCTGGTAGCCAAATAATTATGCCACCCAAATCACTTCCATTTAATCTTTTTAATTCCAAAAGAATATAATGGAATGGAATTTTACATTCTAATGGGATAACAATCATTTTGATTGGTATCACTTGATACTTTCCAAGTGCCGAAAGCAGGGCCTGGCTCATAACAATCTTTTAACAGACCTTGTAAGTATTCTCAATTTTTTTGCTAAAATTTTACATTTAATACGGTGGTTTATAATACTCTTAAAGGTAGGGTTTCATGCATAACACATTCCAGCACCACACTCTCCACCAAAGTTTCTGCTTTCCTCCACCATTGTCCCAGTGTCCACTGACATCCTATTTCTTCCCCATTCCACCCCCCCCACCATCTCACTACCCCCATGGTCAGCTTCCAACTAATGACTACTTATCAATTTTTATGCCTTTAGACATTTGTTAATTATTCTCCTAAAATGTTTCTTTATATGCCATATAGGAGAAATTGTTCTGTATCTGCCCTTCTCTTTTCTAACTTCACTCATGATACTCTCCAGATCCATCCACATGGCAGCAAATTGCATGATTTTTTCTTTTTTATGGCTGACTAGTATTCCATTGGGCATATGCACACAATTTTTTTTTATCCATTCATCTGTCTTTGGACATGGGTTGTTTCCAGATTTTGGCTCTTGTGAATAGTGCCACAATGAATAAAGCAGTGCAAATATGCCTAGAAGTGGAATTGCTCGGTCATTTGGGAGTGCAATTCCAAGCTTTCTAAGAAGTGTTTATTGTTTTTCAATAAAAGTTGGACATTCCTGCCAGCAGTGGATGAGGATTCCTGTTTTGCACATATCCACACCAACACTGGTTGTTTTTGTGATGTACACTAGTCTCACTGGTGTAAGATGGTATCTCATTGTTGTTTTTATTTGCAGTTCCTTGCTGATAAGTGATGCAGAGCATTTTATCACACACTGCTTGACCATTTGTATGTCTTCTTTAAGGAAGTTTCTTTTCATCTCTCCCCACCATTTTTTGATAGGCTTTTTTTTTCTTTTGAGTTCTACAGGTGCTTTATATATCTTGGATATTAGCAATTTATCAGATAAGTAGTGCACAAATATTTTCTCCCAGTCTGTTGGGGGGAGGTGCGTGCTGGGGTGTTTAGTCATCATTTCTTTTGAGGTGCAGACACTTCTAAGTTTGATGTTGTTCCATTCGTTTATCTTTGATTCTGTTTGTTTGGCCAATAAATCTGATATTGAGATCTTTAATCCAGTTTGAATTTTTCTTTGTGCATGGTATGAGAAAGAGATATGAGTTCATTTTTTTTAACATTGATTGACCAGTTATCCCAACACCATTTGTTAAAGAGACTTTCCTTACTCTACTTCATATTTGATGTTTTTTTGTCAAAGATTAACTGTCACTATATCTGAGGATCTGTCTCTGAGCTCTCAATTCTGTTCCATTAGTCAGAGAGTCTGTTTATTCCAGTACCAACTGTCTTTACTACTATAGCTTTATAGCATAAGTGGAAGTTGGGAGAGAGAAGGCTCCCATCCTCCTATTTCCTAGAATTATTTTAGCTATTTGGGAAGTTTATTATTCCATATGTATTTCAGTAGCATTTGATCTGTCTTTTACAAATGGCATGGGTGTTTTTAATAGGGATTGCATTGACTATGTATAGTGCTTGGGGCAAAATTGTCATGTTGATGATTTAAATTCTTTAATCCATGAACATTTACATTTCCTTGTTTTTCTTTCATTTCTTTCAGTAATGATTTATAGTTTTCCTTGTATAAGTCTTTTACCTTTTGTTAAGCTAATTCCCAAGCACTTAATTTTATGGACAAAATTGTGAAAGAGAATTTTGTTCTAATTTCTCTCTTCTATTTCACTGTTTGCATATAGAAATTCCATGGATTTCTGTGCATTGATTTTGTAGTCTCCATTTTATATGTTCATTGCTTTAGGAGATTTTTATTTTGATAGAGTTTTTAGGATTTTTTTGTGCATAATATCAACTCATCTGTAAATAGTGATAGTTTAACTTCTTTTTCAATCAGGATGCCCTTGATACTTATTGCCTAATTGCTAAGGTAAGAACTTTAAATACTATGTTGAATAGTAGTGGTGAGAGCAGGCAACCTAGTATGGTCACTAATCTTAAAGGAAAGGCTTTCAGTTATCACCACCGAGCATGATATTTGCTGTGGGTTTGTGATAAATGGCTTTAACTATAGTAAGGAAAGTTCCTTCAATTTCATTTTATTGAGTGTTTTTTTAATCATTTATAGGTGTTGGATCTTGTCAAATGTTTTCTCTCATTTACTAATATGATCATAAAATTTTGATTTGTTTTTGTATTAATTTGTTGTATTATGGTAACTGGCTTGCATATATTAAACCATTGTTTTTTTTTATTAAACCATTCTTGTATTCCTGTGATGAATACTACTTGGTCATGGTGGTCATCTTTTTTAATGTGTTGTTGGATCTGGTAATTCAGTAATATTTTGTTGAGGGTCTTTGTATCTAAATTCATCACAAATATAGGTCTATAGGTTTCTGTGTGTGTGTGCGTGTGTGTGTGTGTGTGTGTGTGTGTGTGATGTCTCTCTCTGCTTCTAGTGTTCAAGGTAATGTTTGCCTCAGGAAAACTTTGGGGGGAAATTTAAGTTTCCTCATCTTTCTGAAAGATCCTGAAAAGGAATGGGAGTAGGCCTTCTTTAAGGGTTTGGAAGAACTCACTAGTTAACCTGTTCCGGACTTGAGTTTTTGCTTTGGAGAGCCTTTTGATTACCATCTCTCTTCCTTTGCTTCTTCATTGAGTGTTTTTTTCTAGTTGATCAATCCAGTGGTAATAAAGGAGTATATAAAGTCACTTACTATTGTGTTACTGTCAATATCTTCCTTCATGTCTATGAGCACTTGATTTAAGAATATGGATGGACCATCATTGGGACCATATGTTTGAAGTGTAAGTTCTTCTTGTTGTATTGATCCATTGATCATTAAGAAATGACAATTCCTGGGGCTGGAGCGATAGCACAGTGGGTAGGGCATTTTCCTTGCACACGGCTGACCAGGGTTCGATTCCCAGCATCCCATATGGTCCCCTGAGCACTGCCAGGAGTAATTCCTGAGTGCAGAGCCAGGAGTAACCCCTGTGCATCGCTGGGTGTGACAAAGAAATGACAATTCCTGTCGCTTGTGATTTTTTTCTTTTAATTTGTCTATATTGTCTGATATTACTATGGCCATCTCAGTTTCTTATTTTTCTATTTGGGTCACACCCAACGATGTTCAGGGGTTACTCTTGGCTCTGCATTCAGGAATTTCTCCTGTTGGTGCTTGGGCCTGGGTCAGCCATGGGCAAGGCCAAAGTCCAACCTGCTGTAGTGTCACTCCAGTCCCCATCTCAGTCTTTTAGTGGAATTTTTGCCAGCAAGATATTTTTCAGTCTTTGATTGCTCAACCTGACTATTCAGGCATGTTTCTTATAGGAAGTAAAATGTTGAGTTCAGTTTTCTGATTCATCCTACCACTCTGTTGATTGATAGGTCCATCAATTGACATTGAGTTAGATTATTAAGATAAAGGAATTTATTGCCATCATTCTTTAGAAGTCATATATGACTTTGAGGTTTGTCATGTGTTTTAAAGAAGCTCCTTTAATGATTCTTGCAAAACTGATTCCAAAGCTATAAATTTCCTAAGGTGTTTCTTGTCCATGAACTTGTTCAAAACTCTTTCAAATATAAATAATAATCTGGCTGGATAGAATATTTTTAGTGAGGAATTAATTTCATTCAGCTTTTTACCATATCCCACTATTCTCATCTGGCTTGCAAAGTCTCATTTTATCTGCTATGATTTTTTTTGGTTCCCCTTTGTATATAAGTTCCTTGTTCAATCTTACTATTTGTAGCATTCTGTATTTGACTTTCGTTATTCGCCTCACAATGCACCTTGAATTTTTCTATCTGGGTGTATTTTTACTAGGACCCTTTGGGCCTCTTGAATCTAGGTCCATGCACTCAATTATGGAAAAATTTCATCTATGATTTCTTAAACTACCAGTTCTTCATCACCTTTCTACTCCTTAGAAACTCTACTAATTTTTACATTGTTCCTCTTGAGCTCATTCCATAGTTTTCATGTGTGATATTCATCTCCTTTGAGACATTTTTCCATCATCTGTTGGTTCATAGAGATATCCTACATCCATTTGAGCTCACCAATTTTTTCCTCAGTTATTGTTTCTTTGACATTCAGAGCATCCATTGAGGGTTTTTTTTGGTGGGGGGGGTCACATCCAGCAATGCTCAGGGGTTACTCCTGGTTCTGCACTCAGGAATTACTCCTGGCAGTGCTGGGGGACCATATGGGATGCCAGGGATTGAACCCGGGTTGGCCGCATACAAGGCAAACACCCTACCCTCTGTGCTATCGCTCCAGCCCCACATTGAGGTTTTATTTCACTTATCATACCCTTTAGATCTGTTGCTCGTTTTGTAAGTATCTCAATTCTCCTTTCAAATTTGTTGTGCTTTAACTGAAACATAGCTTCCTTGAGCTCAGTAAATATCCACATTATACTGTCCCTAAAGTCATTACCTAAGAGATTATGGAGCTGGATTGGGCTATTATCTTCACTACTTGGCCTCAGTTGGCTTTTACACTGCTTATCTATTGTTTTTTGGTTTTGTTTGTTCATATGTTTGTTTTTCATTTTGTCATTGTGCTCTGGGGAAAATCTTCATAGTTAATTCCTCTGGGAGTGCTCTAAGGAGCAATTAGGTTTTTGCCCAGATTTAGGGTTTACACCAGGACACTGCAGTTTGAGGCTAGAGAAACAGAGGTTCAGTATTCCAGCAGTGGAAGGTGAAGGCTCCATGCAGTCCCCAATGGGTTTCTGTCACTGACTGAGCTTTCGGTGAGGAATTAATTTCATTCACCTTTTTACCACATCCCACTATTCTCTTCTGGCCTGCAAAGTCTCATTTTATCTGCTATGATTTTTTGAGCTCGGAAAGCCAGCTGCAAACAGCTAGCTACAGAGCTCCACCGGAGAATTTCCTATGGGTTAGGCTTTCAGCTGGACTCTTGGAGCTCCAGTATGGCTCTGTGAGGCGTGGCCAAGGTAACTTGCTCACCTGTTAATTGGTTGAGCTGGAGAAGCCCACTGCAAGCAACAGCTATTAGCACTCCCTTGGGGAGGGGCTCAATGTGAGTACTTATGATTCAGCATTATTTCCAAAGAGTTTGATGAGAAAATTTTAAGACTAATATTAATTTATCTCTAATAGAGCTAACCATCCCTTTATTTCGCTTCTTATACCTTCCTATTAGAAATAATGTAACATGTGCAATTTTGTGTACAAAGCTTTTTCCCAACTGCTCATTTCTTTCATATTACATAAACTATAATTATTTTATTACATAAGCTAATTATAGTTTATGTAAGAGGATTACAAGAGTGTTACTGTTTATGGTTTCGATGCAGTTACTTCACCCCACTGCCAACTGCCCAAGATCCTCCCCAATCTCTAGATCTCCTCTAGTCTGTCTCTTGATTCCCTCACCCACCCTGCCACTTCTTGGTAATCTGGGTTTTGTAATATAAAACCAAGTTGTCTGTTTTTACCTGAGACTGTCTATTCCCCAGTTTTGGCTTTCTATGAGCCACAGATGAGTGAGATCATCTCCGACAATACCCTTAAATCCTATCCATATTGTAGCAAACTGCTTGAATTCACCTTTTCTTATATATGTGCATATTCCAGAGTATATGTATGACACAGTCTGTCATTGGATATTTGGATTGTTTCTGTATCGTGGCTGCTATTGAACTAACTGCTGCATTGAATGTGTGTGTGTGTATATGTACATATATGTGTGTATGTATATATATTCACAATATCTTGTTAGATTAATGTCTTTGTGTTTTGTAAGTAGATGCTAAGAAGTAGAATCACTGGGTCACATGTAAGTTCTATTCTTACTTCTGTTAGAAATATCTATATTGTTTTCCACAGAGGCTGAGCCAGACACCATCCCCAGTAACAGTGACTGAGGGTTCCTTTTTTCACCGTACCCCAGGCTACAACAGTTGGTTGTTTCTTGTCTTTTTGGTATAAATCATTCTTAATTATGTGGGATGATATCTCATTGATATTTTGATTTAAAGTTCCTTGATAATAAGTGACAAAGAGCAATTTTTCAGATGCTACTTGTAGGATAACATTAGTTTGTTCTTTCTCCCTTGCCACAGGGAGCTAAGGCTAATTGAGTTACACCCATCACAATGCTCCTGACACACTCCCATTCCTCTGTGTTTATCTTTAACTTTTCTTCTATGCTCTGCTACCCCTATCTGTTAATCACTTATATCCCCAAATCAGACCCTGTGACTTGTAAAGTCAGATTCTTCTAAGGACTCTGAATTTTGTATTTGTAAGTGAAATATTGCTTTTCTCTTTCCCCTATGTCCATTGCATAGTTTACTTTAGAGTAATGTCCCTTTTATATAGACACAGGAAGACAGTTAATGCTATGCTTTTGTAACTTGGGAGTTAATTGACTCTGAATAATATTTACTCCTGGGTATCTGTTATATTTACTTGATTTAAGCCTCAGTTGCCCTTAGTTCCTAGCACTCCAAAAGCAGGGTTCCAACAATGGGATTTGATGGACCCAGGGAAAGCTGTAAGCTAGTCTGGCATCAAAAAGGGACAGACCTAGCGCCATAAAATTTATAAGTTAAGAGCACGGTCATGAACAAATTCTATCATAACCCAAAGAGAAGTGACTGGACAAAGACCCTGCTGGGGTTGGGAAGGACTAATCTGGCCTGAGAACTGTAGTCTGGGAACTACAGCTAGATGTTCCCAAAAGAATCACCCTTTAAGTTTAATATATCTCACTGTGTCCATACAAAATGACAAGAAAGATTATTAAGAAGTAAATTTAAGATGACTGTTTAAACGGATATCAACCAAGGAAAGGAGAAATATGCCCTTAGATGAAATTCTGCCCTTGAGCAGATCTCCCTTGAGCAGGATGAGATCTTTGTCTTAGAAGAGCTTCCTGGGAAGGAAGGGCTTTACATATGTCTATTGTGCTAGTTGACCTGGGTGTAGTGGCTACCCTCAATCTTGGAGGTTGGGCTCTTGATGAAGGCAGGGAGACTGAGCCTTGGGGAGACTAAGGAAAGTAGGGGACAGGAATGAGGGGCAGTGGGAGACTGGAATGGGGTGCTCAGTGAGATTGGAATAGGCTCGTGTGGAGAATGGAATAAACGGCAACTGATCACCAATCAGCTTGATGGCCATGTCCTCTCCTTCATGCACCTTTTGGCAGAGACTGCAGGCCTGGGTGGGAAAGTAGCTCTTGGCCACTGAACTCACATGGTGAGCACTCATACATACTACTGGCCTCTGTGGGAAATATCTGTTCATTATGTCCTCTGTGGGAAATATCTGTTCATCTCCTCTCCCCATTTTTCATGGAATATTATTTTTGTGCTGAGCTTTGTAAATGCTTATATGTTAGCCATTTATCTGGAGTATTATGTGAAAATATTTTCTCCCATTCAGTTGAATCTTTATTTTTTTATTTTAATTTTTTGTCTTTTGGGGTCACACCCAGCACTGCACAGGGGTTACTCCTGTCTCTGCACTCTGGAATTACTCCTGGTGGTGCTCAGGGGACCATATGGGATACTGGGAATCGAACCCGGGTAGGCTGTGTGCAAGGCAAATGCCCTACCCGCTGTGCTACCACTCCAGCCCCTCAGTTGAATCTTTTTATCTTAACCTCAGACAATATCTTTTTGTTTGCCATGCAAAAACTTTTGATTATTATGTAGTCCTACTTGGTTTGAAGTTTGGAGATTTTTGTTGTTGTTTTATCTTTGTTAGTGGGAACAAAGTGATGCAAGAGCAGTGGTGACTGGTCTCTAAGTTTTTCCATGATTCCCAGGTTCTTCAGTAATTTCAAAAATGAAAATATTAAGTAATAAAGACGTTTTGACTCAGTCGGAAATAAAAAAGTAGAAATGTAGTTGAAATGTAGAAGAGAAATTCTCTGGCTGGTAAGGAACTTAGTATATCACTAAGTTAAGTCTGGCTCATTTTGCAGGATTTTTAGATGAAAATTAGGTGTTTCCAATTAAACAAAGTATCAAAAGATCCCTATTTGTGTGCTAGAGATGTCTTGTTAATTTAAGGTCCGTTTGTGTTGCTAGAATAAGATTACATCTTTCATTCCCACTTACCCTTGGGGCACTATTTACTTAAGACATTATGGGTTACATATTTGACCATTGGTCAAGGTTGTTCCTGGTTATCTCTTAGTCTCAGGTGATCCCAAGGCCTGAGGGTGTGTGCATATTTCTCAGCCTCAGAGAGAGCTCAGGAATTTACAGAATTTTTTTCAAATGTAAGATAGGGAGAGCAAAATGGAACTGCTCTAGGCAGCTGGCAAAGGACAACTGTGTCTTCCTCTTTCAAAACTACTGAAGGTAACTGAGATTCCTGTGCCAGAGTGTTTAGCCTATCTTTGGCTCAACATATTTTATGGATTCTGGTCTAATTTCATGATCTTTAGTCAAATTTTAATTAACTATTGTGAATGGTGTGAGATGCCATTCCAAATTTCATTTTTTGGCAGGTAACTATCCAGTTTTCCCAGCATCATTTGTTGAAGACATTTTCCTTGTTTCAGTTTATGTAACTACATCCTTCATCGTAGATTAACTGTCCAAAACCTGAGGGTTTTATTCTCCCTCTCACTTATTTCACTTAACATTATACTTTCCAGTTCCATCCAACAATGCAGCAAACTGCAAGATTTCATATTTTCTTTATCCCAAATTCAAATGTTTATGTAATATACCTTTCAGATGGAAGACTGTTTCCCTATGAAGACACATCTTTGTGGAAAGAAGTTCCCCTTCATTCAAAATTCAATTCTATTCTCTTCCAATTTTTCTGTGGTTTTTTGAAATGCATTCACATTTTTATACAATTCTTATAAAGTTGAGATGCAACTTGAGAATCAAGTTGCCTCCTTAAAACAAAGTAAAAAGATAAATTGACAAGTCTTCATTTTCTTCCCTTATATTCATGTCCCTTTTTCCTTCTTAAAATCAAAAGGATCAATGAAATAATAAAGAAGAAATATTCAGTGTGTGATGATAAACTCTCTAAGTAACAGCTGTCCATTTTTTCTGTGTGCTTAATTTATGTTGACAACTCTTTTCTCAAATTAAGTACAATATAATTTGCTGTTTAAATAAGACAACAATTCACAGATAAGTTGGAACACCTCGATAAGTATACAATAAGTATACAAAAAGAATATAAAAATACAAAGGAATAATAAATAGTGAGGAAAATGTGTACAAAATAATATGAGATTTTCAAGGTCAATTAAGACAATATAATCATGTATTAGGTGTTGAAATTTTAGAAAATATTCATTTCAAACAAATTTCATTAGTGAAATAGAACATGATTAACAAAACTCACTGTTTAAATATTTATTTGCTCACTTAACATTTTTAATCAAGAACTTATTCTGTACTAGAAAAGAAGTAGTTATTTTTGTCCCACTATTATCATCTGGTAGTTATTTTTCTCACTATTTTGGCCCTCAGAGGGTTCTGTGCTAATGAATGTCAACATTAAGATCAGAATTATACAAGCACCAATGAACTCTTGATGTGGTATTTTTAATAATTTATTCCATTTACCCAAATTAGTTCCTTGATGAGTTTTCTTTTATAGCAGTTAGAAGATTTTCAATTTTTTCATATGAATAAAAAATTATTTTGATCCAAACTAATTTATTTATGCTTAAATATCAATATGGTTCTTTTTTGTGTGTGTGTGTCACACCTGGCGATGCACAGGGGTTACTCCTGGCTCTTTACTCAGGAGTTACCCCCTGGCGGTGCTCATGGGACCATATGGGATGCTGGGATTCGAACCCGGGTCGGCCACGTGCAAGGCAAACGCCCTACCCGCTGTGCTATCGCTCCAGCCCCCCCTCAACATGGTTCTTTTACAGAAAACTTTGTCCAAATCAAATTTATTAAGCAGCCTGAAGTACCGAGTTGTTTTCTCTAAGTATTATTGACAAGGAGTTTTACTGTCTCAGACCAAATTTGTTGATCTAAATCTTACCACAAAGATATATCTTCAGTTTTATTTTATATTAGTGATTTTAATCAGTTATATTCAGCATTTATTTTTTAGTTAATTCATATGCCAAAAACAGTAACAATAAGTCTCACAGTGGAGATGTTACTGGTGCCCACTCAAGCAAATCGATGGGACGATAGTGCTACAGACAGTGCTACATTGCATGTTAAGTTTATTAAATGTTTTAGTGTTGGTCTATTTTCAATATCTATGTTATAAAACTAACTTCACTCTTCCAAATATTTGGGAGGCCTGTGGCTCAAAGATCAAATGATGGGATTAAAAAACCTTCTTCAGTTTCCACTAATAGCTACACCACACTAATAGTGGTGTAGCTATTAGAGACTAAATAAAAAATAAGCAAAAAATAAAAATTGCTTCTAATTGTCAATAGCTTCTAAAGAAATCAGGCTATTTTCACTAAGACAGAGGGAGGTTTTTCATGTTCACCATTCTCATGTGAGGTGACTATCTCATTGCTTTTTTGATTCACATTTCCTTGATGATAAGTGATGAAGTAGATTTTTCCATTTGCCTAATGTCCATCTGTTTGTCTTTTTTTAAGGATGTATCTGTTAATCTTTTCTCTCATTATTTTTATCCTATTTACCTGTGTTCTCCTTAATTTAACTTAGGGATTCAGGTCTGATATAGAGGTCTTTGATTCATTTTTAATGACTCTTGTGCATGTGTGAGATGGGAATCTGAGTTTGTTTTTTTAACATGTGACTAACTATTCAAGGGCCATAAACACAAATGTACAAGAATGGATGTTCTAGGACAAGTGTCCAGGAGCAGATGACTGAATAAAGAAATTGTGGAATATATACACTATGGAGTACTATTCAACTAGAAGAAAAGATGAAACCATAACATTTATGGGGCCAGAGAGATAACACAACAGGTAAGGTATTTGCTTTGCATGCACTTGACTGAAATTTTATCCCTGGTACCACACATGGTTCCCTAAGCACCACCAGGATTGAACCCTAAGTATAAAGCTAGGAGTAAGCCCTCAGCACTGCCAGGTGTTGCCAAAAAACAACAACAAAAACCATGCAATTCTCTACTCCTGGATGGAACTACATTGCATCATGCTGATTGAAGCCAGTCAGAAGAAAGGGACAGGTACAGAATGACCTCTCTCATATGTTAGATACCAAGCAAAACAAACAAACAAACAAACAAATGTAGAGAGTAAGAAATAGTCAAAGGCAACAGAACCTGAGTAATGGTCTACAGATATGAGTTTATCAAAGGTGAGTCAAGTGGATGGGAGAGGATCCTAAAACAACGTTAAAGGGAAGCAAGATACTCTGGTAGAGGATGCGACGTTGGAACATCAAAGCACCCCATCATTAAGAGTATTCAAATAATGGTGCTTCAAATAAAAGTTCTCTTTAAAAAGACAGAGGAAAAAAATCTAGGTTGCTGGAGGTTTTTCTGAGAAAGTGGTATGTGATCTGCATCAGGAAAGCTAAGAAAGAATTCTTCAGATGCCAATAGGAATGAAGGCATATTATAGAAGTAACAATCAGCTTCTGAAAAAAAACATGGAGGGACAGAGATGCGAAGTCTGAGGGATATAGGAACCAAATATAAACAGAATGAACAAATCAATGAGGTTGTGCTTAGTAAAGCTACTCTTACACAAAGGTTGTAGGAGGCTGAAATAAGAGAATCAAAGGCTAAGAGATGAGAGAAGAGGTCAGCCACATATAATGAGAACGTATAAATCATTCCTTCAGGAATGCTGTGAGAGGATGATGATCAAAAGTATCTAAATACTGAATGTTCTAATCAAAATGCATGTGCTTATTTAGTTGTTACTATACTTTATATCTCCACTCATTTTCTTCTTTAGTCTGTTTTTCTCTTTTCTTCTGAAAACTTCAAAGTTATTGAGGAAATAAAAATAACAAGCCATGGTGAAAAAAAAAGAAAAGTCTCAATATTAAGACTGAAGGGAAAAAATCCTAAAACTATTAAATTTAAATTACAAAGAAATTTCACACCTCATACTAAATCATTTATTGCCATGAATTAAATGTTAGAAATGAGTGGTGTAGCTATTAGAGAACACAAATAAAAACATTTTTACATGTGCATGTGTTCATATATATATAAGGGAACACATGCCTATGTATATTTCTGACTAACCTGGCATCTCTTCTTTAGGCACTTGATATAATGGGGAAAATATTCTGAGGTCAAAATGCAAGGTCTCAATAAAATAATGGATATCTCTTTGCTTTTATTTACTAGTTTATGGTCTTGGACAAATTCCTTTGGCCCTCTGAACCTATTTCCTAATATGTATAATAGATACCACATCTGCTTCATAGGACTTTTGTAAGAGTTGAGTTGAATGATAGAATTCTGTTCTATAAACTGTCAATTACTGTGAAAGGGTAACTGTGTTTTAACTGAATAGATATTTACCTAAAATGATTTCAAAGGGCTACATGAGGCATAAACTGACATAGTCATTTTCTCATCCAGAGCAGATCCAACATCAGATGTACTCCCTGAGCTTGCTCATCCTCTGGCAATGAGATTTCTCTCTTACCTGTTCCGGTGATTGAGTGACAAACCATTTTCAGACATAGAAACAAAAATGAGGTAAGACAAGATAGCCACAGGGTTGTCCCTTTTATGGATATACTAAAACATATATAATCAGTGACCTACTGTGGAATATTTAGGTTTATTTTTAGAGCAAAGAAACAGTGAAGTCAGAAATGTTTCCTATATTATTCCTTTCTCATGAGAGAAGTTTTTTAAATATATATATATTTATTTTTTTTAGTGAATCACTGTGAGATAGTTACAAACTTAGAAACTTTCGTGATCACATTTCAGTAATACAATGATAGAGTACCCATCCCTCCACCACTGCCCATTCTCCACCACCAATATTCCCAGTATCCCTCCCACCATCCCTACCCCATCTCCTCACCCCCTGCCTCTGTGCCAGGCACAGTCCCCTTTACACACACACTCTATCTATCTATCTATCTATCTATCTATCTATCTATCTATCTATCTATCTATCTATCTATCTACTATCTATCTATCTATCTATCTGTCTATTATCTATCTATCTACTATTTATCTCCTTTTGGTGTTATGGTGTTATGGTTTACAATACAAATAGTAAGTGGCCATCATATTTTGTCTATAGTCTACTTTAAGCACTCAATTCCCATCCCAAGCCAGCCCTCCAAGTATCATTCACTAAGTGTTCCTTTCTCCTACTCAGCTGCCTTTTCCCCCAGCGTGTCAGGCAGGCTTCCAATCTGTGGATCGATCCTCCTGCCCCTTATCCCTATTATCCTTGGGTGTTAATCTCCCATCCTGTTACTTTATATTCCAAAAATGGTTGCAGTCATTCTATGTCTGTTTCTCTCTCTCTCTGAGTCATTTCATTTAGCATGATACCATCTATGTTGATCCATTTATATGAAAATTTCATGATTAAACCTTTTCTAACAGCTGTATAGTATTCCATACAGCTGTATAGTATCCCAAACTGTACCAAAGTTTTTAACCAGTCATCGGTTCCTGGGCACTTGGGTTTTTCCCAGATTATAGCACAGTGCGTAGGGCTTGCACGTGGCCGACCTAGGTTTGATTCCTCTGTCCCTTTCAGAGATCCAGGCAAGCTACCAAGAGTATTCCGAGGTAATTGATTTCCTGAGACATGATTGTGAACGGGATTATTTTTTTCATATAACTTTCTTCTCTCTCTTTATTTGCGTATAGGAAAGCCATGGACTTTTGGGTATTGATTTTTATAGCCTGAAACTTTACTTTATAAGTCTGTTGTTTCTATTTTTGGTAGAGGCTTTAGAATTTTCTAAATATAGTATCATGTCGTCTTCAAGTAGTGAGAGTTTGATTTCTCCATTTCTTATCTGAATGTCCTCAATATCTTTTTCCTGCCTAACTGCTATGGCAATTACTTCCAGTACTATATTGAATAGAAGCGGTGAGAGTGAGTATCCTTGTCTTACCCCTGATCTTAGGGGGAAGGCTTTTAGTTTTTCCCCATTGAGGATAACACTTGCCATGGGCTTGTGGCAGATGGCTTTGACTATATTGAGGAAAGTTCCTTCAATTCCCATTTCAGTGAGTTTTCATCATAAACCAGTGCTGGGATCTTGTCAAATGCTTTCTCTGCATCTATTGATATGATTACATGGTTTTATCTTTTCTTTTATTACATGATGGATTGTGTTGATTGACTTGTGAATGTTAAACCATCTTTGAATCTCTGGGATGAATCCCTCTTGGTCGTGTTCTATGATCTTTTTGATGAGTTGTTGGATTCTGTTTGCTAATATTTTTTTGAGGGTCCTCACATCCATGTTCAACAGGGATATTGGCCTTTACTTTTCTTTTTTTGTGGTGTCTCTTTTTTCTTTTGGTATTAGAGTAATGTGTGCCTCACAGAAGCTGTTTGGGAGTGTTTCTGTTTCTTCAACTTCCTGGGAAAGCTTGAAAAGAACTGCCATTAGATCCTCTTTAAATGTTTGGAAGAATTAGCTAGTGAATCCATCTGGGCATGGGCTTTTGTTTGGGGGAACACTTTTGATTACTGTTTCAATTTCCCTGATAGTAGTAGGTCTATTTAGGTATTCCAAATCTTGTTGGCTCAGCCGTGGGAGGATATAGGAATCCAGGAATTTATTCATTTATTTTAAGATCTCTTGTTTCATGGCATACAGACTTTCAAAGAAATCTCTGATGATCTTTTGAACTTCTTTAGTTTCTGTTGTGATGTCCCTCATTTTATTTCTGATTTGGTTTATTAGGGTTCTCTCTCTTTCTCTTTCTCTCTCTCTCTCTTTCCCTGTGAATCTTGCTAATGGTTTATCAATTTTGTTTATCTTCTCAAAAAAACAGCTCTTGGTTTCATTGATCTTTCAGATTGTTTTTTGGGTTTCCGTGTCATTAATTTCTGCTCTAAGTTTGATTATTTCTTTCCTCCTGCCTGGTTTGGGCTCCTTTTGTTGGTCCTTATCTAAGATCTAGAGCTGTGAAGTCAAGGTATTTATGTGGACCTTTTCTTCTTTCCTGAGAAATACTTGCAGAGCTATAAATTTTCCCCTTAACACTGCTTTAGCTGCGTCCCACAAATTCTGGTCGCTCATGTCTTCATTCTCATTTGTTTCCAGGTATCTTTTGATTTCTTCCTTAATTTTCTCCCTGACCCACTCATTGTTCAACATTGAGTTGCTTAATTTATAAGTGTTTAATTTGATTCTTCACATATGTTGTGTGATTAATTTCTATATTCAGTGCATCGTGGTTTGAAAAGACAGTTGATAAAAATTCTATCTTCCTTATTCTACTGATATATGTTCTGTGGCCCAGAACGTGGCCAATCTTGGAAAATGTTCCATGTGCACTGGAAAAAAAATGTGTATTCGGTTTTTGGGGGATGGAAAGTCCTGTATACATCTACTAGCCCTCTTTCTTCCATTTCTTCCTTCAAAGCCTGTACTTCCTTGCTAAGTTTTAATCTTGTTGATCTATCCAGAGATGATAGGGCAGTGTTGAAATCTCCTACTGCTATTGTGTTGCTACCAATGTCTTCCAGTTGTTTTAAGTATTTTGTTTTTTAAGTATTTAAGTATTTTTAAGTATTTTGCTTCTCTCATTGGAAACATATATGTTTAGGAGTGTGATTTCTTCCTGCTGTACATATCCCTTGATTATTAAAAAATGGCCTTTGTTGTCCCTTTTAATCTTTTTCAGCTTGAAAAAGATTATGTTGTCGGATACTAGTATGGCCACTGCAACCTTTTTTGAGAAAGTTGTTTGCTTGAGGGATTGTTTTCCATCCTTTGATTTTGAGTCTGTGTTTGCTCTGGCTGTTTAGATGTATTTCTCGTAGGCAGCAGAATGTTGGGTTCTGTTTCTGAATCCATTTTGTCACTCTGTGTCTGTTCATTGGCGCAGTTAGCCCATTGACATTGAGAGAGATTATTGTCATGGGGTTTTGTGCCATCTTTCTGTAGAGGTTTGTTTTGCTTGTAGGGGTTTGTTTTGTCTTACTACTGTAGTAAACTTACTACTACTCCTTTATCCTCCTTTTAAGATTGGTTTTGAGTCTATAAAGTTCCTGACCTGTTGTTTATTCGTGAAACAATGTATTGTTTCTTCAAATTTGGGAGTTTAGCTGGTTAGAACATTCTTGGTGAGGCTTTCATTTCATTGAGTTTTTTCACCATATGCCACCATCATCTTCAGGCTCAGATGGTTTCCTCTGATAGGTCTGCTGTAAATCTGAGGGGTGCTCCTTTGCATGTGATTTCCTTCTTTGACCTTGCTGCTTGCAGTATTATGTCTCTATCTTTGGTATTCGTCATTCTGATTATATCTCTTGGAGTATTTTTTAGGGTATCTTTTAGCTAGTACCCTTCAGGCTACTTGGATACGGAGGCCTGCATTCTCCAGCTCTGGGAACTTCTCAGCAATGGTATCTTTAACTGTTGCTACTTCATTGGGGTTGTCTCCTTGTCTTTCTGGTACTCCGATGATTCTTATGTTGTTTCTCTTGATTTCATCCATTAGGTCTCTGATCTGCCCTAGAGCTATTTTGTATGTTGGTCCCTGTATGCTTTCTGAAGTTCATCTTCAAGCTCACTAATTCTGTCTTCAGCTGTTGTTATTTTACTATTGAGGGCACCCACTGAGTTTTTTATTTCATCTACTGAATCCTTTATTAGTGACACTTCTGCTTGTAGCTTTTTTTAATTTCTGCTCTCATTTCTTTCTGTATTTTATTGGCTGTCCTTTCCACTGTTTCTTTCATGTCCTCCTTTAATTTACTGGATACCCGTTCCACCATTTCTTTGAGGTTCATTAAACATCCTCAACATTTCATCTCTGAAATCTTCATTAGAGAGATTGTATTTGTAGGTATTCCCTATTGAGGATTTTGGGCTCTTTTCTTTCCACTCCTCATGGTGGAGCTTTGCGCTGTTTCCTCATGTTGCCGTGGTAGTATGGATGTGGGACCCATCCATTCACTATCAGTGTCCCCCAATCACTGCGAGAAAGGATTCTGAATGAGCTTGTTCGATGGTGGTCACCTTTTTTCTCCTTCTAGAATACTAACCTCCTCTTTAGTGCTCCTGTGTGACTTATGTGAGTCCTCTAGTGAAGCTCCAGAGGATGTGGTCTTTTATATTAGGTTTGTTCAGTTTCTTGTGTTCACCTTTGTTTTGGTGAGCTTGGAATAGGCTAGTTAATTATTGGCATACTGTGTGGTTTTTTGGGTCACTCCTGGCAATGCACAGGGGTTACTTCTGGCTCTGCACTCAGGAATCACCCCTGGCAGTGCTCAGAGAACCATATGGGATGCTGGGAATCGAATCCGGGTTGGCCGCATGCAAGACAAACGCCCTCCCCACTGTGCTATTGCTCCAGCCCCATGTGTTTGGGACAGCCAGGCTGTCCTCCTCGAAATTAGGTAATGGATATTGAGATGTGAGTCCAAAGCACTGGGAAAGGGGAAAATAACTGCGGCTGCCCCAGAGGCCATGTCCACTGCCGTGCTGTACCTGTTAGGGGGTTGGCCGTTTTGGTGCCTGAGCTGGATTAAAGTCCCACTTCTAATGCTGTCCTAAAACTTGCTGAGGATTTCCCATGGCCTGGGTGCTGACAGGGGTCACCTTGGCCAAGGAGGTGGGGGGGTTTCTTCATGAGAGAAGTCTAAGTAGAAATTCCATCCTCTCTGTAGTTTAGAGGCAGAAATATGAAGAGGGGAAAAAATCCTACTTCTAGAATTATCTTTTGCAATGAATGATAATCTATCCTTTCTTTCATCCCACTAATGTGCCTGACCAGTTCTTGAGGGTCATTTATTAAATATTCAGATATTTTAAGAGCTGGTTGGAAAACATTGTCTTCTTTTTTTTTAAACATTGTCTTCTTAACAAATTACTAATTATTAATTGCATAACTAAGATAAAATTCATCATTTCCTGTTTTTTCACCAATTTACTATTATCATTGTTCTTGGGATCATTTACTTCTTTAGTATCTGTATGGTTAGAAAAACTACATCATCTATATAGTAGGAGCTAAAGAGATAGTACAGCAGGTAAAGTACTTGCCTTGCTCTCATCTGATCCGGATTCAATCCCCAGAGCCACATAAAATCTCCTAAGCACCACCAGGAGTGATTTCCTGAACTAGGCAGTAGTAAGCACTGAGTACAGTCAGGTGTGGTCCAAAACCCTACACCATGGAATTATTATCTCAAAATTATTATTGAAGGTGCATCCTGATTCTGGAGTCACTTACATCTCAACTTCAGATGTGCTCACTCCTTTCTATTACCATATTACCATAGGTATTACCATATTACCATAGCACTCTCTCTCTCTCTCTCTCTCTCTCTCTCTCTCTCTCTCTCTCTCTCTCTCTCCCCTCTTCCTAATGTTTTCTAAATAAAACAATTTTACATAACATAAAAATATTAGTGTTGAATTTTTAAAAATGTATTATCTATAATGGATGTAGAAACATAGAATATATTATAACTGCGTAAAAGTTTAAATTGTAATATAGAAGCTTATAGTCCTATTTTACTAAGGATTATTTAAATACTCTTATCATTTAAAAAATTATTTTCTCTTCGGAAACATTTCTGACAAAAATTCCTATCACTGTCTAATTTTATCAACTACCTTAACAAGTGTCAGCAAATTCCTTACTAAATGTTGAATTTGTTAAATGTCTTCCTTTTTAAAAAAAAGTTTTCCTTTTTTCACATATTAACATTGTGAATTATTCAAGTATAATTCCTAATATTAGAAAAACCTTAAATCTCTAATTTGACTTGGTCATGGTACACCACTCTTTAAAATGTTGATGGATTTAAGTTGCTAAAAATGTAATTTTCTTTGCTTTCTTCTTTATTAATAAATCACCTTGAATACAATTTTTCATTTGTAAACTTTTTCTAGTTTTTCATGGTTTGATTACTTTGCAAAAGTAAGCAAAAAACATTTTCCTGTTGTTCTTGCAAACGGTTTTGATAGTATGCAAATATCTAATTGCTACATGATTCTAATGAATTAATCTATGAAACTATCAGGGCCTGGAACTCTTAGGGACAGTTTTGACAGTTATTATTTAAATAGTTTTCAAACTTGACTGTTTATTGGAATTTCTGGAAGCTTTTAAAACTACAATACCTATATCCTCCTCTATGCATTATCGTAGTCATGAGAATTGTTAATGCTACGTGATTATGATTTGATCTCTTTGGTTCTTTGGAATTTATATAAGACAGCTTAATAAGTTAATCAGTCTCTCTTGTGGAGATCCACTATTTACACTTATTTTATAATTCAAATTTCTTATTGAAGGTATAGACCTTCCCAACAATTAAATTTCACTTAAGGTTTTACTTAAGTTCATATTAGTCTTGAAATTTTTAAAAATATAAATATAGGAGAATATTGTCACTGTCATCCCGTTGTTCATCGATTTGCTCAAGCAGGCACCAGTAACGTCCCCATTGTGAGACTTGTTACTGTTTTTGGCATATCAAAAAGCTACCACGGGTAGCTTGCCAGGCTCTGTCGTGCAGGCAAGCTACTTTTGGTAGCTTGCTGAGCTCTCCGAGAGAAACAGAGGAATCGAACCCTGGTCATCCTCGTGCAAGGCAAACGCCCTACCTGCTGGGCTATCGCTCCAGGGAATATTGAGAAAAAAATATTAACTAAAACTATTGGTGTCATTTCTCTCCAGATTTTCCCCCCAGTTATTAACTACACCGGCATTTTCAGTGCCTTTAACATTGCTAACTCACATGGAGTTTAAGGAAATTTCTGTTTCTAATCCTTTTTCTCCAAAATCTATTTTTATACCAGTAAGTAGACCTATACACTATCATAACACCTGTGCTTTTTCTCTCCTCCCTCCTCAAGCAGGACACAGAGAGTGGACCTAAGGAATGACAGCACGGTGACAGAGTTTATCCTCGTGGGCTTTGAGCAGAGTTCCCCATCTACACAGGCATTGCTCTTTGCCCTCTTCCTAGTCCTCTACGCCTTAGCCATGGCCATGAATGGCCTCATCATCTTCATCACCTGGACAGATCCTAGACTCAACAGTCCTATGTACTTCTTCCTTGGCCACCTGTCCTTCTTGGATGTCTGCTTTATCACCACCACCATCCCACAGATGCTGATCCACCTGGTGGTCAAGAACCATGTTATCTCATTTGCCTCCTGTTTGATTCAGATGTATCTGGTTTTTGGCGTTGGTGTTGCCGAATGCATCCTCTTGGCTTTTATGGCCTATGACCGTTATGTTGCTATCTGCCACCCACTTAACTATGCCCAGATCATGAGCCATCAAGTCTGTGTGAGGTTGGTGAGTGCAGCCTGGTTCTTTGGCATGGTCAATGGCATCCTACTTGATTACATGACATTTCGTGGTCCATTCTGTAGAGACAACCATATAGAAAACTTCTTCTGTGAGGCTCCCATAGTGATCAGCCTTTCTTGTGGAGATCCACTATTTAGTTTGAAGGTGATCTTTCTCGATGCTATCATGGTGCTCCTAAGTCCCATGGTGCTCATTGTCATCTCTTACGCCCGCATCCTAACCTCCATCCTTGGAAGAGCCTCCTCCTCGGGCCGGGGAAAGACCTTCTCCACCTGTGCTTCCCATTTGACTGTGGTCATCTTTTTCTACACCTCAGCCATGTTCTCCTACATGAACCCCCGAAGCACACATGGCCCTGACAAAGACAAACCTTTCTCCCTCCTCTACACAATCATCACCCCCATGTGCAACCCCATCATCTACAGTTTTCGAAACAAGGAAATGAAGGGGGCTATGGTGAGGGCCCTTGCAAGGACTGGCCTGACCCAAGAACCTGTGTAGTAGGAAGTCTCCGGGAGGAGAAGCAGCAGAGCAGAATCTCTCCTCCACCCTCAGCCCTGGTAGGCGGGAAAGTCACTCACATTGATGAAATTCAAAGAAGAATATTTATAAGTTTCTATAAAATAGCATTAGATTTCCTCATTTAAGGGTTGAGAGGAATGTCCAGCACTACTCAGAGACCGTTGAGTGATTCAAAGGAGGGGCTACTGCATGCAAAGTGGGAAATGCAATGCTTTCAGAAATTTATCTTGACCTATAAAAATTTATCTTGATATCTAATATTCATATCTGACCTCACTTCAAGCTCAAACTAATCTTTCCAAACTTGTCTTAATATCTGGAGAGACCAGTATGATAAAACCCAGAACTTATTTGAAAGTATAGGAAAAGACAATGTATCCATCAGAAGAAAGGCATTTGAGATCATGATCATTTCACTCTCTCCTGAGCATTTCTTTCTAGGACAAAGCCATTTGTTAAGAGTGCCCAGCTTTCCAAAAGGATGCGATTGAGAGAAAAATATAAGTTAAAGCAATTGAGGGGGAAGCATTTGGAGAAACATTTCCATTCCCAAAAATTGAAACTCCAAAATTCTTCAAGAACGTTATCAGGGAAAAGTAACTTTATTGATTGCACTGTACTAATTTTCAACGCCAGCAAGAGGAATAACTGTATGGCAATATTTAAATAAATGGGGATGGAAAGATAAATAGCATTTTAAAACATAGGATCATACCCACATCCCTCAATTTTAATTGGAGGTGGGAGCTATGAAATGGAATGTCCTAGGACCAGGGAAGATTCAAATGACATCCATATTGTACAAAAATATTTGGTTTTTTTGTAAAAAAAAAAAAGGCCTTAAACTTTTGCACATTTATTTTTTCCACTTGAATTCAACTACTGTGAATTCTTGTTGTAAAATTGAAGTATATCCTTTTTTTCTATAGTTGTTTTAATAACAATGCACTCACATACCTGAGACCCACTATTAAAATCTCTATTATCTTTCTCTCCTGCCCCTGTTCTGTCACCCTATAGTTTAGAGCAGATACTTAAGTTAGGGATGATTTTATCTTCTAAAGTATTAAGCAATGTGTAAAGACTTTTCTTTACTTGGTGGGAAGTTGGGAGGTAGGGGGAAGGGCTCATTACCACTGGAGTGAATGCTGCTTAAATATCCTATAATACACACGAGAATTTCCACAATAAAGAACTAAGTAGTAGGAAAATGTCAATATTACTGAGGATCATAAGAAAGAAGAGGTATTAAAAAGACAAAATCAGGAAAATGATGATCTAACAGAACAAAGAACAAATAGGATACAGAATTCTATCTGCAAAGCCATTTTCTGGTTGACTCATGCAGGATTTCTACTTGAATTGTCATGGCAATCTTCCATGTTGGTAGCTCTGATTAAACCATTAAAATGTCTTCCTGTCTTTGTCTGAGCCTACACCTATTCCTTTTATTTTCTCAAATAATAGAATGTTTCCTACCATGCTTTATATCTGCCATTAGCATGGACTCCTGCTAAGATTATGCCCTTTCCTCTGTTACTTTACACAAAATCTCATCCATCCAATATTGATTCTTCTAACCAATCTCACACTTCTATCTTGCTCAGGTCAGTTCTCACCCGCATTATCTATTTTGCAATAAGACTAAATTGCTAATATGCCATCTGTGCAGCCTATGTCTACCTTATGTCCTGTGTAGTAATTCTACCTAGAATTTTAGCTCTTTTTCCTCATTCACTTTACCAATACATTGGTAATTTACTAATGCAGATTTTTTCTCTCTTTTCCCAGAGCACACTAAACTTAGGTTATCCTCTCATACTAACAAAATTCTACTTCCATGTAGTTATTTCCTTTGCTAATCATTTTTCCTTTTTCTAATATCCTCATGGGACTATGTTCCACCCAAGTAGAAGGGTCTGTTCAAGATTTATGTGTGCTGGGTACTTTTGTTTGATTCCTTAAGACTAAATACTCACCTATTTACTTCCCCTGACCTATGTCCTGGAAGACAGAATACCTCAATGGGTTTAAATGCCACCAAGGTTTTGTTTAGTTCCAAGAAATGATGTTATTTAGAATATAAAAAATCAGGAGAAAAAATGTGAGAAGGTATTTATTTTCCTGGCTTCATCCCTAGTCTTGAGAACCTGTCAGACAGTCTCTGACCCTATGCAGCCTGTATTTAAGAAGATAATTTCTTCCTATTCTTGAGGGCCCAGGATACTTATCAATTCTTTCTGAATCCTCTGAATTCCCTTAATCTTGTCCACCTATTTGTAAGTTCCTTCTTGTCCTATTTATGTGTCATGATTTTATCTTAGCATACTAACTTTTTAAGGTAATGGATATTAAGCATATATTATCAAGTACAAATGGAAATTTTCTCAAAATTTAACATTTACTAATCCATTAGGCAGATCCCAAAAGATCCCAAAACATCTCCAAATATAGAATCATGCAGATTTTATTTTTTATATAACACAATTAAGTTAGAAATTAGTCCAAAAATACAGTGGAGAACTTCCAGCAAAATGGCATTTGGTAAATAAAATCCCCCACAAAAGTAAAACCAGAAATCCATGTCACAGAAAAAGCTTTATGCATCCACAGTCTTTTTTAATTTAATGTAAGAGTACTCCTATTTACTCAGCCACTGATTAAGCTGATTGAATTGGGGCATGCACAGTTTGATTTTCTGAGAGTCATATGCTTTGGTATATCTGAAAGAGCATTATTTTATCACAGAAGAGAATTTGAGGCACTAGGTCAAGTTGGTGAAGTGATCCCATGTGACCTAGTGCCCATCAACTGCTATTATTGTTGGGAAAAATTGACATTGCCCAGGAAAAGTATGACTATAATAAAAAACAGTGCACCATTTACACAAAGATGAAAGAAATGTTGTTAACAGAAACCATGCTCTGGACCAAAAACCAAACCAAAACAAAACAAAACAAAAAAACGCAACGTCATACTGAGTCTGGCTGTTTTGGGCTAAAAGCAGCTGGATCAAAGATACCCTTCTCATATCAGGAAATGCAACAATATGCATAGAAAACCTTAAAGATTCCATGAACAACTACTAGAAAGTATTAATGACAATGATAATGTGACAATGTATAATATCAATACACAGAATTTGCTGAGTTTTTATAATATAAACAATGTTTGAGGAATGGTAAGTTAAGAGAACAAACCCACTTACAATTTCACCCCCAAAATAAAATAACTGGAAGTAAACCTAAGAAAGGAGGTAAGAGACCAATTATAACTGTAAGATCTTATTTAAAGAAACAGAAGACAAGTAAATGGAAAGTTACAACAGACCTATAGATTGGAAGATTAAACATTATCAAAATAACCATTTTGGAATAGATAAATCATATCATCGTTAAGCGCCTTTGCACACAATAGGATTCAGGTCTGAATCCAACAGGAAACAGCCCTCAAGCATCACTGACTGCAGCCCTCAGCCCCTGGAAGCCCTGCACACTGCCGGGGTGTAGCACCAAGCTGCTCTGCATCCTGTGATCAATCCAGGCCCTGTGGTTTAACTGCCTGGCCAGTTAGTATTTCTGGAAATGGTCCCAGGACCCCTGGAGAGCCATAAAAATAGTAATAATATAAAATAAAATGGCTGTCTTACCTAGAGAATTACAAATTCAAAGCAACACTTAACAAAATATCAATGGTATTTTTTCAAGGAAATAGAATAATTCTAAAATTTCTATGAATGTCATTGTATCACTGTCATCCCATTGTTTGTCAATTTATTTCAGCGGGCACCAGTAACATCTCTATTACACTCAGCCCTGAGATTTTAGCAGCCTCTCCTTACTCATCTTTCTCAACGATTGGAGGTTCTTTCAGGGTCAGGGGAATGAGACCTATCATTACTGTTGTTGGCATATGAATATGCCACGGGTAGCTTGCCAGGCTCTGCCGTGCGGGTGGGATACTCTCGGTAGCTTGCCAGGCTCTCCGAGAGGTATGCATATATCTTTTACTGTATTTTGGGATATGAATACACCATGGGAAGCTTGCAAGGCTCTCCCATGAAGGCGATAAACTCCTAGTAGCTTGTCAGGTTCTCCAAGAGGGAGAACAAGGCTATTACATATCTTCCGGGAGCTTAGTTTTATAGTCTCTGGATATTGCTGTTGGTGGGATTACACAGCGCCAGGGGCAGTTTGTGAGTGTGGCTGCCAAGCTACTGGAAAATAGGGATTCTGGCTGGAGAAGGTCCAGTCCCAATCAAAGCAGGCTTGGAGATCTCAGTCTCGGGTCCCTCACACCTGGGTTCCTCTGCCAGTCCCTTCATGCTTGAGGCTCGTCCAAAATTTCTATAAAAACAAAAAATTACCTCTTGGAGACAAGCTCTAAGAGAGGAAAAGAAATATGGAAGTATCGAGCTTACTGACTTAAAGTATATTTCAAACCAATATAACTAAAACAATGTGGCATTGGCATAAAAACAGGAATACAGATCAATGGATAAGCATTGATAGCCCAAAAACGAGCCCACATTGATAGATGTCTAATTTATGACAAAGGAAACAGAGCCATACAATAAATTAAAAAAACTCTTCAATAAACAGTATCTGGAATTTTAGACTGCTACATACAAAATATAAAAAAGAAGAAACTCTAATATTTACCACCATACCCAAAATTAATCCAGGTGCAATTTACTGTACACTAATTTGGGCTAAATGTGCCTTTTGTCAACTTTTGGATATGTCCATTCTGTTTGTTTTTTTGAGGACAAACTTAGAAGTGTTCAGGACGCATTCCTAGCTCTGTGCTCAGGGATCACTCCTGGTGGTATTTGTGGAACAATATGCAGTGCCAGAAGTCAGGCAAGTTTCTTCCATTGTAGTTTCTTTTCACCATCCCTATGTTCTTATTGGTTTGTCCCTCTGTTATTATTTATTTGAGATGTTGACAAGATGTGAGTTACAAAACAAATGACATGTTTCTTCTGGTAAAAAAGAAAATAACTCAGGATGGATTAAAAACTTAAATGGTACCCTGAGAACTTCGAGGAATAATCCCTGAGCACAGAGCTATGAGTAAGCCCTGACAACCTCCACAATGGCTGAATCCTCACAAAAGGTTTAGAAAGAAACCCATTAATTGTTAAATAGCAAGTATACTTTAAATTAATCTAGAAATCCTAATTGAATTCGAAATCTTGTTCAAAATAGAGCAAATGGCTTGAAAGTTGCCACTCCCATCTTCATCAATAAGGGAGGGTCGAGGAAGAGGTGAAAGTGAAAAGAAATAAAAACATACTGAAAAAATCTGAAAATCCAGCAGATTTTCTTAGATCCATCAGAGCATAGAGCCAGAGCCAAGGCACTACCCCTCACAGAGAATCACAGGTTAGTGGGAATATTTGCTGCACTTGGAGCCTGGGAGGAAGTTCAAGAACAACGGACTATGTCATAGCAAATAGAGCATCAACTGGCTTGAGAAAGAAAAACTCCAGGGACACCCCCTTATGGGAATCCTTATACTTTAATGAGTATAAGTTCCGGGATACCCACCAGATTCTCATGCAGAAAACAGAGGATAATCCAGGTGCTTCAATAGGGTAAAAGGTGAGCATCACCGTTTAGAAAGAGAATTGTGTTCTAATTAACTGTCTATTCTAGCAAAACCTACCAAATCTCTGGGGAAGGAAACTAACTAACTCCAGTTTATGAAAGTCTAAAATAAGAAGCAGCAGCAGCAGCAGTGCTCCCTCTCTCCAGTAGAGGTCAGGAACATAGAATCACCAAAATACTGAGATCTAAGACTGCAGAATGCTTCCCCTTTCACTTTTTCATCACTTCAATATTGCAATGAAAAGATTTTCAAGGATTGCAATGAAAAGATCTGCAATCTAAGACTCTGTTTAGGACAGAGTCCCTAAAGAAATGGATAGCATAGGAGACAAAGTCAAGAACACTCAAGAAATTTTTTTTGGGTTTTTTTTTTTTTTTAATTTTATTGAATCACCATGTGGAGGGTTACATAGTTCTCAGGATTATGTCGGTTATACAATTCTCAAACACCCTTCCCTTCACCAGTGCCCATCTTCCATCACCAACCCCCCCAGTTTACCTGCCGCCCCCTCCCACCTCCCCAGTCCCCACCCTTGTAAATGATGTTTCGCTTCATTTACGCCTTATCTCGATTACATTCCATGTTTCAACACATAACTCACTACCGTTGTTGGGGTTTCCCCCAAAAAAGAAAAGCAGTCCTATTGCCAAGGAGGCATTTGATAGTTCTCCACTGCTAAGAATATAGAGATATTAAGTCCCGCTGTTTGTTACCTAACTTTTCTTTTTCCCCCTTGCCCCGCGCCACCGAGTTCACGCCTGTTTAGTAATCGCCACGCTGCCTGACAAGGGAAAAAAAAACCGAAAAGGGTGGTTATTTCCCGTCATCAGCAGGCGTGGGGCTCTGGCTTAGTTGATAGACTAGTAGAGAGAACACTCAAGAAATTTTAGTCCTCAACACCAAGGCTGCAATGGACAGTGCACAATCTCTCGCCACCTCCATATAAACCCTCACACTGAAGACCTGTTTAACTAACTTCCCTTTACCTGAGACTTCATATCAGACTTTCAATAAGAGTCATATGCGTAATAATGTGAAAGTTTTGTGAACTAAAAAGTTATAAAATAGATACGATTTTATGGGCTATAGCTAGCAATATCTTCTTTCATTATAAAGCTGAAATTTGGGGCGAGAGCTTTAGTACAGCCAGGAGGGCTCTTGCCTTGCATGCGTCCAACCCAGATTTGTTCCCCGGCATCCCATATGGTCCCCCAATCACTGCCAGTAGTAATTCCTGAGTGCAGAGCTAGAAGTAACCCCCGAGCATCACCAGGTGTGCTCCACCCCCCAAAAAAGAATGCACTGTAGCACTGTTGTCCTGGCTGTTCATCAATTTGCTCAAGTGGGCACCAATAACATCTCCATTGTGAGATTTGTTGTTACTGTTTTTGGTATATCGAATATGCCACGGGGAGCTTGCCAGGCTCTGCTGAGCGGGTGGGATATTCTCGGTAGCTTGCCCGGCTCTCCAAGAGGGACAGAGGAATCGAACCCAGGTCGGCTTCATGCAAGGCAAACGCCCTACCTGCTGTGCTATTGTCCTGTATGTGGAATAACTGACTAAGGTTCCCAAACTTACTTATTCAAGGGGGAAAAAAATCACTTAGCATGCCTCCCTCCCTGAGAAAACTCCATCCTTTAAAGGAACAAACGGAAAGTGGCTCCCCGTTGTACCCCAATAGCACTTATAGCCCCAGTCTTTCCAGTACCCCCCCACCCCGCCTCCTTTGGGAATGTCACCTACTTTGGAAAACACAGGGGTCTAAGTGGTAATAAAGGAAAGGAATCAAGGATAAAATCAGGGAGGGTGGGAGTGCCTGCCAAAGCGGCAGCAGAGACTAAGACAGAACCACAGAAGAAAAATGTTCAGATTCCCAGCAAGACAGAGAGCCCTGCCTTTATCGAAACAGAAAAGAAATCCAGCGAAGAACTTCCTGACCTCTTTGCAGCCTTCAAGTTATTCACAGTTGCCTGGAGACCTCCCACATACAAAGAGGAGTTGGCCAAGTACTTCCATTTAAGAGAAACACTTGGCAATCAATGCACTCTTAGAATTGAAAGGAGAAACTTACAAAAGGATAAAGTACTTACATCAGAGTAAAATGGGAATTCTAATCTCAACAGAGTAGTGTGCAATCATTAACTAGGAGATAATGCAAGCAGAGGAATATTCAGGCAAATACCTAAAGGCCAGATGGTCTCCAAATCTGGGCTTCTGCTGTATGCCAGCAACCATTCACTTCAGTCAGCTCATGCAAGCAGAGCGCCAAGCCCCAGAAAGACTGACTTCTTCTCAGGAAGCCCCATCTCCTGCAGTTCCTGTGTCAACCACAATCCACTTTGATCAACTAGTGATCTCTCAATTTTTTTTTTCATTTTATAAAGGTGATAAAGACCAGAGTGGAAACAGCCTCAGGGTGCCTCAGAAAATTACCATTACCCAGTTCACCAGCTGTCTTTCAGGAGATCCTTCCCCTAATTTGGCAATTTTGGCAAACAATATTAAAGGTCCCTATTCAGCGGGCCCTCTGGGTACCACAAACTCCTACGGGTTCTGGGATCATCCAGGCTCAAGTCTACCTTAATGTTCCTGCTCCTCAGCTGCCCACATCAAAGGCAAGCTTGCATCTGCTTCATCCCCTCAGGAGAGTGCCTGTCTCTCACACCAGGAGTCTCCAGGAAGAATCTCATCTGGACCCACAACAACCCACAAAAACAGAGCTCAATGCAGACTCCAGTTCAAGTCTACACAGAGAAAACAGGGAGAAGATCAGCTAAAGTTCCTGAAAGGAAAAAAAAAAAAAGCAATCTACTTTCCCATTCTATCCCCAATGCCAACACTATCAGAAGATTTCAACTCAAGAGCATACAGAGTACACACAAATACATGAGTGCACACACCATCATTTTTATATGAGAACTGTAACTTTATAAGGTCCAGGGTAGAGTCGTTATAATTGACACTCCAGCTTACAGAAAGAGAAAAGGTTTAAGAAAAAATCAGGAACATTGTTTTCTTTATTTTTTTTAATTTTTAAATTTTATTTTCATAAGGTTGTTCACACTAATTGATTAGATTCAATATTTCAACACTAATCCCACCACCATTACACCTTCCCACCACCATCATTTGGATTTCCCACCACCATTCAAGCCTGCCTGCTATAGACAGATGCTAGATAATTTGTCCTCTATTGTTTACTATGAGTACCATGAGAGGCTGCGCGGCCACGCACCAGGAACAGTGTTTTCAAAACTTGTATGAATAAGAAAAACTGTTAGAAAAATATAGAAGAGATGAAAATAGCTAGCAACACAAAATCTGGTTTTATTCTTCTAAGATATGGCAATGATTTTACAAGTATTAGTTTCCAACTTTTATCTTCTCATCTTAACCCATAAAGAAAAAAAAATTCCTACCCTACGAGTAGGGTGTTTGCCTTGCACGCGGCCAACCCGGGTTCGATTCCTCCGTCCCTCTTGGAGAGCCTGGCAAGCTATGGAGAGTATCCTGCCCGCACAGAAGAGCCTGGCAAGATACCCATGGCATATTTGATGTGCCAAAAACAGTAACAAGAAGTCTCACAATGGAGACGTTACTGGTGCCCGCTTGAGCAAATCAATGAGCAATGGGATGACAGTGACAGTGACAAGGAAAAAACAAAACAAAACAAAAAGCCTTTAACAATGGGTGAGACTTGGTTCTCTATTGGTAAGTTGATAGTACGTGACAAATAAACATGCATTTCCAAAGTCAAGATAATAGATAAAAGATAAGTGAACTATTTAGTGTCTTGGAATACTATTCAGTCTGTGCTTACTGCTAGGAAAGAAATCTCCTTGAGCTCCTAGCTTTAGGAAAATGTTTTCATATCCTACAAAAGCCTGAGATTATTTAAACATCCACTGCATTATATATTAATTGGATTTTTTTAAAGGAAAATCCTTATCAGATGGAAACCTCCATAACCTTATCTACATCTCTAGATCTGAAGTTCATGGTAAAAAGGTCCTAATACAACACTGCACATAAAAGTAAGTTGAAAACTCCTATGTAGCTTTGCAACTGTGACATAGCCTTTTCAAGATATGTTGGAACCATCATGCTGAGTCTGACCTTTTCATGAATTTCAAAGAGAAACCAGTTCTTTTTAGTGCCTTCAAAAGTTCAAAGACCTGCTGCCTACGGACAGCAAATCTCCCCTTGTCCCAGCTTAAAAGCTCTTCAGTCCGATCTGGTTCACAAGAATACAGGGGATCAACAATGGACTAGCTCAAGACCAGTTACTGTTATTAGTCACTGAACTATTTTAAATGGAAATTGTTTGTTCCCCAGCCTGACTGGCGACTAGCTCCAGTTGAGGGACTTATCAGTCTTCTGCTAGATTCAAAGCTGTAAGTGAAATAAGAAGGTAGCTGGTCTGGAAAACTTGACCTTGTACAACCCCAAACACCCAAACAACCAGGACAAACACTATTTCCTGACCTCTGCCAAGCCAGGATAGGGGGATTCAGGGTAAGGCAGCCTGTCACGGCCATCAGGGAAAAATAGAACCAATCTTTCAAATCTGTCTCAGACTGGTCCAAGATACATTCGCTGCCTCCTGGCCCTGGGACACTCTCAAACTGTCCAGTAACTACTGATTTATTAGCAGCTTCTAACCTCCCTCCTGCTGTGTCACTCCTTGAAATGCTCTTCACTGACCCTGGAAGGCCTTAGGATGTTGTCTGACCTATTCTTCCTGGCTATATTTAAGTACAACAATTCTCCCAAGTTTTCTATTGGAGGAGCCTGAAGCGATAGTACAGGGAGTAGGGCATGTGCCTTGCACACAGCCAATCTGGGTTCATCCCCTACATAACATATGGTCCCTCGAGCCCACCAGAAGTGAGACCCCTGAGTACAGAGCCAGGAGTAAGCTCTGAGCACCACTGATTGTGATCCCCAATTTTATTTTAAAGTCCTATATTGGACTTCTTTTCTATCATCTTCACATACTCTCCCTCCATGAACTTCATCAACTCCCAGGCCAAAATGATCCTTTATCACAGATGGATCTCCAAATTTCTACCTGTAAGCTGTACCAGTGGTCACAGCACTTGCGATCATAGAGCTTTTACAAAGTGTTCTTTTAAATCCAAATGCACATAGGCAGTGAGCACTGAATGGGGAGTGAGGGGGAAATGCCTCTGATACACACTTCTATTTGTATAGAAAAGGAAATACACAGTTCTTGTCTTTAAAAAGAATTTTTTTGCTTTTTGCGTCACACCCGGCTATGCACAGGGGTCACTTCTGGCTCTGCACTCAGGAATTACTACTGGTGGTGCTCGGGCGACCATATGGGATGCCTGAAATCAAACCCAAGGCAAACGCCCTATCCGCTGTGCTATCACTCCAGCCCCCTTTAAAAAGATTTTTTTTTTTTTTTTGCTTTTTGGGTCCCATCCAGCAATGCTCAGGGGTCATTCCTGGCTCTGCACTCAGGAATTACCCCTGGCCATGCTCAGGGGACCATATGGGATGCTGGGAATCGAACCTGGGTCGGCCGCATGCAAGGCAAACGCCCTGCCCTCTGTGCTATCACTCCAGCCCCTAAAAAGATTTTTAAGTGATCTCATAAGCCAGAAAGTTTTTCAATGACCAATAAGAGATTCTCAGAATCTCCAATTTGGCAGACCCAAAATAAGTTACGTTTTCTCTTTTCCCTCCCTTACAGAATACCCAATCCACTCATTTCTTTTCATTTCCTGAATTCATAAAAGTAGGATTTCTTTTTTGTATTTTCCTCTTCCTTCTTCAACTCTATGCATTCTTAGACTCTGTCAACACCCTTTTTCCTTCTCTGCTTCAAGAGCACCTCATTCTAGTTTCCACCGCTTCTTGTACAGCTCCCTCACTTTCAAATAAACCCCACACTGCAATGCTAGCTTTATCTTTCCAAAATAAACATGCAGTCTTAGCTCACCCATCCAAATTTCCTCACTGCATAAAGAAATCAAAATACTTATATAGGCAGCCCAGACTCAAACCTACCCCTAGACTCAGGGGAATACACGGAGCCAGCACTCCTTCAATCTGCCTTCCTTTTCCCTGTCCCCAAGTGAGGCTTCCTCTGTCCCTACTTCCACCCTCCAGGTCTTATCCACAAAGCCCTTCCCAAACCTCTTCTGAACCCCACAAAGCATGCTTCCTTTTCCTCCCTCCCACCTCTTCCACTCTCTCCCTCTTTTCTCCCCTTCACCTACTCAAATTCACTTACTGAGTCAGTCCTGGTTATCTCCACAAAGGAGATGACCTTTGTGGAAAGAGATGGGAGCAGAGGAGAATACTGTGAGAAACACTATGCAAAGCACATGTAAATAGAACAGAGAAGCAGCCTTAACCTGGCTCTACCAAAAAGGCCACCTCTAGACTATAAACAGCCTGATGATAAAAACTAGGTTCCATTCCTCTTTTATACCTATCTATTCCTAGTAATGAGTTCAGTGTACAGCAACATCTCTTTAAAAGGCTGCTGTCGCATGAAAACCAGTATTTTTTTAAAACTTTTTAAATTTTATTGAATCACCATGAGATAGTTGCAAGCTTTCATGTTTGGGTTACAATTTCACAATGATCAAACACCCATCCCTCCACCACTGCACATTCCCCACCACCAATATCCCAGGTATACCCCCCTTTCCCACCCTTCCCCTGCCTCCATGGCAGACAATATTCCCCATACTCTCTACTTTTGGGCATTATGGCTTGCAACACAGACACTGAGAGGACATCATGTTTGGTCCATTATCTACTTTCGGCATGCATCTCCCATCCCAACCGTTTCCTCCAGCCATCATTTTCTTAGTGATCCCTTCTCTATTCCATCTGCCTTCTCTCTCCGCTCATGAAGCAGTCTTCCAGCTATTGGGAATGGGGGGTAGCATCACATGAGGCTGACACCCAAGGACAGTAGAAAACCAGTATTTGAGTTAGAATCTGTCTGCTCAAAAATCGTCATCTTCCAAAAGGTCAGGGACACCCTCACTGCAAGTGGAAATCCCAATACACAAATGAATTAACAATGCACTAACAACCCATCCTGCTAACTTGCCCTGCAAATCCTTTTCATTCTCTCATCCTCATTATATGGCCATTTTGTCAAGAGATCAAAAGGTGTGCTCCAGAATGGGGGAATTATACATGGTCAGTACAATATACCTCATGTTAGTCCAGCCCCATACAAGCACTTTTAAAGAGTCAATGTCGGTCTTAAGGAACCCTAGCTCTTATACCAATTTAAGTAACTGTTGAGGCACTGGAGAGATAGTACAATGAGTAGGGTGATTGCTTTGCCATGGCTAGATTCTCTGTATCCATATGGTACACACACACACACACACACACATCCGAGGAGTGATTCCTGAGCACAGAGCCAGAAGTAATCCCTGAGCACTTTCGAATGCCCTCCCTCCCCGCCAATGGAGATATATATATATATATATATATATATATATATATATGTATATCCATTGAACTACCAACATAACCACAGAATAATGGATTATGTAAGGAGAGAAGGAAAATATGAGTATAAAGACTAATTTAATCCTCTAGTTCTTTTTCCCATAAGATCTGTTTGGTGGTTTAAAAGGAGGAATAGTAACACTAATGCTGCCCTTACAGGGATCATGTCTGCTATGGAGTACATGGGCTAGTTTCAAACAAGGTTTGAGAAAATAAAAGTTAATTCAACAAAATTCAGAAATTGATTAAATTAAGTTTGAATGAAGTTGAATGAAGTATAATTTGACAGATTTGTAAGATAATTAATCTCAGAAGAAAAAAACGGACTTCAGAGGCTGGAGCGACACCATAGTGGGTAGGGCATTTGCCTTGCACGCGGCCGACCCGGGTTTGATTCCCAGCATCCCATATGGTCCCCCGACCACCACCAGGAGTGATTCCTTAGTGCATGGGCCAGGAGTAACCTCTGTGCATTGCTGGGTGTGGCCCAAAAAGCAAAAAAAAAAAAACTAGACTTCATTAAACAATATTAAGAATGAAAGGCACGCACTTAATACCTATATTGCAAACAACAACACCCAAAAGGAGACAGAGAGAAAAAGGGAATGCTCTGCCACAGAGGCGGGGTGGGGCGGAGAGTGCCTAATCTGACTTCCCCCTTACCTTCTTTTACAGTATAGTGTGCAAATTAACCTGAAAGAAAAAAGCCCAAGAAGGAATTCAAGTAAAAAAGAGCTTTCCAAACTCCCTATGGAGAACTTCAAAGTAACAATGATAAGGATGTTCACTAAACTGAGGGAACCAAAGAAGAGAGATCCAACAAGGAAAGAGGAGAAAGTACCAGAAAATTTCTATCAACAAGGAATTATCAAGCTGAAGAATATAGTGAGTGAACTGAAAAATAGAATGGATATGTACCATTTGTATCACTTGTCATCCCGTTGTTCTTTGATTTGCTCGAGCGGGCGCAAATAACTTCTCCATTCGTCCCTGTCACGTGCTAGTGTAGCCCAATGGTGTCTGCTTACTCCAGGAACACGAAGAACCTCAATCTGTTCATTCAGGGTTTTGACGAAGAAGTTTGACCATCTCATAGGTGGGCAGCCACATGGTCTTTTGACGTCCCATAAAATCTAGTCGGTCACAGCTCTAGTCCAGCAGTTGTCTCTAAAATGCATTACGTGTCCGCCCATTTGATTTTTTGATGCCTTGGCAAATGAGACAGGGTCCCTGATTCTTGATCATTGACAGACGTCAGAATTCTGGGTTCCTTCTCTCACTTGAGTGGAATGTGATACTCCAAGCATTGCTCTTTTGATTTCTCTTTGGGATACCAGAATAGCATTCTTGGCCTGTTTTTGTAGGGCCCAGGCCCAGGTCTCTGAGGCATATGTTAGTGCAGGAAGAACGATGGAGTCAAAAAGATGTGCCCAGAGCCGGAGGTTCTTCATCCTCTTAACCACTTCTTCGATGCTCTTGAAGGCATTCCATGCTGCTCTCTTCCTCCTGCCCAGTTCTGGCACCAAGTTATTCCTCACGTTGAGTTCTCAGCCCAGGTACACATAGCTGCTGCATTCGGATATATTCATTCCATTGAGAGCAAATGGAGCATCAGGGACTAGTTTGTTTTTCATGAACATTGTCTTGGTGAGATTCAGCTGCAGTCTGACCTTTCCACACTCGCGGTAGAAGTCAGCCAGCATTTGTGCCACTTGGCTGTTTGGTTTTATGAGAACAATGTCAACAGCGAAGCGAAGGTGATGTAGTTGTCATCCATCTATCTTCACTCCCATTCCTTCCCATTCCAGTCGTCGCATGACGTTCTCAAGGGTAGCACTGAAGAGTTTCGGTGAAATGGTATCACCCTGCCACACCCCTCTCTTTACATCAATGATCACTTCCTTGTAGAATGGTGAGATCCTGGTAGTAAATCCGTAATACAGCTCTCAGAGGATCTTGATGTACTGAGTTTGAACACCCTGTTTGGCTAGGGCTTCGTTGACCGCTTCAGTCTCAACGGAATCGAAGGCCTTCTTTAAATCAATGAACGTTAGACAGAGCAGCATCTTGAACTCTCACGAAACTTCAATGAGTTTGGTCACTATGTGGATATGGTCTATCGTGCTGAATCCCCTTCGGAACCCGGCTTGCTCGCATGGTTGTCCTTCATCTAATGTTTTGCCTATTCTATTCAGGATGACTCGAGTGAACAACTTGTAGACGATGGACAACAGGCAGATTGGGCGATAATTACCAATGTCATGGATGTCTCCCTTCTTGTACAACAGAATGGTCCTGCTGGTTTTCCATTGGGACGGAACCTTGCATTCAGACAGGTAGTGTGTGAAGAGCCAAGCTAGTGTATTGACGATACTGGCGGTGGATTCTTCAGGTGTTCAGGTCTGACATTGTCTGGACCCGGTGCTGAGGAAATTGTCTACCATAGAGACAGGGGAAGGGGTAGGATGGGGCGGGGAGGGATACAGGGGATATTGGTGGTGGAAATGTACACTGGTGTAGGGATGGGTGTTCAATCATTGTATGACTGAAACACAAGCATGAAAGCTTTGTAACTGAATCTCAGAGTTACTCAATAAAATGAATAAATAAAGTGAAACTAAAATAAATAAATGAATAAATCCATACCGCTAACAACTATTTGCCCCAATGGTCTTCTAACTCATACCTCATACCCTTATTAACATGTTTTAGGGTATAAGTTTTGTAGGGGGCCCACTGAGAGCTGTGCAGGGAGATAATGGGGAACTGACCACTGAACTCCAAGGTTCCTACAGCAAAGAAATACATTAAGTTAATGTTTCTATTTCCTAACCCTGGTAGAATATTTTAACCCACATATGAATTATACATCTTGTTCGTTTGCATTCTGTTGACAAAATGCTTCAAGTCAGAGGATGTTTGGGAATGAGCAGTTTAATAAATTTCTAACCTCACTATCAATAAATGGTTTAAAAGTGATGCTATGAGGGGCTTGAAAAGTTTTCTTTTCACAGAAAACTTTCAATGGATAGCTGAAAAATCAGGCAACTTGCACCACAAAGGTGAAACTGCTGAAGCTTGCATTTAGGCTTTTATTAAAAGTGAGTGGTAGAGAGATAACACTGAGGGTAAGATACTTGCTTTCCAAACAGCATCTCATATGGTCCCCTAAGCACCACCAGAAGTGATTTCTGTGTGCAGAGCTAAAAGTAGCTATGATTTCTGTGTGCAGAGCCCTGAGTATCACAAGGTGTGACCCAAAACCAAAAAACTAATAAATAAATTTTAAAAAATAAAAATCAAACCTCCGTTACATTGCAGAAATCCCCCAATTACATTAGACTAAATAAAACCAAGAGTCAGGTTGAATTAGAGAAAAAAAGGGAAAGTTTAGAAAGGAGGGAAAAAGCAAACTGGGGATGAGGGAGGTCAGACCAATAGTACAAGCAACAGACACTTGCTCTGCATGCTGTCAACCTGGGTTCTATCCATATGGTTCCCCAAGGACCAAGGAGTAATCCCTAAGTACAAGCCCAGCAGTAAGTCCTGAGCACAGGCAGTTGTGGCCCCCAAAAACAAAAAAAAAAATAAATGAAAAATATCTGCTGCATTTAGAATGAATCAGACTATATGCATTATAGACTTTACATTATAAGACACTAAGCATTCTAGGAGTAAAATAAAAGCTATAGAATATCAAGGGTTGAGAGAATTACTGCTGTTCTTTCGGTTATGCGAAATTGGTCAGATTTCATGGGGGGGAGCATGTGGGTTAGGAAAAGAAGTTTATTAAATACCCAAGAAAAGACTTGTAGTACAGAAGTAGAGGACGGGGTAAAAGGAAAACAACTTATGTTTGAGACAAAGTAGAGGTTTTGTCTGTTGCTGTACCACCCTATGGCAGCGTGAGTGTGCAGAACAGATGCTTAGCCAGTATTTGTTGCTGTGATAAACATCATATAATTACATGATAAAATATTGAATTGGAGGGATAAAATGGTACCTAACATATTTGGGAAAATAAGTAGATACTAAATAAAATTCAATTAAATTGGTCACTAGAAAGTTAAAGTTCTCCCAGAATAAAGCTTAAGGCAAAGTGATAAACAATATTTGCTGTGACCCTGTCTATCTCAAAACACCTAGGTAAGAAATAGAAAGTTGCTGGCAAAGTAAGTGACTGCTTGTAGACATTTCAGGACTTGTCAAGGTGACTTCACCAAGTAACCTGGGAATGAAGTACTGTGAGCTTCTCTCCCCAGGGATGCAGTTAGAATGGTCAGGCTTCAAGAGAGTTGGCCTCATTACAATTAGCTCCCAATAGTGACCTGCTAGAAGTGCATGATTTTCACAGTGTCTCTGTGTGTGTGTCGCCACACCTGCAGGTGAGAGGGATAGAGGAGGAAAGTGGCAGCAAAATGAATTCAGACTGCCAATAAACGAGCAGCTGGTTTGCAGCACAACTCACAGCACCCTCACTCTTGGCCTGTGGAGACCTGCTCTGGGCCTGAGATCAGCAGAGCAATTGTCCTCTCCCGAGTGTGCTGAAGCCCATGGACAAGGTTAGTGTGTGCGCTAACTTCTCCAGTGAACACTGACACTGACAGTGTTGGCATCTCTCAGAGATAAATACCTCTTCTGGTTCCCTAAGTGACCACCTTGTTTGGATCACACCAGTATTCAGCACACAGCGACCATCTTCCGTCACAAGTATCAGCTCTATTAGCCTCCTTGCTTTGTTTCTCCTTCTCTAGACATCTAGACATCCAGGTGAATTATAAAGGATGCATGAGATCCTCTCCTCTCTCCATGTTTCTTTAAGGGAAGTTTGGCTTCCAAGTGGGAAACAGGACAAGTCTTTGCCTTGCCATATTCTTTCCATATGCAAAGTGAAAGAATTGAGAGGAGAGGAAACATCATAAGTAGTGTTTGTGTGTTCTCTAATTTATACTAGCCACTAATTCGGTATTGTTTTACTTAATCTCCATAATTTTTTTTTTGGTTTTTGTTAGTCTAGCAGTGCTCAAGACTAATCGCTGGCTCTGTACTCAAGGATCATTTCTTCTTTGTTTTTAACTGAATCACTGTGAGATGCACAGTTGCAGAGTTGTTCATGATTAAGTTTCAGTTATACAATATTTCAACACCCATCTCCTTACCAGCGCATATTTCCCATCACCAATGTGCCCAGTTTCCCTCCTGCTCCCCCAACCTCCACAGCCTGCCTCTATAGCAGACACTTCCCCCACCCCTCTTGTTCTCTTTCTCTCTCTCTCTCTCTCTCTCTCTCTCTCTCTCTCTCTCTCTCTCTCTCTCTCTCTCTCTCTCTCTCTCTCTCTCTCTCTCTCATACATTCCTTTTGGCAATGTGGCTTGCAATACTGTTACTGAAAGGGCATCATGCATATCTCTTTACTTCCTTTCAGTACTCAGTTTTTGTCCAGGGTGATCATTTCCAATTATCGTTGTCATAGTGGTCCCTTCTCTGTCCTAACTGCACTTCCCTCCTCCCATAGGGCAAGCTTCCTAACATGGACCAGTTGTCCTGGCCATTGCTTCTACTGTATTTTGGTATTATTCACATACTATGGTTATTTTTTTAATAGAGGATCATTTCTGGCAGATTTGTGACAATATAAGATGCTCATTATCAAACCCAGGTTGGCTGCATGCAAGGCAAATGCCCTACCTGCTATACTATCTCTCCAGCCCCACTTATCCTCATTTTTAAGGGAAAAAAACTGGTGAGTCAACTAGTCAACTCTACATTATCATAAATGACAGCATCAAGATTGATTTTCAATTATGCCTCACTCTAAAGTCCCTGTGCTTTACCTCATGCCTCATTGCTTCCCTATAAAGTGCTGTGATCATCTATTCTTAGTCCTGGACTCTGTTTTAGCACTTCCCCTTATTTTCTTTGGTATGCGTTCCCCTCTCCTCCTCTGTTTCTCTTTCCGCATTCTCCATCTTTCCTCTCTTAGCATTTTAGAGTCAGTCTAATTTGTTCCCATGCAAAAAATACTCAAATTTCTCAGATTGACTGAGGCCATGGGATATCAATCTCTGGACATAAATACCGGCTCTCAGTATTCAAAAGACAGTTATTATGGATATCTTGGTGCATAGTTTTCTTTGTCTTTCTCTTGGATTTCTGATTGTTTTACTCTTTATTTGAATTTCCATATTCAAGGTGACTGTGAAAGTAGAGGAACAAGTCTAAGCTTCTAATGGAATTGCAAATTCACTTCAAGGCTCATTTGAGAAAGCCTAGAGACAGTGGAAGGATATCAAATCTTATGAGACGAATGGAGGCAGAATGTGAAGTTAGAATCTTGCTATCAAATGAATTTGAGTTTGTTTTGGCGTTTTATTATAGATGGTGTCTCCCCTTTAGACAAATCAGCAAGAAGATTCTTCTTTTGGATTCACAGGGATCTGGCAGCCCAGCTGTGGCACATCTGTAAATTAAGACTTGCCAGATATCAAATCAGATAGGAAGAAACTGAAGGGACCCAGTAGCAAAGAATAAATTGAAGAAAAATGAAGCAGATCAATATTTTAGAACATGCCTACAATTTAATTCAGTGGGTTACTTCTCTGTGGCATACCGATTATTAGCAAGGTGCTATGAGAAGCAAAGATACTACTTATTCAATGGACAACTTACATAACAAAAGGAAAAAATGGAATAAATTTAAAATAGAAAACGAGAGAATAGGGAGACCTATTGAAACACTTCCAAAGTAGACTTATAGGACATTGGGATACGTAGCATAGTTCTAACAGAGTTGCTTGCAGATTTCCCTGGGAATTTACACTTAAGATCAGTTGCTCATCCCCGCAAAAAAGCATATATACCTACCTTTCAAAGAGCTGTCCAACATGGAATTACATGTTCTAGATTTTGTGTATTATATAATAGATGGCAGAAATGTATTCCCTGATATCTCATAATTTTATCACAAATTATCTAATATTCATGTAGATATTTTAGTGAAAATCATGGAGTTCTAATATTACTTCACAAATGTTTAAATCTTTTAAAATTCCACAACAGCAGAGCCTTCCAGATAACATATAAAATCAGAAAGGGAAACTGTGTTTTTCTGGCTATTCAAGAATTTGACAAGATCCTCGCCTATTTTTTTCTGAGGAGGAGGCTAGTGCAACTGACTGTTGGTTGAGAGAGGGCTGAAAGACTATGGCTCTGATCTTACAAGGTCTTTCCTCATTCCTCTCCTTTTTGCTCTTTGGAAAATTGTCACTAAGTATTCCTTTTTTCTACATTCCAGATGTCAGACACAAATTCAGCCAGACACAGTTACTTGGTTCTCTCTCTGCACCAATTGCAGCAAAGTCTTTAAAGCAACCTTGTATCTCTCTGGTTGTGGAGTCTCACTAACAAAGATTTGTGTAGGTACTACTTACCCCTTTTTTTAAGAGGGTTAGCTTAGGGCTCTAGCCCTCTTTGATTCCAAAGTTTGTCATCACAACTGTACTTTGATTTGTTTAATGGCCATTTCTTTAAGTTTTTAATATGGTTTCAAAATTGCTGGTTTTCCATTTAATAAAAAAGTGTTTATGTATCATTCTTAGCTAATACACAGACATTTATTAGATCCTTTGGAATAAACTATACATTCTCTGGCCAAAAATCTGAAGAGTGGGAGACCGGAGTGATGGTACCGTGGGTACAGGGGTAAAGTGTGCTACTACAGTGGTACTATTTGCCTTGCATGAGACCAACCCCAAGCACCGCCAGAAGTAATTCTTGAGCAGACCCAAGAGTAACTCCTGAGCATCGCTGGGTGTGGCCCCAAAACAAAACAAAAAAATACTTTAATCTAAAGAGTGGATATCTTCGCCTTCTTCCTTTTGCAGGTTACCTGTGATCTAAAATAATTTAAGGAAGAAAATTTTTAGAGATGAAAGAGAGAATACAAGGCTTATAAGTCTTTTAAGTACTGGCATTTAGCATCTAGTTCTAAGCCTTAAGAGACAAAAGAAATATCTAAGTAAGATACAATAATTTTTAAATTTTTATTTTCTATTGTATATTCTATTTGACATCAAAATTGTTTAATATTGTCCATTATGGAATTTGATAGGTTCACTCTGTCCACTCTCTGTCAAATTTGGGGACAGGATTCTCTATCTTCCTTAATAAAGAATAATGAGAAACTGTTCTTCATCACTGAGACTGTCCTTTACACTATATTAATTTCATATCCTTCAACATGACACTCTTGAGTGAGACCTTACCCAACTATATAGTTACCAAATAATTCAATTTTCTTAAAAAATGTCTTTTCATGACTGCTTTCTGACTCTTAAATTCACTTTTTATTTTTATCAAAAAGCAGTGCATTGTGTTATATAACTTTCATGTGTACGTCATTGATAACATGTGTACACACTATATTTAGTTCACTACTAAAAGCCAATTCCCACTCATTATATAAATTTCTCCTTTTTTCTAATTACTGACTATTCTTTCCCTGTCAATACCCACTAATTGTTCTTATAATGCAAGAGTTTATTTTTGTTGTTTTTAGCATATAATTTATTTCACTCATATGCCATATATGAGGAAATCTTGTGGTTTGTTTCCATCTGCTGTATTTCACTAAGCATAATACCCTCTAGGTCCGACCATGTTGTTGAAAATGACAGGATTTCATCTTTTTAATCACTGAGAGTTCCACTGCATATATACAACACATTTTCTCTAGCTATCTGTTATCCAAAGACTCTTAGTTGTTACCAGATGAGGTTTTTTGTATATTTTAGCGATTAATTCCTTATCTGATACATGATTTGCAAGTATTTTCTTCCATTCAGTAAACTACCTTTTCATTTTACTTATGATTTAATTTCCTACACAGAAGTCAATATCAAGGAACTTATTCCCTTCATTTTCTTGTAAGAGTTCTGTGATTCCAGGCTTTATTTCAAGTTCTTAATCCACTTCAAGTACATTTTTAATGTATGGTATAGATGAATGGTCCAGTTTCATTCTTTTTCATGTAGCTAAGTGGTTTTCCCGATACCAGCATTAAATACTGTACATTACCCACTGTATATTATTGCTCCTTTATCATAAAATTATTAACTGTTAACTATATAAGTATGAGTTTGCTTTTAAAGTCTCCATTGTTCCACTTCATGGGTCTGTGTCTATTTTAATGAGTGTCATAATGGTTCTATAGTTATGATCTTGTAAGATACTTTGAGTAACATATACATTTTAACAGAAGTAGTTTTGCAACATATATTAACTTCTGGTGCTAAATAATATAGGATTCTTTGTCATAAATCATATTTATAAGAATTTTTATTCTAAATAATAAGCTTGTATGTAGCTAAAAAGGAATGTTTTGTTATTTTCTTGTTGGTATTCCTTCAACTAAAAGCTAAGTGAGAATATAATTTGAAAGCAAAGATACTGGAATTCAGTAATCACTGAGAAAAAATTTAAAAGTTGAGGTTATTACATGCAGTCTTTAAAAAGGACAAAAGTAGTCACAAATGTATGTTACATTAAGATTTCATTGCTGTCAAGTGCTACAAGTATATAATTTAGTGATATTATTTAGCAAACAATTTTGCTAATGGTGTGAATATCAAATAACTAGTAAAGTATATCCAATGCTACTTTCTCCCACAGAGACCTATCATGTCAGACCACCCTCCCTGGATCAATTCCTCTTCAAACACCATGAGATTATCTTTGTTATTTGCCACTGTAATTGAGTAATGAACATTACCAGCAAAGCAACAAAATGAGGTAGGACATGATTTCTAGGGTAATGTGCATTTATTTAAACAAATGCTTGATTTGTTTAACTCCCAGTGCTATTTATCAAAGCACCAGATATAGATATTACAGAAGTCTTTCTGGAACGAAAAATAAGCATTTATATCCCTGCAAATTCTTAGTCCTTAATTCTGTTTTTTCCCCATTCTTCTATAAAGTATAGTTCCAGTCTCCACATGTCCACTAAATCCAGACTTCCAAGCAACATCTTGGATTAAACAGCCGCTCATTGGTAAAGATATAGGTAAAATTCTAGGGCTAACATCTAGAAGTACAGATTACGGAATGGTCTACTACCAAAACATTACCTTGAACCATCAGGAAATCATCTAGAGGGAATTGAGAGGTAAAATGAGTAACAGTTAATGGAATACATCTCTTCTAAAATTAAGGAAATTAGAAAAATTAGATTAAAAGTCATGGATGAGCCAAAGACCTAGTACAGTGGGTAGGGCCTTCGCCTTGCACACTGCTGATCTCTGACACCTCATATAGTCCCCAGGGTACTGCCAGGGGTAATCTCTGAACACAAAGCCAGGAGTAAGCCATGAGCAGGTGTGCCTTCTACAGGAAGGAAGGAAGGAAGGAAGGAAGGAAGGAAGGAAGGAAGGAAGGAAGGAAGGAAGGAAGGAAGGAAGGAAGGAAGGAAGGAAGGAAGGAAGGAAGGGAGGGAGGGAGGGAGGGAGGGAGGGAGGGAGGGAGGGAGGGAGTAACCAGAGGCATATAAATGGAAGATACCCATTATCTGATATCTTGATGAGAAAGGGAAAGAAAGAAGAAAAATATGAATGGAAAGGAAAAATGGGGAAGGATGGTCAGAGGCCTCCAGTATAAAAGGATGGAGAAAAGAACAATAAAACTTGTTGATAGAGGGGACTGGAACAATAGCATAGTGAGTCAGGCATCTGTCTTGAATGCAGTCAACCCAGGTTCAATCCCTGGCATCCTATATGGTCCCCCCGAGCACTTCTAGAAGTGATCTCTGAGTGGAGAGCCAGGTGTAACCTCTAAGAATGGCCGAGTGTGACCCAAAAATAAACAAACAAAAAAGACCTGTCGGTAGAGCTGAAACTTAAAAGGGCATTATAAACAATTTTAATTCACCTGAAAAAGGAATTCCACATAATATATCCTAACTCAAAAATATATTAAAAAGTCTGAGAGGTATTGAATGTTATCACAATGGCTTCCTAAAATTTAGAATAAAACTATGGAAATTTAAAATGTTCATTCTTCAAAGATAATGAAGGAACAAGATTTACTAATGGAAGAATAGGGACAGGTTCAAGCTCTCTGAAGGTCCATGCCATAGGTTGGATTTGTGTCCTGCTCATAACTTCCCTGTCCTCATATACATAGATGGATTATTTCACCTATTACTATGTAGCTCTAAATTCTAGTCCCAGAAGAAAAACTGCCTTGTTAGGAAACCATGCAGGAGTTCATACGCGGACACCTTCAACACTAAAGCCCGGGTTGTTGATATAGTAGCAGTAAGCTCAGGGAAATGGAGTCTGTGAGAGATAACATGACTAAGATATAAGCTAAGCATAATTGTTCCCATAAATATAAATGATTCCTACTCATCGGGCCACCAGTCACCACCGAGTCCCAGGTAGTGATCTTCAGGCTGAAAACTCTGTGACCTGCTCCAAGTGGGGGTAGATGCAGCCCCTCCTTTCTGGGTCAGCCCAGCAGTTCTCATATCCAACATTCTCTACTTGATAAAGCCAGTGACCCAGTTCCTGCATCATGCAGCTGCATACATGGCTGAACGACAAATTTTACAGTACTGGCAGACCAGTAAGGGTCCTACAAATTAAAAACAAAACAAAAAAAAAAGATGACTACAGGTTTGATGGGAAAACTGTACAGAAGTCCACCAAGTTCAATGAGCAAAAACAGCAGCACAGAAGCTCAACCAGCACCGACAAATTCAACAAATCCTCAGTGACTTTCGTAACATCATTGTGATATACAACAATTATCACAAGTGGACTTTTATTCATCTATTCTATAATTCTGTTTGCCATTTTGTTGTAACAAGCAAGATGAGCTAAATTTTAGTTTGGTAAGGGGGCAGACTTGGGGCTGGGTAGGGAACTGGGGATGTTGGTAGAGGAAGGTCACATTGGTGGTGGGATCAGTGTTGGAACACTGAATGCCTGAAACGACTCGATAGTGAGCAACTTCATAAACCTTTTAAAAAAAGAAATATAAATAATTCCCAAGAAAATGAAAGAACGAAGGCTAGCTGTTTTTTTTTCTTTTTGGGTCACACCAACGTTGCTCAGGGGTTACTCCTGGCTTTGCACCCAGGAATTACTCCTGGCAGTGCTTGGGGGACCATATGGGATGCCAGGGATCAAACCCAGGTAGGATGCATGCAAGGCAAACACCCTACCCGCTGTGCTATCGCTCCAGCCCCCTAGTCGTTTTAATTATACTGAAAATTTCAAATCTTTCATCATTTTAAATGATGCATTTAAAAGACAGAATAATTTTAATTCTAGAAAAATACATCTCCAAAAACCTTGCAAGTGCTTCCTAAGTATGATCTACTGTGAGATGATAGCAAGCATTCTCTGGATAATAGTACAGTAGGTAGGGCACTTGTTCTGCACGCAGCCAACCTGGGTTCGACCTCCAGCACCCCATATGGTCCCCCAAACACCACCAGAGTTATTTTTGAGCACAGAATCATAGAAGTAAATCCTGAGCACTGCAGAGTATGCCTAAAAACAAAACAAAAATAGTCAGCACTCTCACAATCTGCAATCCTCAAGTCCTTACAACTTTCCACATTTACCATGAGTTTCAGAAATCAACATCAAATTTTTCACTACTAAATAATCTGGTCAATGGAAATCTTTTCATATTGATACCTGACTATCTCTAGGCCCAGGTGAGTACCTTACATTATTTTACAACTACTTCTTTTTATATTTTTGCTTTTGAACTTTTTATTTTTTTAATGTTTTTAAAAAATTTTTTATTAGTGAATCACCATGAGGTACAGCAACAGACTTAGAAACTTTCGTGCTTGCATTTCAGTCATAAAATGATCAAGTACTCATCCCTCCACCGGTGCCCATTTTCCACCACCAGTGGTCCAAGCATCCCTCCCACCACCCCCCCAGCCGATCCCCTACACCCCACCCTACCTCTGTGGCAGGGTTCTCTCTCTCATTTTGGGTGTTGGGTTTGTAATAGAGGCATTGAGTGGCCCTTGTGTTCAATCTATAGCCTACATTCAGCAAATACATCTCCTAACATGAGCGGGGCCTCCAAAAACCCTTAACTTGGTGTTCCCTTCTCTGTCAGAGCTGTCTTTTCCCCCCAGGATGTGAGGCCAGCTTCCAAGCTATGGGGCAAATCTCCTGGTCCTTATCTCTACTATTCTTGGGTGTTAGTCTCCTATTATGTTATATTCCACAGATAAGTGCAATCTTTCTATGTCTGTCCCTCTTTTTTGACTTATTTCACTTAACATGATACTTTCCATGTTGATCCACTTACATGCAGATTTCATGACTTCATCTTTTCTAATAGCTGCATAGTATTCCATTATGTAGATGTACCAAAGTTTCTTCAACCAGTCATCTGTTCTTGGGCACTCAGGTTTTTTCCAGATTTTGGCTATCATAAACAGTGCAGCAATGAATAAACAAGTGCAGATGTCATTTCTACTATACTTTTTTGCCTTTCTGGGATATATTCCCAGAAATGGTATTGCTGGGTCAAATGGGAGCTCAATATCTAATTTTTTGAGAAGCATCCATACTGTTTTCCAAAGGGGCTGAACCAGTCGGCATTCCCACCAGCAGTGAAGGAAAGTCCCTTTCTCCCCACATCCGCGCCAACACTGTTGCTTTTGTTCTTTTGGATGTGGACCAGTCTCTGTGGTGTGAGATGATACCTCATTACAAATATTTCTTTAATGTTTTCTTTGTTCTATTTCCTCAAGCAGGACTCAGACTGTGGACCAGTGCAACGGCAGCACAGTGACAGAATTTATCCTTGTGGGCTTTGAGAAGAGCTCTCCTTCCACACGAGCATTAATCTTTGTCCTCTTCCTAGTCTTCTACAGCCTCGCCATGGCCATGAATGGTCTCATCATCTTCATCACCTGGACAGATCCTAGGCTCAACAGTCCTATGTACTTCTTTCTTGGCCACCTGTCCTTTTTGGACATCTGCTTCATTAGCACCACCATCCCACAGATGCTGATCCACCTAGTGGTCAGGAATCACATTGTTTCCTTTATGTCTTGCATGACCCAGATGTATCTAGTCTTTGGTGTGGGTGTGACTGAGTGCATCCTCTTGGCTTTTATGGCCTATGACCGCTATGTTGCTATCTGCCACCCTCTTAACTACGCCCAAATCATGAACCAGCAGGTGTGTGTGAGACTGGTGAGTACTTCCTGGTTCTTTGGACTGGTCAATGGCATCTTTCTAGAATATATATCATTCCGGAATCCCTTCTGTTCAGACAACCATATAGAAAACTTCTTTTGTGAAGCTCCCATAGTGATTGCTCTCTCCCGTGGAGACATACAGTTCACCATGAAGATGATCTTTCTCGATGCTATCGTGGTGCTTCTCAGTCCCATGGCACTCATTGTCATCTCCTATGCCCGCATCCTGGCTTCCATCCTTGGCAGAGCCTCCTCTTCAGGTGCCCGGGGGAAGACCTTCTCCACTTGTGGCTCCCATTTGACTGTGGTCATCTTTTTATACTCCTCAGCCATGTTCTCTTACATGAATCCCCGCAGTACACATGGCCCTGACAAAGACAAGCCTTTGTCCCTCCTCTACACTATAATCACCCCCATGTGTAATCCCATCATCTATAGCTTTCGAAACAAGGAAATGAAGGGAGCCATGGTGCGGGCCCTTGGGAGGACTGGCCTAACCCAGGCAGAATCTGTCTAAAACAAGATTTCTGGTAGGCAAAGGAACCGTCCACCCCCAGGTTCCAAATCCCTCAGCACTGATAGGTGAGAAAGTCATTATTGTGATGAATTTCAGTAAAAGAACATTAATGACTTTCTTTCTACTAGCATTAGACTTCTTGTAAGTTTCTTTGATGTCTACTGCTCATGTCTGACACTAGTCAAGATCGATTGATACTTCCAAACTTCTCTGTTAGATCTGGAGAACCAAGTATCATCTTATGAAGTTTATTTGGAATTATAATGGTAGTGTGCTACTCAAAAGAAAATAATTTGAGAGCATTATCAGGTCATGTATTCCAGAACATTTCTTTTCACAGTCATGCCAGTTAGCAAGAACCTTGCTTTAGAAAAGTCACAAAGGAGACAGAGGGATATGTATAAGACAGGGGGAAATATGATTTGGAGAAATTACTACGAGGTGTGTCATACCATCCATTGTGGAGACCTCAACATTCTTCAAGACAGTTCCCAAAGAAAAATAACAATTTATTAATTATATTATATTACTTTTCAATCAATATGAGGAAGAACTCTATACCAAATATATGTCAATTACTGGGGAGGAAAGAAGTAATATCAGAAAGTATTTGGAGAGAATATCCACTTCCTTCCACTGTAAATGGGAATGGAATCTATGAAAGAAATTGTCTAGCACCAGGAAAGCTTCAAATATTATCTTTTGGGGCCAAAGTGATAGTACAGCAGGTAGGACACTTGCCTTGCATGTGGCTGACCCAGGTTCAATCCCAAGCATCCCATATGGTCCCCCAAGCCCTGCCAAGACTTATCTATGAACCCAAAGCAAGGAGTTATTCTGAGGACTGCTAAGTGTGACCTCTCCACAAAAAAATGCTATATTTGTACAAGAATGTGAAAATTTTTGCATGTATATTTTCCACTTGGATTTTCTTCACTGTAATGGATTTAAGTTGCATAATTTGAGTGTTTTCGTTGGTGGGGGTAAGGACATGTCACACCCAAAAACGCTCAAATATTACTCCTGGATATACACTCAGGAATTATTCTTGGCAGTGTTTGGCAGTATCCCACATGGGATGCTGGGGATTGAACCCATAAATCAAGCTTACTATCTGTACTATCTTTGCAGCCCTGAGTATATTTTTTAAATAAAGATTCCCTGCTCCTTTCTGTTTATGGGAATTAGGAATAAAAAAAAGGTAGCCGTGATTAGAGAAGTAACTTTAAATCCATTTTCTTGAGGATCTTGGCATAAAAGGAAACTATTCTATATGAGCTATTCCAACGTTCTCTGTTTCTTCTCCCTATACATGTGTGGCAGTGGCTAGGCCTCCTTATCCACCAGCATATAAAGCTGTATTTATTGCTGTCAGGTGGTCTACACTTGATATATAGCTTATATTCAGGGGAGTTTTGCTTTAAATTCAAAATTACTTTTCTTTTATGTTATCGTTTTAGTACCACTATCAGTTGTTCGCTGTAGAGACTGGCCAACTCAGACCTAGCTCCACTCTGTTGAATGGGGTGGAATAGGACAATGGAGAAGGGTAGAGTAGGACAAACTGATCTGAGGGGGGAAATATCCCTTCAACAGTAAACTATATTCTTCCTTCAGCCCCCTGCCATATGAAAGCACCCTCTTACCTGGTGATAGGAGGGGTTTTTTTCTTTAAAATTCTAACTTTTAAGTTTCTTGAGAAGTTAAGTCACCCCAAAATCATCTTGCCCAGTTATTTCATAAACTGTCCACTTAATGAATTGTGTCCAAATTCTTGAGGCAGAGACAAAACCATTAAAATGGACTAAAAAAAAAAAAAAAACAGCCGAGAGTTCCACAAGCTGATAGTTTTAGTTATCTGTAAACACCACCTTCAGATGACAAGTTCTCCTGGTTTGCAGTGCCCTGGGGTCCTCAGATACTCAGTGTCACTGTGGTGATCACTTTGCTGTCTACACTAGCAGACAGCATCTCCAGCTTTCTCAGTCTGAGTTCTCTTTCATTCGTGGCCAACCAAGCCAGGGGTGGTGCTGCTCAGGCCCTGATGCTGGGGACTGAACTGCAACCCAGTTGGCTGGGACTTGTCAGTGGGCACCAGGCCCCTGAGCATCACTTAGGATTTCCAATGTATATCAGCTTAAAACACACAAATTCACTATGAATTCAATTAATCATCCAGTTAGCCCAAGGAACAATGATTCAAACATTGCAAATAAAACAGTTCTAAACCAAAGGTTTTCAAACTGACTTTGACCAAATGGCCCATTTTAAGAAAAGAAATCACCCAGCACATACTAGAGTTCTACTTTCTTTAAGTGAACAAGCAGAGAGCACGCCTCGATTGCATCTGAAGCTATCACTCCCTCTCAAATCCTTCTATTGCCCCAGGGGGTGGTATTACCCAGTTTGGAAAACACTGCTCTGAGCAAAAAAAAAAAAATTCAAAAATGCAAATAAAACTTAGGTCTCTTAAACTTAAGATTATATCTACTTAAAGACTTGATGATAAAATTGACATGAAATATATTATTCAATGATAGGTATTCAATGACTGCCTAGGCAGACTACTTAATAATTTACAGTCAAAAAATTCTAACCACAGTCTTAGAAATACTTTTTTCTCTTTAACAAAAGAAAATTAAAGTCTGATTTTCTTCAATTGTACTACAGATCCTGAAACTTAGCACTTTAGCACTGTCCCGTTGTTCATCTATTTGCTAAAGCGGGCACCAGTAACATCTCTATTGTGAGACTTGTTACTGTTTTTGGCATATCAAATATGCCACAAGTAGCTTGCCAGGCTCTGCTGTGAGAGCGAGATACTCTCAGTAGCTTGCCGGGCTTTCTAAGAGGGACAGAGGAATTGAACCTGGGTCGGCAGAGTGCAAGGCAAATGTCCTACCGGCTCCAGCCCTCCTGAAACTTATTTTTATAAATTTTATAATAATTCATTGGCGTATTACAGCTAGATGACACAAGTTTATGAATAAGATTTCTCTTTTACAAACCTTTGCACATTTTCTTTACATTCATAACCCAATACTGTCCTTCATTATATTTCATGAACAACCAGTTTCACCCCAAGACACAACCCTACTTTTCCCTCAACAAAAATAATACCATTCATTAACTTTCTTACTAGAAACACATATCTATATTCCTTGTTCTAATGTTTTATAGATTTGAACCACTAGTTTAAGAGTAAATTAACTTCCAGAGCTGGGAAATAGTTGAAAGGGCAGGAGCTCAGATTTTTATGAAGGAAATTCAGGTTTGAAACCCAGCAACACATATTCTCTCAGCAACGCATGTTCATTAGGAGAAGACAACCACTCCCCGGCCCCCCACCCCCACCCCCCACCCTCTACACTAACTTGAGAGTAGCCTCTAACAATCACTGTGTGGTTCCCAAAACAAAACCAGAAAGTAAATTAAGTCCAATTATTACTATTTTTAGTTAAAGATCTAGATACTCAATGAATTCTCATTATTAAACTTAGTAAAACTTGATTTTCCTGGGGTGCAAGATAACATTGGTTTGTCCTTTCTCCCTTGTAGCAAGGGAGAAAGGACAAACCAATGTTATCCTACACTGAGGGATATCAAAAGCAAGATATGTATTCAAAATAGAGTCCCTTGGGCTAGAGCAATAGCACAGCAGGTAGGGCGTTTGCCTTGCACATGGCCGACCAGGGTTCAATTCCCAGCATCCTATATGCTCCCCTGAGCACCTCCAGGGGTGATTCCTGAGTGAAGAGCCAGGAGTAACCCCTGTGCATCACCAGGTGTGACCCCCCCCAAAAAATAGAATTCCTATGTCATTAAAGGACTGGAGAAATAGTGCAGGGGTTAGGGTGCTTCCCTTGCATGCAGCCAATCCCAGCATCACAAGGTCCCCAGAGCACCACTAGAGTGATCCTTGAGCACAGAGTTCAGGAAGACCTGAGCACAACTGGGTGTATGAGAGAAGAGGGGGATGGGGGCAGAGAGAGAAAGAGAGGAGGCAACTGAGGGAGAGGGAGAGAGAGGTCATAGAAATTCATTAAGACTTAGTACTGTGGCTTCAGACTCATCAGGACTCTTTTATTTTTTAATTTTAGGCACTGTGATTAATAATATTGTTAATTGTAGGGTTTCATGCATAACAGAATCCAGTACTACACCCTTCTCCGCAGTGTCCACTTCCCTCCACCATTGTCCTTGTATTCTTCCTGATCTTATCCTCCCTCTCTCCTCCCCTTAAATTTCCTACTTATTTGGGTCATCTGGAACATTCTATGAAAATTCTTGCTTAAAATAATCTTTTCTATACTCTATCCCAGCATTTCTCAGCCAAATCCCTTATGGCCTGCGAGGGTGGATACTGCGAGGGTGACGAAAGTTGGGGGACACCGGTGAAAATTGCCTGAATAGGGGTCATGACTTGAGACAAGGGTACCAACCAGAAGTCGTGAGCAGCCAAAGGAAAGAAACGATGTCAGAAAGGGGCCACATCAGATAAAGGTTGAGAAACATATCATTGCTCTAAAATTTTAAGTTACCAAAAATCCCAGAGAACGTTGTTTCTAGAGATTTCAATCACTTAATTCAACACTTTTCAAGCAAGTTTGCCTGACTTTGGGTCGGAGCCATAACATAGAGGGTGAGGCTTACCGGGATTCAACCCCAAGAACCCCATTTGGTCCGTCTGAGCACGCCAGGACAGTTCCCTGAGCGCAGAGCCAGGTGTAAGGCAGGTGTGGTCCAAAAATTAAAAAGAAGGGGGAAAATAAAAAGACAAGTTTACCTGACCTGGAAAATCTATACAAACATTCCTTGATGGCATTAGCATAAGGTACTACATTTTGTCTCCATGTTAGACACACACAGAAAATCTGTAAAACCAAACAGTTGTTTTTCATTTAGATGCCACAGCAAAACCTGATCAATAAACCCAACTAGAATACAGACTGTGTATCCTGTTTCAAATGGGACTGTTCAGTTTAAATGTTTTTATTTACCACAATTTCCTTGAATAAAAAGCATCTGAAGTGGGAGAGAGCACAAACAACTTTCCTTGCACACATCAACCCAGGTTCACTCCCCAGCAGCCTTACAGAAATGATATCTATAGGAGTAAGTCCAGAGCACCGGTGGGTATGGCCAAAAACAACCAAACAAAAATATTAAGTATTTTGGGTCAGATTTTTAACAATTTCACCCAGAGCAAAAATAAAATGAGGAAACATATAAAGACACATTCGAGCAGAAAAATAAGTTTCTTTGCTTTTCATGAAAATTTGAGATTAAAAGAAAATTTGAACTGCCAAAGTTTATTTTGAAAAAAAAAAGACACTGCATCTTCTTTGATTTAATTCCAAAATAGTTCCATACCTCTGGTTCAAGAAATTTTAATACTTGTGAAATCATATCTCATTTGTAAGACAAAGATTGTTCTAAAAGAACTTCTGTTGTAGTCTGTTTTGATAAACCTTTCATCTACTCAGCCCTTTGGGATCAAGAAGTCAAGCTCACTTGTGCCAGCACCATTTGTTAAAGAGGCTTTCCTTGCTCCACTTCACTTCTCTTGCTCCCTTATCAAAGATTAGATGGTCATACATTTGGGGTTGTGTGTAGGGATATTCCACCCTGTTCCATTGGTCTACGGCTCTGCCTTTGTTCCAGTACCATGCTGTTTTAATTGTTACTGCTTTGTAGTAAAGTTTGAGGTTGGGGATGGTGATGCCTCCCATCATCTTTTTCCCAAGAATTGTTTTAGCTATCCTTGGACGTTTGTTATTCCATATGAATTTTAGGATTGCTTGATCCATTTCTTTGAAGAATGTCATGGGTATATTTATAGGGATCGCATTGAATCTGTATAATGCTTTAGGGAGTATTGGGTTTAGACCTTGACCTGACACCATGCACAAAAGTCAGATCAAAATGGATTAAAGACCTCAACATTAGACCACAAACCATAAGGTACATTGAAGACAAGGTCGGCGAAACCCTCCACGATATTGAAGATAAGGGTATCTTCAAAGGTGACACGGAACTAAGCAATCTAGTAAAAACAGAGATCAACAAATGGGACTACATTAAACTAAAAAGCTTCTGCACCGCAAGAGATACAGTGACCAGAATACAAAGACTATCCACAGAATGGGAAAGGATATTTACACAATACCCATCAGATAAGGGGTTGATATCAATGGTATATAAAGCACTGGTTGAGCTCTACAAGAAGAAAACATCCAACCCCATCAAAAAATGGGGCAAAGAAATGAACAGAAACTTTACCAAGGAAGAAATACGAATGGCCAAAAGGCACATGAAAAAGTGCTCTACATCACTAATCATCAGAGAGATGCAGATCAAAACAACCATGAGATACCACCTCACACCACAGAGACTAGCACACATCCAAAAGAACAAAAGCAACCGCTGTTGGAGAGGATGTGGGGAGAAAGGGACCCTTCTTCACTGCTGGTGGGAATGCCGACTGGTTCAGCCCTTCTGGAAAACAATTTGGACGACTCTCAAAAAATTAGATATTGAATTCCCATTTGACCCAGCAATACCACTGCTGGGAATATATCCCAGAGAATCAAAAAAGTTCAATCGAAACAACATCTGCACATGTATGTTCATCGCAGCACTGTTTACAATAGCCAGAATCTGGAAAAAACCCGAATGCCCCAGAATGGATGACTGGTTGAGGAAACTTTGGTACATCTATACAATGGAATACTATGCAGCTGTTAGAAAAAAGGAGGTCAAGAATTTTGTAGTTAAGTGGATGGGCATGAAAAGTTTCATGCTGAGTGAAATGAGTCAGAAAGAGAGAGACAGACATAGAAAGATTGCACTCATCTATGGTATATAGAATAACAGAGTGGGAGACTAACACCCAAGAACTGTAGAAATAAGTACCAGGAGGTTGACTCCATGGCTTCGAGGCTGGCCTCACGTTCCGGGGAAAGGTCAACTCAGAGAAGCGATCACCAACTACATTGCAGTCGAAGGCCATGTGGGGGAAGGGAGTTGCGGGCTGAATGAGGGCTAGAGACTGAGCACAGCGGCCACTCAACACCTTTGTTGCAAACCACAACAGCTAATTAGAGAGAGAAAGCAGAAGGGAATGCCTTGCCACAGTGGCAGGGTGGGGTGGGGGGGAGATGGGATTGGGGAGGGTGGGAGGGACACTGGGTTTACGGGTGGTGGAGAATGGGCACTGGTGAAGGGATGGGTTCCCAAACTTTGTATGAGGGAAGTGTGAGCACAGAAGTGTATAAATCTGTAACTGTACCCTCACGGTGATTCTCTAATTAAAAATAAATAAATTTAAAAAAAAAAAAAAAAAAAGAAGTCAAGCTCAGATCTTGATAGACCAACAGAACAAAAAGAAAGAAAAGAAAAGAAAAGAAAGTCCAATCTTACCTTACTTTCTGTGGATCCTAATTATCAAAATCTACTTTTTCCCCTTAAGTTTGCCATTTTGAACTTAGCACAGTTTTTTTTATTTATTTATCACTGTGTTTTTCAATTTTACAATACTGCCAGTGGTAGAGTTTTATATATACAACATTCCAACACATATCCTTCACCAGTTTGTGAATTTCTCTCCACTATTGTCACCAAAACCCCCTCTCAGTTCCTCCCCTGCCTTAACCAGGTACCCTGCTCCCCCCCACCCCAAATCTCTCGACCATGTTGAGCTCCATTCCATAAACCAGTTCTTAGGCAGAATCTATTTTCGGTCATTTGTAATTCTCTCACTATGCTGCTTTATATCCCACATATGAGAAAGAGCATTCTGTATATGTCTCTCTCCTTCTGGCTGACTTCACTCAGCACAATACCCATCCAGAGATTGGCAAATTGGATGATTTTATCTTATATCGGAGCAGTACTCCATTCCTCAGTTTCTTTATCCAGTCATCTGCTCTTGGACATTTGGATTGCTTCCTCGTTTTGTCTATTGTGAATAGTGATACAATGAACATAAGGGCAAAAATTTCTTTTTTGAATATATATTTAAAAAATTTTTCATTAGTGAATCACCGTGAGGTACAGTTACAAACTTATGAACTTTCATGTTTGCATTTCAGTCATACAGTGATCGTTTACCCATCTCTACACCAGTGCCCATTCTCCTCCACCAATGTTCCCAGTATCCCTCCCACCACCATCCCCCACCACCCCACCCTGCCTCTGCAGCAGGGCATTCCCTTTTGTTCTCTCTCCTTTTGGGTGTTGTAGTTTGAAATAGAGGTATCGAGTGGTCTTCATGTTCAGTCTATAGTCTACTTTTGGCACACAACTTTCAACCCAAATGAGTCCTCCCAACATCCTCCACTTGGTGTTCCCTTCTCTATCTGAGCTGCCTTTTCCCCCAGCACGTGAGGCCAGTTTCCAAACTGTGGGGCAGACCTCCTGGTCCTTATCTCTACTACTCTGGGTGTTAGTCTCCCACTCTGTTACTTTATATTCCACAGATGTGTTCGATCTTTCTAAGTCTGTCTCTCTCTTTATGACTCATTTCACTTAACATGATACTTTTCAGGTTGATCCACTTATATGCAAATTTCATGACTTCATCTTCTCTAACAGCTGCATAGTCTTCCATTGTGTGAACGTACCAAAGTTTCTTTAACCAGTCATCTGTTTTGTGGCACTCCAGTTTTTCCAGATTGTGGCTATTGTAAACAGTGCTGCAATGAACATACAAATGCAGATATCATTTCTACTATACCTTTTTGCCTCTCCGGGATATATTCCCAGGAGTGGTATTGCTGGGTAAAATGGGAGCCCAATTAATAATTTTTTAAGAATCATCCATATTGTTTTCCAAAAGGGCTGAACCAGTCGTCATTCCCACCAGCAGTGAAGGAAGAGTTCCTTTCTCCCCACACCAACACCAGTTGCTTTTGTTCTTTTGGATGTGGGGCAGTCTCTGTAGTGTGAAATGTATCTCGCTGTTTTTTTAATCTGCATATCCCTGATTATTAGTGATGTAGAGCATTTTCTCATGTGTCTTTTAGCCATTCGGATTTCTTCTTTGAGAAAATTTCAGTTCATTTCCACCCCCCATTTTCTGATGGGGTTGGATGTTTTATTCTTGTAGAGTTCAACCAGTGCCTTGTAAATCCTTGATATCAACCCTTTATCTGATGGGTATTGGGTGAATATCCTTTCCTATTTTGTAGACTGTCTTTGTGTTTTAAGATCCAGAAGCTTCTTAGTTTAAGATAGGCCCATTTGTTTATCTCTATTTTTACTTGCTTGGCCAGTGGAGTGTCATCTTTGAAAATACCTTTAGCTTCAGTGTCATGGAGGGTTTTGCCAATCTTGTCTTACATGTACCTTATGGATTCTGGTCTGATGTTGAGATCTTTAATCCACTTTGACATGACTTTTGTACATGGTATTAGGTAGAGATTTGAGTCCATTTTTTTGCATGTAGCTGTAAAGTTCTGCCAGCACCATTTGTTAAAGAGGCTTTCCTTGCTCCACTTCACATTTCTTGCTCCCTTATCAAAGATCAGATGATCATACATTTGAGGGTGTGTGTCAGAATATTCAACCCTGTTTCATTGGTCTGTGGCTCTGCCTTTGTTCCAGTACCATGCTGTTTTAATTATTACCACCTTGTAGTAGATATTGAGTTTGGGGTGGGTGATTCCTCTCATATTTTTTTCCCAAGAATTACTTTAGCTATTCCTGGGGAATGGATTATTTTCCCAATGTTATTTTAAATGTTAATTTTCCCAATCCATGAGCAGGGGATATCTTTCCATTTCCTCATGTCCTCTTTTATTTCCTGGAGTAGCATTTTGTAGTTTTCTTTGTACAAGTCCTTTACCTCCTTAGTTATGCTGATTCCTAGGTACTTGATTTTTCTGAGGCACGGTTGTGAACAGGATTGCTTTTTTCATGTCACTTTCTTCTTTCTCATTCTTTCTCATTTGCATATAGAAAAGTCACCGAACTTTGGGGTATTGATTTTATAGCCTGCGACTTTACTATACAAGTCTATTGTTTCTAGGAGTTTCTTGGTAGAGGTTTTAGGGTTCTCTGAGTATAGTATCATATCATCTGTGAATAGTGAGAGCTTGATTTCTTCCTTTCCTACCTAAATGCCCTTAATATCTTTCTCTTATCTAACTGCTATTACAAGTACTTCCAGTACTATATTGAACAGAAGTGGAGAGAGTGGGCATCAGGTCTCGTCCCTGATCTCAGAGGGAAGGCTCTTAGTTTTTCCCCATTGAGTATGATGCTTGCCATAGGTTTGTAGTGGATGGCTTTGACTATATTGATAAAAGTCCCTACTATACCCATTTTGGTGAGAGTTTTCATCATAAACAGGTGCTGGATCTTGTCAAATGCTTTCTCTGCATCTATTGATATGATCATATGGTTTTTATCTTTTCGTTTGTTGATATGATGGATTATGTTGTTTGATTTCCGAATGTTGAACCATCCTGAATGGTTCATCAACCATGATGAATCCCACTTGGTCATGGTGTATATTCTTTTTGATGAGTTGTTGAATTCTATTTTCTAATATTTTGTTGAGAATCTTTGCATCCATGTTCATCAGGGAGATTGGCCTGTAGATTTTCTTTTTCATGGTGTCTTTGTTTGCTTTTGGTATTAGGGAGATATGAGCCTCATAGAAACTGTTGAGAGAGTTTTTGTTCCTTCAATTTCCTGGAAAGGCTTGAGAAGAACTGTGAATAGGTCTTCTTTAAATGTTTGGAAGAATTCGCTAGTGAATCCATCTGGACCTGGGCTCTTGTTTTTGGGAAGATTTTCGATTACAGTTTCAATTTCTTTGATATTAATAGGACTATTCAGGTATTCCAGGTCTTCTTGATTCAACCTTGGGAGATTATAGGAATCCAGGAATTTATCCATTTCTTCTAGGTTCTCTTACTTTGTGGCATACAGACTTTCAAAGTAATCTCTGATGATGGATTTAATTTCTTTGGTTTCTGTTGTGATATCCCCATTTTCATTTCTGATTTGGCTTATTAGGGTTCTCTCTCTCTTTCTTTGTGAGTCTTGCTAGTGTTGTTTATTTTCTCAAAGAACCAGCTCTTTGTTTCATTGATCTCTCGGATTGTCTTTTGGGTTTCCATGTCATTAATTTCGGCTCGAAGTTTTATTATCTCTTTCCTTCTGCCTGGTTTGGGCTCCTTTTGTTGGTCCTTTTCTAAAATCTTGAACTGTGAAGTCCAGTTATTTATGTGGACCCTTTCTTCCTTCCTGAGAAATGCTTTCAGGGCTATAATTTTTCCCCTTAACATGGCTTTTGCTGCATCCCACGGGTTCTGGTAGCTTGCGTCTTCATTCTCATTTGTTTCCAGGTACCTTTTGATTTCTTCCTTAATTTCCTTCCTGACCCACTCATTGTTCCACATTGAGTTGTTTAATTTCCAGGTGTTTGATTTGGTTTTCTGTGTCTATACATGATTAACTTCTATCTTCAGTATATCATGGTCTGAAAAGATAGCTGATACAATGTCTATCTTCCTGATTATGTTGAGGTATGTTGTGTGGCCCAGCACATGGTCTATTCTGGAAAATGTTCCATGTGCACTGGAAAAGAATGTGTATTCTTTTGGGGGAGATATAAAGTCCTGTATCTAGTAGCCCTCTCTCTTCTATTTCTTCCTTCAAAGCCAATATTTCCTTGCTGAGTTTTAATCTTCTTGATCTATCCAGAGGTGATAGGGTGGTGTTGAATCTCCAACTACTACTGTGTTGCTCGCAATGTCCTTCTTAAAGTCTGTTAGCAGTTGTTGTAGGTATTTAGTTGGTACCTCATTGGGTGTGTACACGTTTAGGAGTGTGATTTCTTCCTGCTGTACATATTCCTTAATAAAAAATGGCCTTCATTTGCATATAAGTGGATCAGCATGGAAAGTATCATGCTAAGTGAAATGAGTCAGAAAGAGAGAGACAGACATAGAAAGATTGCACTCATCTGTGGAATATAGAATAATAGACTAGGAGTCTAACACCCAAGAATAGTAGAAATAAGTACTAGGAGGTTGACTTCATGGCTTGGAGGCTGGTCTCTCATTCTGGGCAACTCAGAGAAGGAAACACCAAGTAAAATGTGGTCGGAGGTCATTCGGGGCAGGGGTGACGCGTGCCGAATGTAGACTAGAAACTAAACACAATGGCCGCTCAACACCTTTATTGCAAACCACAACACTTAATCAGAGAGAGAGAACGAAAGGGAATATCCTGCCATAGTGGCAGTTTGAGGTGGGGGGAGACGGGACTGGGGAGGGTGGGAGGGATGCTGGGTTTACTGGTGGTGGAGAATGGGCACTGGTGAAGGGATGGGTTCTCGAACTTTGTATGGGGGAAACATGAGCACAAAAATGTATAAATCTGTAACTGTACCCTCACGGTGATTCACTAATTAAAAATTTTAAAAAATGGACTTCATTATCCCTTCTAATCTTTTTCAACCTGAAATCTATGTTGTCCAATACTAGTAATGCCACTCCAGCTTTTTTGAGAGAGTTGTTTGCTTGCAGGATTGTTTTCCATCCTTTGACTTTGAGTCTGTGTTTGTTCTGACTGTTCAGATGTGTTTCTTGTAGGCAGCAGAATGTTGGGTTCACTCTCTGAATCCATTTTGCCACTTTGTGTCTCTTAATTGGTTCATTTAGACCATTGACATTGAGAGAGATTATTTTTATGGGGTTTTGTGCCATCTTTATGTAAGGGTTTGTTGTGCTTGTAGGGGTCTTTCTTGTCTTACAGTAGCCTCTTTAGTCCTTCTTTTAGGTTTGGTTTTGAGTCTATGAAGTTCCTGAGCTGTTGTTTATCCACAAAATAGCGTATCGTTCCTTTGAGTTTGAATGAGAGTTTAGCCGGATAAAATATTCTCGGTGAAGCATTCATTTCATTGAGTTTTTTCACAATATCCCTCCATTCCCTTCGAGCTTGGAGGGTTTACTCTGATAGGTCTGCTGTGAATCTAAGGGGTGCTTCTTTGTTTGTGATATCCTTCTTTGACCTTGCTACTTTCAGTATTGTGTCTCTATCCATGACATCCATCATTCTAACTATGATATGTCTTGGACTTTTTTTTTAGGGTCTCTTTTAGGCACCCTTTGGACTCCTTGAATCTGGATGCCTGCATTCTCCAGCACTGGGAACTTTTCAGCAATGATTTCTTTGACTGTGGTTTTTTCATTGGGGTTGCTTCCCTTTCCTTTACTCTGATGATTCTAATGTTGTTCCTCTTGAAATCATTCCCTAGGACTCTAATTTGCCCTAGAGCTATTTTGAGGTCTCTTCCCATTGTTTGTTGTTTCCTGTAGGCTTCCTACCTCTCATCTTCAAGCTCACTGATTCTGTCTTCCACTATGGCCATTCTATTGTTGAGGGCACCCACTGAGTTTTTTATTTCATCTACCAAATTCTTTATTTGTGACACTTCTTTTCGTAGCTTTTTTATTTCTGTTCTCATTTTTTCCTGTATTTTCTCGGCTGTCCATTCCATTGTTTCTTTCATGTCCTCCTTTAATTTAATGGACACCTGTTCCATAGTTTCTTTGAGCTCATTGAACATCTTCAGCATTTCATCTCTGAATTCTTTATCGGAGAGCTCAAGTTTATGGGAAAAGCCTATTGAGCCTTCTGGACTTCTTCCATCTTCCTCTCCTTGTGGTGGGGATTTGTGCTGTTTCTTCATGTTGTGGTGGTGGTATGGAGGAGTAACCTTCAAGTTCACTATCCCTATTCCCTCTTGTTGTGAGCAAGGATTCTGGATGGGCTCAGCCGATGGTGATCATCTTTTTATTTTCCCCTTCTAGAATATGACCTTCCTCTCAGATGTTCCTCTGTTCCTTATGTGAGGCCTCCAGTGATGCTTTTGGAGAATGTGCTCTTTCATATTGGGCTTGTACAGCTGCTTGTATTCATTGGTATTTTGGTGAAATTGAAATATGCTAGCAGCCTAGTGGCCTACTGGGTTTGGGATAGCTAGGATGTTACTCACGGACTTAGGTAATAAAGACTGAGACGTAACAACAGATTGCTGGGTTTGAGGAAAATAACTGTGGCCTCCACTTCGGTGGAGGCCACACCCCTGCAACATAGACCACACCCCCTTCCAGTACTGTAGCTGGGTCCCAGTCGCTGGCTCTGACTCAGGAAGGGCAGATTAGGGGAGGTCACACCCCTGGGCTGGAAGAGAAAATGGCTGCCTTGCTGGGGAACCGAGTGGCGGCAGTCCCGGGCAGTGTGGGGGCTGGGACGGTCTGGGTCTGAGACACTGGCTCTGAATATATTTTTGAGGTAGTTGTCCAGAAGCAAGATGGCTGAGTCAAAATTCTTAGTTATTTCAGAAGTTCTGAATTGTTTTCCAAAAGAGGTAAACCAGAAGATTTTGACAAGTGTCCAAATTATTTCCCAAAAGGATTGAACCAGTTGACATTCTCACCCACAGTGTATGAATGTTACTACTTCCTCATGTCCACGCCAGCACTGATCATTTTCACTCTTTTTGATGAAAACGTGATGTGAGGTGATACTTTATTGGTTTTTTGACTTGCATTTTCCTGATGATCAGTGATTCTCCACTTATTAGGGCGCGGATCGAGATCTCCCTATAACGACAAAGAGACTCCAGAGACTGCAAACAGCAAGCAGGGTTTATTGTAAGACTGGCTAGCCAGGGTCCAGCCGCCTACGCAGACACGCAGGTCCAGCAGGTTGGGCAAAAGACCCTGAGCTTCTTCAAAGGAGATCTTATACAGGCCTTCCCCAGCCGTTACAGCAGAGCCCGCGCATTTCATAGCCAATAGATTTGTAATATTACAAACTTTCTTAACCAATCCATTTAAAAGGACATCACTCCTTAGCCTATAGTTTTAGAGATCAGTATTCGCGCCAATATTCAGGAATGTCCCGGTTCTGGGGGCAGTCCTGGGTCTTGTGATATGGGTCGTGTGATATGGGTCTGGTTATCTGGTCTGACCACTACCCTTCTTGCGACCCAGGGTGCCTGTATCCAAATTCCTTGCTCAGGGACAGATAGACAAGTTATTCTACAATGGGGGCTCCTGTAAAAAGAGTCTTAAGAAAGCTAAATAGATTCCTGTGGTCTGTCCTGGGCCAGTTCCTCACACACTAATTTGAGAAATTTTTCATGTACCTTAGGGCCATCGACATGTCTTCTTTAAGGAAGTTTCTGTTTATCTTTCCTCTCCACTTTTTGATGGGGTTGGTTGCTTTTAATTGCTTGTTAATTTCTACCAATGTCCTGTATACTTGTCAGGTGGGTCTAGGAAAATATTCTCTCCCAGTCTGTGGGTTTTCTTTATTCTGGTCATCATTTCTTTTGTGGTACAAAAGCTTTTTAGTTTTATGTAATCACATTTGTTTATCTTTGCTTCCGTTTTATGATCAATGTCATTGAATCACTAAAGATTTCTCTCGATTCAAGGTCCTGGAGTGTTTTCCTCATTATAGTTTATCAATTCAGGCTAAAGTCATATACAGAAAACTATAGCTAACATCATACACAATGTGAAATACTGAAAGCCTTTTCCTTTAGATCAGGCACAAGTCAAGTTTGCCCCAAACTCACCACTATTATTCAACATAGTTTTAGAAGTCCTTACCATAGTAATTAGGCAAAAAATAATAATAATAGATACTAAGGTCTTCCAGTTGTCTTACTTTTTAAAAATAATAAGACAGACTATCACTATTTACAGACGATGTGATATTATACTTAGGAAACCCTAAAGACACTACAAAGAAAACTCCTAGAAACAATAAACCTAAGAGACTGAGGGAAAAGTGCAAGGTAATAAAACACCCTGACAGCGTATTCCAAAGGCATGAGAGGTCACGTAATGGATAGAAGAACTCATCAAACTTTTCAAGCAGCTAAGGAACTCCTAAGTTTCTCCAGTAGCAAATGCATTTCCAGATGACTTCCCATGACTTTGGTCTCTGGCAACATTGAGCCTTACCCTGATTGTTAACCCATTAAACCAGAACAAGGTCATTCCTATTTTAGACTCTAATCTAGTTTCAACCTTCCTGTGTTCTCACAGATGGTAAAGCACTCAGAATTCCCAGCAGATTCTTACAGTGAAAAATGAACTTTCTAAAAATCTGACTTTATCAGGACAATGGAGAAGTAACCATTTAAGAAGAGCTGTGTTCTTAGTCTGCCTTCAAGGGGAAAAAATGTTCTGTGAGACCCTAACCTGGGGTGGTGGGGGACTCGGGGGAATAATTAACTCAGGCTGCTACTGAACTCCAAAAAGAGATAGTTGTGGAGAATCTCTCATAAAAGTCACAGCTCAGGAACATAGACTTACCAAAAGACTGAGACCTAAAAATAATGCTATATAATACCCTCTACTACTCTTTATCGTTACCTCAATAGGACTGCTGCATTTTGAGGATTACTGCTAAAAGATGTGGGAACTTCAAACCCAATTTATGACAGAAAATGACAAGAACACAGATGAAATTGTAGTCCTTGACACCAAGATTACAACAAACAGTTCACATAAACCAATTCAAAACCACAGCAACATAAAAACCTGACACTAAGAAACCTATGTACCTCAGTTCCTGAAACTGTATGTCTGACTTTCAACAAATGAATAAATTGTAATAAAATTCAGAAAATTTTATAATCCCTAAAATAACAATGAAATTACATATACTTTTGAAAGACATAGGTACAATATATTCTTTTACTTAAGAGTAGAAATGTTCAAAAATGATGTTTCACTACTAACTTCATCACATAATAATGATTATATAAGAAGAGTTGGGAGAAAGAATATAAAGATATTCAAAAACTTCAGACATTAAATTAATAAAGTATAAGTAAATTTGAATAAACATTGGATGAAGTCAATTAATAATTTGCTAGTTCTGTAGAATGACTGCTCCAGGGAAAAAGAATTTAAACAATATTAAAAATGAAAGGGGCAAGGTCTGGAGCAATAGTACGGCAGAGTATCTGCCTATCAGGAATCTATCCCTGGCATCCCAGACGTCCTCCGAGCACCACCAGGAGTAATTCCTGAGTGCAGATCCAGGAGTAACTCTTGAACATCACCGTGTGTGACCCAAAAAAGCAAAAATAAATAAATAAATAAATAAATAAATAAATAAATAAATAATGAAAGGTTCCCATTTCTACAAATATTGTAGAAGGGGACCTAATCCTAGGTGGGGATTCAGCTCCCTATTGATAGGCCAGATCATTTGAAATAACTTATTAAGGAAAGGAAAAGCTGAAATGTGATTTCAAAGGCACTTTCAAGGTACATGCTTCAAGACATTGGAAGCATTAAAACTGACTAAAGAAGTATATAGACAGTAACATATCTATAAGCATGAACTTAAAAGGTTTTTTTTAAAGTACATTAAATAGCCAGGCATATGGTTAGAAGTAATTACTATCAAACAACAAAGTAAAAAAATTATAATTTTAGCTATACAAGAAAAAGAAGGAAGCACATCAATTTCAGAGGTCGGAATTGGGCCACACCCAGTGGTACCAAGATTGGCCGTATGCTCAGCAAACCCTGTACAATCTCCCTAGCCCTAGGACCTTAACTGTTTTTTAATGATACTAACATAACTCAAATATCAGTATTTAAAACTACAAAATATTATTATTCAAGTCATGCAAAATTCTATACTCATATATTTAAATTATATTATGAGCTGAATTAAATTTATCTCATAATTAATATCAACTAGCCTTCAAATTAATTCATATAAATCACTACATTTACAGATGAAGTAAAACCACATGATCATCTGAATAAATTCAGAAAAAGTATCTATTTTTTTTAAACTGACCACTATTCATTTTTTTCCAATTTTTTATTAGTGAATCACCGTGAGGTACAATTACAAATATGCATACTTTCGCGCTTGTGTTTCAGTCATACAATGCTCGAGTACCCATCCCTCGACCAGCACTGTTCATATTTTTTTAAATGTATCATTAGGCAAGGAATTGGAAAAATATTTCTTAGGCTATTAAAGAAACTATACAAAGAGAAAAAAACTGGCATATAGTTGATGTGCATGACATGCTAACATTGCACCTCTAAAACACAAAAACATTTACATTCTTATAAACCAAAGTTATAGCAACAAATTTAAAATAAAGTAAACAAAATTGGGACCAGTGAGATATTACAAGGATTAAGGTGCTTGTCTTGCACATGGCCAACCCTTGTTCAAACCCTTGGACCACAGATGGTCAGGAGTGACCCCTAAGCAGAGAGCCAGGAGTATGCTCTGAGCAGTCCTGGAACAGTTCCAAAACAAATTCAAAAAAGCAAATAAAGTGATTGAACTCTCTAGGGATAGCTCAGAAGCAAAAGTACCTGCCTTGCAACTTTGAGGTCCATGAAATCACCTTATATACTCAAGAGTGATCTAAAAGACTCGATGTCTTGATGCCATAACAAAAAGTGCAGGGGTATCTCAAGTGCTCTGCAAGCAAATGTGTGTGAACACCACAGTTTAAGAACACAATTCCCAATAAACACATGAAAAAGCACCGCAATCACACATATGGGCAACTCCAGTACTCACAACCACAAAACTAAAGGGAAGCACTGGGAATAAATAAGTAAATAAGTAAATAAATTTATTATAAACCACAATTCTATGTAAACATTATCACTAACAATGAAACATCAAAATTACTTTCTAATTCAGAAATAAAAAGTCTTGGATAACCATTATCCCTTACATTATGCAGATTGTAGTGATTAATCAAGTCTGCACTACAAAACAAGGGAAGAAGTTAAGTCATTGAAATTTTAAAAGCTATATTATGTCTTTCCTGGGGCCCCTCGGAGGGGTGGGTTTCAGTTTCCCTCCCCACCCCGAGCAGAGCTCCCACACCGAAGACCTCCAGAGCCTAACCACAGCCATGCTCAAGGGCTCTCTCCACATATTCGGAAGAGCCTCACGCATGAAGGAACCGGCAGAGGAACCCAGGTGTGTGGGACCCAGGCTGAGACCTCCAAGACTGCTCGGATTGGGACTGGGCCTCTTCTGCCCAGATTCCCTATTTTCCAGTAGCTCGGTGGTCACACCCAAGGACTGCCCCCGGCACCGTGTAATCCCACCAACGGCCAACATCCAGAGACTATAAAACCAAGCTCCCAGAAGCAACATCTTATAGCCTATTTCTCCCTCTGGAAGAACCTGGCAACTACCGAGAGTTTCCTGCCCATAAGGGAGAGCCTCGAAAACTCCCCATGGCATATTCATATGCCAAAATCAGTAACAATGATGGGTCTCATTCCCCTGACCCTGAAAGAGCCTCCAATGCAGCACCATTGGAAAAGATGAGTAAAGAGGCTTCTAAAATCTCAGGGCTAAGACTAATGGAGACGTTACTGAGACCACTCAAGAAATTTGACGATCAATGGGATGATGATGATGATGATGATGATATTTATTAAATAATACTGGGTTTTATAGAAAACTATATGAATGTACAGATAACGTATTAGAAATTAAAATTATTATTGACAGTATTGTAAATTATGGTGACATAAATAAAAGTGTTTTAATAGAACTTTTATAAGGGAATTGGGATAAAGAAGAGGTAGAAGATGCAACTAGAAGGAAAGCAACTTATCAAATACATCTATTATATGGGAGGTTTTGCCTGTTTGTATGCCTGCCTGACAAGTAACATTTATTTGGTGACTGTGGAAAACATCCCAAGGCAGCGTTTACTATTGTGATAAACATTGTATAATCATTGAATTGAACTGGGGACAAAATCAACGTTACCTAAGAATCTTGGACACAAAGTTCCCCAGACTATAGCCTCTGGTGAAGGACCTCTGAAGCACCCAGTACAGCACGAGGTGTTTGTCCTACCCTCTCCTGCAGAGGTGGTGCCTTGGTCACAGCAGACCCTTCTCCTCTGGCTCAGGCAGAGTACCCTGCCATTTTGTCCCACCGCAACATCCTCTACATACAGAGTGGCTGGGACCTTTCCAGGCCAGGCCAGGAAACCCCTGGGAGTATGCAGGGTTTTTCCTGGCCTTTGTAAACATGAATACAGGCTATAATTTTTGCAGTAACTAATTTCAGACTAAATTCCTCTGATGATCATAAGATTTACCAAGCTTTATGCATTTGAAACTGATTTAGAATATTGGGTATGACCATAAATCAGATTCGAAAAATTCTCTGGCCTAAAGAAGCGTATATTGTAATTGAATCTGAGCAGACAGTGACATGAAAATAAAAGAACTCAGTTGGTTTCTTGGAAAGGGAATAGATTGTATGAAACCACTTTTAGAAGCTGTGTTTTGACGGCCCTTGTCACAGGACCTGTACTGTTTGTAAGATAGCTGTTGAGGTAGTTGGTAGTTTGGTTCTTCAAAGATTTCCAGGTCAATTAGCAACATGGCACAGAAAATTAGTAGTCCAGCGAGACCTCAGACATGGAATCTTAGCATGTGAAACAAAGGCCACATACAAAAAAAAAGATATCTGTGGAAAAGGAAAATAAACTATAGTGAATACATGTAAATTAATGTGAAGCAACACAATCATAACTGATAACATTATATTTGTGGGCCAAGTGATAGCATAGTGTAAGGTTGCACTTGGCTGACCCTAGTTAAAATCTGACGCCCCAGCTGGTTCCCTGAGCCTCTCCAGGAGTGATACCTGAGCACACAGGCAGGAGTAATCCCTGAGAACTGATGGTGAGCCCAACCTCCCCCCAAAAAAGAATTTTGGTTCTAATTTACCAGGCAAAAAATAGAAACAAAATGAAAGATTCTTCTTTGAACGTTGTTTGGCACGATATTTTGAGGGGTTTTTTTCCTGATTCCTCCTTCTATAATTCTTCATATCATATTTTTTAACAAACTTTCATTTTAATCATTGTGAGATACACAGTTACAAAGTTGTTCAAGATTGGGTTTTAGTCGTAGGATGCTTCAATACTCATCCTTCACCATTGTACATTTCCTACCACCAATGTCCTCAGTTTCCTCCTGCCACTACCCTCATTCCCCACCTCTGACCCAGCCTCTCTCTATGGCAGCCACTTTTCTTCTCTCTTCCTCCCTTTCTCTGTCATTATGGTTTGCAATATAGATATAGACAGGTTATCACGTATATCTCTTTACCTACTTTAAGCATTCAATCCTTGTCCAGAGTGATCATTCCCAACTATCATTGTCACCATGGTCCCTTCTGTATCCTAACTTCCCCCCTCTACTTGTGGTAAGCTTCCAACAGTGGACCAGTCCTCCAGCCCTTTTCTCTACTATCCTCAGATATTAGTCTCATACTATGATATATGTATTTTGGGGAGATATATGTATCCCACAAAATGAGGACAATCATTCTATGTCTGTCCCTCTCCTTCTGACATTTCACTCTGGATGATCCTCTCCATGTCCTTCCACTTATAAGCAAATTTCACAAGTTTGTTTTTTCTGGTGCATAAGGTACAGTGTTTAAAAAATGTCTAAGTGGGACTGGAGAAATAGCACAGCGGGTAGGGCATTTGCCTTGCATGCGGCCAACCTGGGTTCAATTCCCAGCATCCCATATGGTCCCCTGAGCACTGCTAGGAGGTAATTCCTGAGTACAGAGCCAGGAGTACCCCTATGCATTGCCGGATGTGACCCAAAAAGAAAAAAGTCTAAGGACAAGAATTAAAATATTCATTTATATAAAAAGAAAAGGGGGGCAGCAATATAGTGTACTGGTTAAAACACTTGCCTAGCATCCTGTGAATTCTGGTTCTAAACCCTGGGATCACACACATGGTTGCACGAGCAACTCAGAGATCACTTAGAAACATAGAGCCAGGAATATTTTCTGGTCACACACACCTGGGTGTGACCAAACACACACCCCCAAAAATGAAAGAAAGAAATAGTACCTAAGATAAGAAAATGTAATTAAATGTTAACTAAAGGGAAACTGAATAAAAGTTAAAATTATCCCAGAATAGAGCTGAATGCAAAGAAGCAAATGATACTTGCTAGGTCTCCATATCTATTGAGACCCAGACAGTGGAAATTCCTGAGAAAAATCTGTAACTATTCTAGCATTATAGGGCAATTTGTCAAGATAGCTTCACAAAATAACTTGGGAATGAACTCATGTGAGAATATCCCCAGGGAGGCATTAGAAAATGCATCAAGAGAGAGTTGACCTCATTACAGTTGGTTCCCAACAGTGATCTGTCAGAAGCTGATGCTAGGCTGTGTGTGTATGAACATGCATGGGCATACATGCACCCACACCTACAAATGAAAGGAATGGGAAAGGAAGCTGGAGGTCGAAGGAATCTGTACTGCCAACTCAATAAATGAGCAGCTGGTTTGCAGCTCAGTTCACTGCACCTTCGTCCGTTGCCTGTGGAGACCTTCTATGGGCCTGAGATCAGCAGAGCCAATGTCCTTTCCCGAGTGTGCCAGAGCTCATGGAAAAGGTTAGTGCATATGCTCACTTCTCCAGTGAGAGCTAACACTCGGCAGTGTCAGCATCTCTCAGAGATGAATACCCCTGGCTCCTCAGTCACCTCCTGTGCTCTGGTCACACCAGCATTCAGCACACAGAGAACTGTCACCACTGTTGCTCTGTTCCTCCTTCTCTAGACATCTAGACACCCAGAGGGATGCATGAAATCTCTCCTCTCTCCATGTTTCTGCAGGGGAAGTTTGGCTTCCATGTGGGAAGTCTTTACAGTATTCTTTCCACATGTGAAGTGGAACCACTGGGAGACAGGAAACATCATGAGTATATTTATTTGCTGTCTAATCCATACCAGCTACTAATTAGCTAATATTTCAGGTACTACCCCCCTTTTTTGTTTTTTTTAATTGGGGGGTCATACCCAGTCATGCTCAGAGGCTACTTCTGGCTCTGTGCTCAGGAATCACTCCCTAACAGTCCTTGGGAGAACCATATACAGTGCCAAGGACTGAACCAGGGTCAGCCAGTGTGCTAGGTGAACATCTTAACCCCAGTACTATTTTTCTGGCCCATTTACCCACATATTAGAGGGGGAGGCCTAAAGACTTAACTAGTCAACTCTACATGAACATAAATGATAGCGCCTGGATTGAATTCACTTGTGTCTGATTCCACAGTTCCCTCTTTCTTTTTCTTTTATACCTCATTGCTTCCCTATAAAATTATGGAATCATCTATTCTTAGACCTAGACTCTATTTTAATGTTTTCTCTCTTTTTTGGTATACAACCCTCTCCCGTCTTACTCTTATTGTTTCTTTTCACATTGACTTTTCTCTCCTAGTTTTCTAGAATCATTCTTATATGTTTTGAGTCATTTTAACAGCAAAATCATTTAGGTTAACTGAGGTCATGGACAGCACACATTCTAATTGTTTTTCTCCGCTTAAATTTTTTTCCACAATTTCTTTTTTAATCCATTCTGGACATATGCACAGGCTCTCAATATTCAGAGGAATATTAGTATAGATACCTTAGTGTGATGTTTTCTTTCTCTTTCTCTTGGCTTTCTGGTTGTTTTAGTCTTTGTTTGAATTTCCATATACAAGGTGACTCTGAGGAGGTCTGGGAGCAAGTCTAGTTTGCTTTTCATTATAGCATCTAATAGAATTGTAAATTGACTTTAGGGATCAGATGGGGAAAGAGTAGGGACAGTGGGAGGACGTCAAGTCTTATGAGATGAAAGGAGGCACAATATAAAGTTAGCAACTCAGCTTAAAATAAAATTGAGGTTATTTGGTGTTTTATTATTGATGGTGTCTCCTTTTTATACAAATCAGTAGGAAGATTTTTCTACCATACTGACTTCATTCCCTACAGATACCATTTAGACATCACACACATATGGCAAAACTAGCTATGGCATATCTATAAATTGGCACTTGTGAGATATCATATCAGATAGGAAAAAATTAAAGGGATGAGCAGAAAAGAGGAAACTGAAGAAAAATGAAGCACGACAATAGTTTAGAACACATCTACAATTTAAGTCAGTAAATAAATCTCTGTTCCATATCAAATATTAGCAAGATCTTACTTAAGCAAGGAGACTACTTACTAAAAGGCCATCTTGCTTAGGAAAAGAAAAATGGAATGATTTTAAAATAGAAAAGGGGAAGTGTGTGGAACCTATAGAAACACTTCCAGAGCAAGTTTATAAGACATGAGTAGAGGTGTTCAGTTCTAACAGAATTATTAGCAGACACCTCTGGGAACTCACACTAAAAATTAGTTGCTCTTCCCCAAAAACCATTTATACCTTTCCTCTAAATAGCATTCCAACATGGACAACATGTTCTTTATATCTTTATTACATAATAGAAGGCATAAATTTATTTCCTGAGTCTCGTAATTTTATTCCAAGTTCTTCAATAGCCAGGTAGGTGTCTTAGTGAAAATCATGGGGTTCTAATATTTTTTTTTGCTTTTTGGGTCACACCCGGCGATGCACAGGGGTCACTCCTGGCTCTACACTCAGAAATTACCCCCGGCGGTGCTCAGGGGACCATATGGGATGCTGGGAATCAAACCCGGGTCGGCCATGTGCAAGGCAAACGCCCTACCCGCTGTGTTATCGCCCCAGCCCCGGGTTCTAATATTCCATGATTCTAGAGCCTTCTGTGTAACATGTAAAATCAGAAGGGAAAACTTTCTGGCTATCAAGAATTTGAAAGAAGCCTAACTCATGTTTCGAGGAAGCGGCTAGTGCAAGGATTGGTTTGGTGAGAACACAGAGACTAGGGCTCTGATCTTACAAGGTCTTTCCTCCTGGCTCTCCTTTTTGCTCCTTGGGAAACTAACGACATTCCTGCAGTCAAACTTCTAGATACAGTTACTTGGTTCTCCTTCTGCACCAACTGGCAGCAACCATCCAAGCCATCTTGTATCTATTGCGTTCTCCCAGATGCTGGTTGTGGATCAGGGAGTCTAACTAACAAAGATTTGTGCAAATTCTATTATTACTCTCTTGTGTTGAGCAGGGCTAGTTTAGGACTCAAGCCTCACTGATTACAAGGCTTTTCATCACACTCACACTTTCAATGTTTAAAGGTTATTTGCTTACTTTTGTTTGTTTTTGTTCACAGCTCACACCCAGCAGTGCTCAGGGCTCATTCCTGGCTCTGAGTTCAGGAATCACTACTGGTGGGGCCTGGAGGTGCATATGGGATACCAGGATCAAATACTGGTCAGATGAGTGCAAGGCAAGCACCCTACCCACTGAATTATCTCTCTGACCCCAGCTTTTTAATATAATTTTTTAAATTTTTATTAGTGAATCACTGTGAGGTACAGTTACAAACTTATTAACTTTCATGTCTGTGTTTCAGTCATACAGTGATTATTTACATCCCTCCACCAGTGCCCATTCTCCTCCACCAATGTTCCCAGTATCCCTCCCACCACCCCCACCCCAACCCCCACCACTCCATCCTGCCTCTGCGGCAGGGCATTCCCTTTTGATCTTTCTCCTGTTGGATGTTGTAGTTTGCAATAGAGGTATTGAGTGGCCATCATGTTCTTTTATACTGCTAGTTTCCAATTGGACTGGAGCTGTAGCAGAGCGGTAGGGCGTTTGCCTTGCACCCGACCAACCTGGGTTTGATTCCTTTATCCCTCTCGAAGAGCCCGGCAAGCTACGGAGAGTATCCGGCCTGCACGGTGGAGCCTGGTAAGCTACCTGTGGTGTATTCGATATGCCAAAAACAGTAACAAGTCTCACAATAGAAACGTTACTGGTGCCCGCTCGAGCAAATCAATGAACAACGGGACGACAGTGCTACAGTGCAGAGTGCAGTTTCCAATTAGCAAAGCATTGTTTTTTACTCATTCTGAACTGAGAAAGAAAAATTGATTATACCCTTTGGAATCCTCTGAGAAAATAGAGTCTAAAGAGATGATGACTTTTGCCTTCTTTTTGCAGGTTGCCTGTGAATTAATCTAATTTCATGAGTAGAATTTTCAGAGATGCAATAGAGAATAAGTATTGGCTTGTAGTTCTAAGGTTTAAGAAATTAAAGAAATCTCTCAATAAGCTCCAAAATTTTTTCTTATATTTCTTTTTAAATTTTATTTTTATTTTTTAATATTGAACATGTTAATTATTAAGACACTGATTTACGTAGTTACTCATAGTTGAGTTTCAGATATATGATGTTCCCTTTTTTTATATTATATGGTTGATTTCAAAATTTTTGAGTATTGGCCATTATGGAATTGGGCAATTTCAACATGTCATAATTTGGAGTAGGATACTCTATCCTTCCAATTAAGACTGAGAAGAAACTGGTATTCATCACTGATTCTGTTCATTATACCATTAATCCCATATCCCAAATATGACATTCCTGAGTGAGACTGTATAACCAGTTAACAAAGAGACTCAATTTAGAAAAGAATATTTTCTGTGGTTACATTCTGCCTCTTGCATTCATCCTCAGTGCTACACATTTGCCCCACAGACTAAACTTTTATAATACTTCGGGGATTTTGACTATCGGTGATGTTTAAAAAGCATAAATCAGGCAGGATACAATGCCTTGCATGTGGCTGACCGCAGTTTGATCCCCAGAACTACATAAGGCCATTCCCCATGCACCATCAGCTATGACTCCTGAGCAGAACCAGGTGTGTCCCAAAAGAAAATGCCATAATTAATATTTTCCATTTATCCAGTGACCAAAAAAGAGAACTTAAAATTATTTTTTTTTGGTTTTTGGGTCACACCCGGCGATGCACAGGGGGTTACTCCTGGCTCTTCACTCAGGAATTACCCCTGGCCCTGCTCAGGGGACCATATGGGATGCTGGGATTAGAACCCGGGTTGGCCGCGTGCAAGGCAAACGCCCCACCCGCTGTGCTATTGCTCCAGCCCCGAGAACTTAAAATTATTGATCACCATCTCCATTGCAGATAATATTGTATGTAGTTTGGATATATATATACACATAAATATATTTGAATAATAATTTTTCTCTTTATCATCTCATAACAATTTCATAAATAGGATTTCCTTCTTATTTTACTGATAAGTAGGTTTATAGGAGCTTATATCTGAGGTAACACAAAAAATGAAATACCTATGATTATTCTACTGTAGCACTGTCATTGTCATCCCGTTGTTCATCGATTTGCTCGAGCGGGCATTAGTAACGTCTTCAACTTGTTACTGTTTTTGGCATATCAAATATGCCACGGGTAGCTTGCCAGGCTCTGTTGTGTGGGCGAGATACTCTCGGTAGCTTGCCAGGCTCTCCGAGAGGGACAGAGGAATAGAACCCGGGTCAGCTGTGTGCAAGGCAAACACCCTACCCTCTGTACTATCGCTCCAGTCCATTATTCTACTAGTCTTTTAAAAAGATACATTGAATAACTGCTATACTCTATGCAGCATACAAGGAAATAGGAATATAATACAGCAACACAAAAGGATCATATAATTCATCATAAAATACACACTGTGTGAAGAGTCTGGAACAATTGCTATTTCATAAGGGCTTATTTAAACAACAGTCACTGAAAGCTTCCTTTCGGATGCAAGAGTTATGTTTGGTCTTAGGAGGCAGGAGTTTTCAGATGCAGAGAATATGTAAAGAGTGCATTCCACAAAGAAGGAATAGCCTATGCAGAAACTTGAAGATTTAGAAAATGAAGAAATATTTGGAGAATGTAAAATGCAACTGGAATATAAGATGTCCATAGGAGAGTGGGGAAGATAAAGACTATTTATCAGCATTTAATGGTAGTATCATGCACCAGTTAGAAAGAAGGGAATGGAAGTTTATTTCTTCATTTCTGATTTATATAAAACTATTCGATTAATACCATTAACTAAGGAAAGCTATTAGGGGGAGGGGGTATAGATTCTGTGAACACAGAAAACCAAGCAATCTCAAAAAGTAATAAGCAAGAAATTATTATGGTTTAAAAGTCTTTGTAAGTCAGGAAGATCCTCCTGCTCCTGTTTCTTCTTGACCTTACCTTGAATGAAGTGAACAGAACCTGAACACTCTCAGGGTGAACTTCCTTAAATTGCTTAAGCTAAAACTCCATTTTAGTCCTTTTCTTTTTGTCTCCCTCCACCACCAACCCACCTCCTTTAGCTCCTCATTAAAAACAAAAGCAAACTATTATTTTCTCAAGATCATATCTAAATAATAGATGCATTGCACCTGTTGTGATTCTAAATGTCATTTTCTGGATTAAATCACATTCACTAAGTACTCATTTTATTGCACCCCCTTTCAATCCCTGCCAATCCCAATCCTCCCAATTTTGTTTTCTTAGTTCATGTTATTCCCTTTTTAACTGAATGTCACTGTCACTGTCGTCCCATTGTTCATCGATTTGCTTGAGCGGGCACCAGTAACGTCTCCATTGTGAGACTTGTTACTGGTTTTGGCATATCCAATACGCCACAGGTAGCTTGCCAGGCTCTGCTGTGCGGGCACAATACTCTCGGTACCTTGCCGGGCTCTCCGAGAGGGAGTGGAGGAATTGAACATGGGTGGGCAGCGTGAAAGGTGAACGCCCAATAGCTAAGTTATAGTGTATAGTTCTATGGAAAATCAATTCAGAGGTTTTTCAGCTACTTTTGACATTATAGACCATGGGTGACCCCCCAAAAATGAGATCTAGGAAACACAGCATTAGGAAGCCAAACTCAGGTAGGTTGACTTTATTTCTCCCTCGGCTGTAATTACAGTCTCAAAAGACTCCTGGTGGCTAAAGCTGAAGAGACAGTACGGAAGGCTAGGAGCTCATCTTTCGTTCAGTTACCCCAGTTCAATCCCTGACATCCCATGTACATTCCCACAAACTAGTGTCAGGGATCATTTCTGAATACAGGGTCAAAAACTCTGCCGGGTGTGCTCCCTGCCAAATAGAAAAGTCTGCTGGTGGTAGAATTGGATATTTAACTATCTCCCAGTCATTCTCCATAGACACTGTTAAAGAAACAGTTAAAGAAATCATATATGTTTTTAAATTCTTCTGTGAATTCCGATTATCTTTTAAAAGTTTAGTAAGAATTAAGTCCGTGAAAAATTATTTCACACAAATGGTATTTAATACTTATTTTATTTAATATTAAATAATTAAATATTTAATGATTTTATAGGTACACCACACATATTTATTGATTCTCTAGAGATCCATGAACATCAGGAATATGAAAGATGTTAATCTTCATTCTACCTCACATATAATAATATGTGGCAACGTATCCATTCTCCATAAAGTCTTTTGGAGGATGTAGCATATTATGACAATCTTTCTTCCACCTTCACAGGTAGTTGTTCATTCAGAAAAGCAGTTCTCTCTTTTTTTGTTTTTTTAACAAAGTTACATTACATTACAAAATTGTGTAAAATTTTGCCATGAATGCTTGAAAATCACATGTATATATCCTGTAGATCATTCTATCACTGTATCACTGTATCACTGTCATCCCCTTGCTCATCGATTTGCTCGAGTGGGCACCAGTAATGTCTCCATTGTGAGACTTGTTGTTACTATTTTGGGCATATCCAATACACCACGGTAGCTTGCCGGGCTCTGCCGTGGGACGGAGGAATTGAACCCAGGTCAACCGCGTGCAAGGCAAACACCCTACTGTGCTATTGCTCCAGTGCATTATAGATACCACTGAATTGTTTTCATCATCCACTATGTCCAAATTTATTTACTCTCCTTTCCCCTTCCTTTCAGTTACCAATAATGGTCTTATAACCCAAGAGAGTTGTGTGTGTTTATGTGTTTTAGTTCATCTATTTGTTTTCTCTATATATCACATATTAGTGAAATCATGTGATCTCTTTCCATAATATCCTTTAGGTCCATCTGTGTTCTTGCAAATGGCAGGATTTTCAGTTTATTTTTTAATAACTGAATAGTATTCTATTTTGTACGCCTAACATTCTCCATATCCAGTTACCTGTTTTAATAAACAATTAGATTGTTTCCAATCATTGTAAGTGAAGCTATAATAAACATGGGGATTCATACATCTCTCTGAATTAGTGTTCTTATGATTTCTAGGTAAATATCCAGAAGCATAACAACTGGATTATATGGAATTTTGGTTTTCCAAAAGAAAAATGGGTAAGCAGCAGAGTAGGCATTGATAATTGAATAAGTTCAGAGAATATTGGGCAATTCATATTAAGCGTAATTATCTCCTTTCTGACCTTGGAGTGATTAAGGAGGGATCTACCAACTCCTGGAGTATGATAGTTAGATAGATCAAGGAGTTAGGGAAAAACAGACTTTCTCAGATAATCGCATCTTGAATGGTTTGCTACTCCTAGACTTTCCTTACAAGAACGGGTGAAAGAAATTCTCTAAACCAAATAAATAAATAAATAAATAAAGCCTACCAAAAATTGCAAAAGAAAATCAAGATACAGAACCAAAACTAAAGACAAAATGACAATAATAAGTCTCATCTTTGTAGTTAAATTTTGAAAGTGGACTGAACTCTCCAATCAAAACAAAGTAGGGTATTCTTAAAGCCAAAACTTAATTATGCTATTTATAAGAAGTCACTCAAATTACAAAGACTAAGACAAAGTGAAGAGGTCAAAAAAATGCTCTAAGATAATTGAAAACTTTTTTTTTTTTTGGTTTTTGGGTCACACCCGGCGATGCAACAGGGGTTACTCCTGGCTCTTCACTCAGGAATCACCCCTGGCGGTGCTCAGGGGACCATATGGGATGCTGGGATTAGAACCTGGGTCGGCCACGTGCAAAGCAAATGCCCTACCCGCTGTGCTATCGCTCCAGCCCCAATAATTGAAAACTTTAATGACAGATTCACTATATTTATATGAGACAAAATAGACTTGTGGCCAAAAAACGTAGCAAGAGACAAAAGTAAACACTGTATAGTAATAAAAAAGGTCAATATAACAGGAATATGTTTCACTTACTAATATATTTTCATCCAACATAGCAGCACCATAATATATTAAGTAAATGTTGACATTGATCCACTTCAATATAAAAAAAAAATTTTTGACACACTACTTAAAGCAATGGACACATCATTCAGACAGAAAATTCAAACTAGAAACAATATCTAAGGGACAAATTGCTGGAGATGACCTTAATATTTATAGACAACTTCACTTCAAAACTAATAAAATAAAAATACATTTTTCCAAGCATTGATGGAACATATTCAAGAATATACTATTACCTTTTTATTAACTCTTTCAGGATTAAGCATAGAATTTGTATTTGTGATTCTTCATTTTTTGCATTAAGTTTATATATTGCTATAAAATTTCCTCTTAGCATTGCTTTTGTTGCACATTATAGATTCTGATAATTTGTATTTTAATTTTCATTTGTCCCCAGATTCTTTTCATTTTGATCTTTAATTTCTTCACTGGCTCAATAGTTGTTGAGTTACACGCTGTTTATTCTCCATCTCTTTGTGGGCTTCCCTCTCTTTCTTCTTTAGATTGAATTTTTAGTTTCAGGTCATTGTGATCCAAAAAGATGCTTGACATAATGTTCATCTTAGTAAGTGTATTGGAACTTATCTGGTGTTTCAACATTCAGAATAAAGAGCATCAGAATAAAGAGAAAATCTGAACAGTTTCATCATGAGTAGACCATTTAAACTACTATAAAGCATCCCAAAGACCAAAAGTTCAGTACCAAATGGCTCCAGTAAATTGAGTAAAACTTTCAAATAACAATGAACACCAATACTTATAAAATTCTATTATACACTGAAAATTTGAGAAGTTTTTAAATGAATTCTCTGAAGCAAATATTATCTTGACTTAAGACCAGTCACACAAAAAAGAAAACTATAAAAATAAAAGAAAGTTATGTAGACCAGTACCTCTGATGAATATAAATGCAAAATACCTCAACAAAATACCAGCAAACCAACTCCAGAAATGCATCAAATAAGCCATACACTTTGATCAGTAGGATTTATTTCATTGCTGAAAGGATGGTTCAACTTATACAAATTAATACACATGATAGACCACATCACTAAAGAAGGACAAAAGTATCATATCATCCATTTGTGATTTCTTTTTTTTTTTGGTTTGGGGGCCATACCTGGTGGTGCTCAGGGCTTACTACTGGCTCTGTGCTCAGTAATCACTCCTGAAAGACCATATGTGGTACCATGGATCAACCTGAATCAGCTACATGAAGGCAAGCTCCTTACCCATATCACTCTGACACTTGTGATTTTTTTTAAAGTTAAAATGTATAAAGAGAAAATATATCTACAATCAAAGCAACATTTAACAAACCCACAGCCAACATCATAATTAATGGGAAAAAATTAAAGCACTACCTAAGATCAAGAACGAGATACAGAGGTCTGGTCTCAGCATTAATAGAGTATCTGAAGTTCTAGTAAGACCCAAATGGATAAGAAGAGGTATAATAAATTGAAAAGTGAGAAGCAAAACTATCATTATTTACAGAATATATGATAATATATATATAGAAAAGCCCAAATACTTTAGAAAAATAGAAACTATTAACAAATGTAGATTTAGACAGGCTAGAAAACACAAAAATTTGTTGTGATTCCTGCCTTTTGTTCCCTTGGTTTGACAAACCATTTTAGATTCTCTCACTTTAAGTCTGTCTTTATAAGTTAAGTGAACCTCTTATAAATACTAAATAGATTTTGTGTGTGTAATAGAGTATATGTGTTAATTCATCAGAAAACTGTACCTTTTGATTTGTGAGTTCAGTTTATATGTCAGTGGTTATTGATATATGAAGATTGGCTACAGCCACCTTGTATTTTGTTTCCTGATTCTGGTTTCTCATTCAACTTTGTGGGATCTATCTTTCAACTTAGATTGGAGAATTCCTTTCAAAATTTCATGTAGCAGAAGTTTAGTGTTGGCAAAATCCCTTTAGATTTCATTTGTCTTGTAAGATGGTTACATCTCTCTCATACCTAAAAAGACAGTTTTGCAAGGTAAAATAGTCTTAGCTGGAAGTGTTATCTTTGAATACTTTTAATATATCATTTCATTTTCTTCTGGCTTATAGAGTTTCTGGGGGAAAATGATGAAATCCTTTGTATGTTACCTCCTTTTAATTTTTCCCACTGCCTTATTTTGTTGTCTCCAACTTTTGTTTCCATGACTTACTCGAACCCTCATTTATTAAGTTTTCACAATTTGACTTTGTTTACATATTTAAAGCTTTATTCTACCCCTTGTTTGTTTTACATCCAAGTTTATTAACTTTTTTCTGTGTTTTGTTTTATCTTTTTGATTAGTATTTTACAGTTCTTTTGCATCACTTTTAAAATTTTCTTCCAGCTTCCTCCTCCAGTTTATTGTAGCAATTTTGAACTTTGTATCTGATAGGGAAACACAGTCTCCCCTGCCTTTCAGGTAGGGTACGGAGATTTGCTCTGTCTATGAGACCTCATATTCCACTGAGAGTTTAAGATGCCAGGTATTACATAATTTTATCTATTTTGTTACTGTAAGCTTCTCTGTTTAAAAATCTGGGTCAACAACCTGAACTACAACTACAACAATTTGAACTACTACAGTAATTGAACTACTTTTATTTTTTCTCGAAGAAAGAGATATGGTTTCATTCGTTTCGTTGCTGTTATTATTTGGCTTTGTTCTGTATTTCTTTCTGGTACTGGGAATTAAAAACTCTAATAATTACAAGATAGGAAAACTATACACTCTACCACAGCACTATATTTGTTGATTTAATTTTATTTAATCAGGTTTTCTGTAATTACATTTGCAAACTTGAGGGGACAGGAATGAAGAGTCCTAGCAGGCTGGAGAGGGGAGGGGAGGCTGATTTGTGTTGGTTGCACCACCAGTATTTCTTCTCTCCTCCTCTGAACCTCAGTTATCTTTTAACTATCAGTGCACTTATGTGGTCAAAACCTGTCACAAGGGTATTGAAGGGAGAGTGCAGTCTGAGTGCTTTCTCTGCTCCTTCTTCCTGGACTCCTAGCCTGAGTGGGGCACCCCAGGTACTGCACCTGACCGTCACCCAGCCAAGCATATTTCTGCTCTTTTTCCCCCAGGACCTCAGATGAAAACAACAGCCTGCCCCATCTCACAACACAACCCTAGACAATTCTGTCTATTTTTCTCCCATCCAGTAAAATGTAAACCTGCATTGCCTCCCCTCTTGTGCAGTCTGTGTTGGTCTCAGGGGTGCTTCACCCCACTCTCTGTCTTACTGGTTGTCCCTCTTGACAAGAAACAAGGAATCTCCTCTATCACTAACTTGGCTTTAAAAACTAAAATCAGTGTTCTTTTTTTTATAAGCCATGCAGCTTTTGAGCAGTTCTGTTTTGCTTGAATCTGGTTCTAAGATGGATGAGAACTGTAAGTTAATTCAATTCTGGAATCAGTCCAAAAATCAAAACAAAAATTCATCCCGGAAATTGGAGAAATAGCACAGCAGATAGGGTGTCTGCCTTGCATGCGACTGACCTGGGTTTGATCCCCAAAACCTCACTGGGTCCCACAACCCCTTAAGGAGTGATCCCTGTGTACAAAGCCAGGAGTAAGCCCTGAGCACAGCCAGGTGACCCAGAAACAAAAACAAAAAACTTATTCCATGTTCTTTTTTCCTTACTCACTACATTATGCTCAGCTACGTTGTCCAACATAGAAGAGGTTCTTCAGCAAGAATCAATTGCAAATTAAAATAAAGAATTAAGTTGTTCTTCAAATGCTAGAGTGAGTGAATGACTTTATAAATTATTATTAAAGTGAGACAGTGGATCTTTTATTCTTAAATAATAAATCCAAGAAACTTTAAAATTTTATCTCTACACATGGAGAAGTAAATACTATAAAATCTCACAATGATATACATTTTTCAGAAAACAAGTATCAATTTAAATATGATCTGGTGCATCCATTAAAACAAACAAAAATTGGGGCTGGAGCGATAGCACAGTGGGTAGGGCATTTGCCTTGCACTCAGCCAACCCAGGTTTGAATCCCAGCATCCCATATGGTCCCCTGAGCACCACCAAGGGTAATTCATGAGCATAGAGCCAGGAGTAACCCCTATACATTGCCGGGTGTGACCCAAAAAGAAAAAAAAATTCAATTTTTTTTTTAAATGAGTGCAATTCACACTAACATTGTATTAGTTTCAGGTATATAACATAATGATTTAACATTTATATTTGTGATTGCAAATCCAGTTAGCATTTATCATAATGCATAAGTCACAAAATTTTTCTTTTTTCATTATTTTTGCTTTTTTTGGGGGGTCACACCAGCGATGCTCAGGGGTTCCTCCTGGCTCTGCACTCAGGAGTTACTCCTGGCGGTGCTCGGGGGACCATATGAGATGCCGGGGATCAAACCCGGGTCAGCCATGTGCGAGGCAAATGCTCTCCCTGCTGTACTATCACTCCAGCCCCACAAAATTTATTTCTTATATGAGAATACCTACTCTCATCAACAAATACACAATATGATATTAGTAACTGTAGTCATCATGCAGTATATTATATACCTGTGACATACATATTTTCATAACTTGAGTTTTGTGCCTTATGATCTGCTTCATTCTTTTTGCCCACCCACACATCCACATTTGGCAACCATCAGACTTTGTTCTCTCTAACTATAAGCTTGGCTTGTTTAGTTTGGGAGATTGGGAGTGAATTCTTTTTTTTTTTTTTTTTTTTTTGTCTTGAGGGATGGTGGTGTGGGTCACATCAGTGGTGCTCCAGGCTTACTCCTGGCTCTGCACTCCTGGATCACTCTTGGTGAGGCTTAGACGCTGTTGTCTCGGGTTGGCCACATGCAAAGCAGTTGCCCTCCCTGCTATACTATCACTCTGGCCCTGATTTTGTTTTTTAGATGCGTCACATAAGTAAAGTCATGGTATTTGCTGGCTTATTTCACATAGTATAATCTCAAGTTCCATCTGTATAGTCCCAAGTGACAGGACTTTATTCTTTTTATAACTAAATAGTCCATTGTATTAAATTGCTATATTTTCCCTTTTGGGGGTGGGGCATACCCAGCAATTCTCAGGGGTTGCTCCTGGCTCTGTACTCAGGAATCACTCCTGACAGTGCTTGGGGGACCATATGGGATGCTGGGGGTCGAACTCTGGTTGACCGCGTGCAAAGCCAATGCCCTCCCCACTGTACTATCACTCCGGCCCCATATTTTCTTTACTCACATATCCACTGCAGAATATTTAGGTTGTTTCCATAGCATGGTTACAGTAAATGAAACTGCAATTAATATGAGATGTGTATATCTTTTCAATTTTTTTAAACTTTTTCTTCTATCACTCTGAGATAGACCCTTAGAAAATTGTTCATGATTGGATTTCAGTCATACAATATTCCAACCCCATCTCTCCACCAGTGTACATTTCCCGGTACCCGGATCCTCGGGTTCCCTCCATCATTCCCCACCCCCTGCCTGCCTCTGTGGCAGGCATTTTTCTTCTTTGTCTCTCTCTCTCTGTCTCTCTCTCTGTCTCTGTCTCTCTGTCTCTGTCTATCTCTGTCTGTCTGTCTGTCTCTCTCTCTCTCTCTCTCTCTCTCTCTCTCTCTCTCTCTCTCTCTCTCGCTCGCTCTCTCCTTCTACCTTTTGGGCATTGTGGTTTGCAATACTGATACTGAAAGGTTATCAAGAATATCCCTTTACCTACTTTTAACACACAGTTCTTGTCTAGCATAATCATTCCCTGCTAATATTCTCATACTAGTATCTTCTCTCTCTTCTCTATCTTACCTACCCTCCACCACACACACACTTGTGGTTAGATCCAACCATTGACCAGTCCTCCTAAGCCCTGTTTTCCGTGGCCATGGATATTAGTCTTCTACTGTATATTTTTATATACCACAAATGAATGTAGTCATTCTATATCTGTCCTTCTCCTGACTCATTTTGCTCAGCATGTCCATCCATTTATAAGCAAATTTCATGACTTCATTTTTCCTAACAGCTGCATAGTATTCTGTTGTGTAGATGTGCTATAGTTTATTTATCCATTCATCTGTTCTTGGGCACTCAGTTTGTTTCCAGATTCTGGCTATGCTGGACAGTGGGGCAATGAACATAGGAGTGCAGATGGTGTTTCTGCTGTGTGTTTTTGGGCCTCCAGAGTGTATTCCCAGAAGTGGTATTCCTGGGTCAAATAGGAGCTCAATTTCTAGTTTTTTGAGAGACATCCATATTGTTTTCCAAAAAGGCTGGACCAGGCGACCTTCCCACCAATAGTGAAGGAGAGTCCCTTTCTCCCTGCATCCACATCAACACTGGTTGCTTTTGTTCTTTTGGATGTGTGCCAGTCTTGTGGTGTGAGATATCTCATCATTGTTTTGATCTGAATCTTCCTAATAATTAGTGATAAAGAGCATTTTTGTGTGTGTCTTCTGGCCATTCAAATTTCTCTTTGAGAAAAATTCTGTTTATTTCATCACCCCATTTTCTTATGGGATTGGATTTTTTTTCCTGTAGAATTCAACCAGTGCCTTGTATATCTTTGATGTCAACTTCTTATCAGAAGGGTATTGGGTGAATATCCTTTACATTATGTAGGGCTGTCTATATAGCCTGGTCATTGTTTCTTTTGAGGTGCAGAAGCTTCTTAGTTTAAGACAGTCCCATTTGTTTATCTTTGCTTCTGCTTGCTTGGTCAGTGACATTTCATCTTTGAAGATACCTTTAGCTTCAATATTGTGGAGAGTTTCATCAACCTTTTCTTCAATGTACCTTATGGATTCTGGTCTGATGTTCAGGTCTTTAATCCATTTTGATCTGCCTTTTGTGCATGGTGTTAGGTAGAGGTCTGAGCACGTAGCTGTCAAGTGTTGCCAGCACCACTTGTTAAGGAGGCTTTCATTGTTCCACTTCATATTTCTTGCTCCCTTATCAAAGATTAAATGATCATATATTTGGGGTGTGTGTAAGGATATTCAACCCTATTCCATTGGTGCACGGGTCTGTCTTTATTCCAGTACCATGCTGTTTTAATTATTACTGCTTTTTAATACAGTTTGAAGTTGGGAAAGGTGATGCCTCCCATATTTTTTTCCCCAAGAATTGCTTTCACTATTCATGGGACCTTATTGTTCCATATAATCAATTCTTTGAAAAATATAATGGACATGGAGAGTATCATGCTAAGTGAAATGAGTCAGAAAGAGAGGGACAGACATAGGACTGCACTCATTTGTGGAGTATAGAATAACATAACATGAGGCTGACACCCAAGGACAGTAGATACAAGGGCCAGGAAGATTGCCCCATAGCTGGAAGCCTGTTTCATAAGTGGAAGGGAGAAAGCTTGTAACTATCTCACGGTGATTCAATAAAATTTAAAAAGATAAATTTTTTAATTAAAAAAAGAAAGAAAAATATCATGGATATCCAGATAGGAATCACACTGAATCTGTATAATGCTTTGGGGAGCGTTGCTATTTATCTTTTCAATTTAGTGTTTTTATTTTCTTCAGATACATACCCAGGGTGGAATTTCTGAATCCTGTGGTAGTTCCCGTCTTAAAACTTGTGTGTGTTGGGGGGGTGGAGGGGGCTTCTCACTTCCAATTCTGCAGCGGTTGTACCAATTTACTTTCTACCAATAGTAGAATTACTTTTTCTTCACATCCTAGAGATCCTTTTTTTATTTCTTACCCTTTTTATACTACCCAAGCTCACTGATGTGAGGTGACAGCTCATTGTGGGAACATTTTGCATTTCTCTGGTGTTTAGTGCTGTTAAACATCTATTCACATAACTGTTGACTGATAGTTAATAGTATCTACATTGGAAAATATCTAATAAGATCACTTGCTCTTTTTCAAAAAGTTTTTTGAGTTTTGGGCCACACTTTGTGGTGCTTAGGGCGTACTCCTGCTCTGTATTCAGGGATCATTCCTGGTGGGGTTCAGGGAACTATATGGGATGTCAGGGATCAAACCTGGGTCAGACCCATGCAAGATCTGGTCCTTGAGTTAATCTCCTAGAACTTCCCCTGAAGGAGGGGATTTACCTCTGTTAGTTGTTATGACAATGTTCAACCCCACCTATGTGTACCCTCACTCTTCATGATTTCTATATAACTATGCTGTAAGGGGAAAGAGGGGACTAGGATGATGGAACGGCGATGACTCTGACTACCACTATGACGACAAGGAAGATGACAATGACTGAGACTATGAGGACCATGACTGTGACTACAATGACGATGATGGGAAAAGAGAAGAAATTACTATGCTGTAAGGGGAAAGATTGAACTACGTTGGGGAGGAGAGAGAAATAAATTGTCTACCAACCAGCCCGGGGCCCACTTCCTGTTTCTCCGTTCCCCAGGTCCTTCGTCCGTCCGTTGCCATAGGCCAGCTAGGGGAGTGATTCTTGGCCACCAAATGCTCTTGTCCTGCACCCCCCACGTTTTTTTTTTTTTGAAAATCATAATTTAGTACCTTTTGTGGTTCATGTGAAGTTTAGGATTGTTCGTTCTATTTATATGAAAAGTATGTTGAAACGTCAATATAGATTGCACTGAACCTGTAAAATGAGTCTATCATATGAGCATTTCAACAAAAACTACATTTTACAAGTTTAAGGTTAGTTGTGCAAAAAACACACAGCAAAAATTTTTATGATCAATCTTAGAAGTCTGAAAAAATAATATTTGCAAGGATATATTTTATGTTAAAACATGTTTGTCTACAGCTAAAGGAATGTTTTTGTAATGTCTTGTCAGTATTTCTTCAACAAATAGCAAAAAAGGGAATGCGATTTTCAAATCAAGCTACTGGAACTCAGTTTGTGAACACTAAGAGTCCCCAAGCGTGACACAGTCCCTAGCATCATCAGATGTAGCCTTCTGACTCCTGAGTACTGCAATCCTCATGACCCCAAGTACCGTGGGGCCTAACACTCCATTTCTAGGTAGAACACCAAATAGTCAGACCTATACACTTCCTCAGGTGAGTGAGCATTGCTGAGTGGTCCTGTTCCTCAACCCCCATCCCATTCCCAAACGACCGCACGTGACCTCTATAAAGTTAATAATAAAATACTTGAAGTTAAAACATTTACAATCTTTTCTGTTTGTTTTCCTAGGGGCACACCTGGTGGTACTCAGGCTTCACCTTCTCTGGGGTGACTGGAGTGTCATGCAGTGTCAGCGACTGAACTAAGGGCCTGGAATGGTAGGGATGTGCTCTGCTATCTCAGCCATACTCCTGACCCAAAATATACACTATTTTAAGAGTGCAAAACAAATGTTAAATGGAATATGTGTCACGTGAGGTTGATATCTATATTATAAAATGCTATATAAGGGGCTGGAGCGATAGCACAGTGGGTAGGGCGTTTGCCTTGCAGGCAGCCGACCCAGGTTTGATTCCCAGCATCCCATATTGTCCCCTGAGCACCGCCAGGGGTACTTCCTGAGTGCAGAGCCAGGAGTAACCCCTGAGCATCGCCAGGTGTGACCCAAAAATAAAATAAAATAATAAAAATTTTAAAATGCTATATAATTGTTAATAATATTATGTATAAATCATCACTAATGGTATAAATGTCAAGTAACTAAAAAAATTATCAGATAAAACTTTTCTTCCAGATTGTTATACCTGCTCAGACCACTCTCCCTGGATCAGTTCTTCTTCAAACACCATGGGATTATCCATGTTATTTGCCACAGTGATTATGTAACAAATATCATTACCAGAAGAGCAAAAGAATGAGGTAGGATGTGATTTTCAAGATAATATTCATTCATTTAGACAGATTCTCCATTTGATTAATTCCCATGGTAGTTAATAAGGCACTAGATTCCAAGTATCAAAGAATTATTTCTGACACAATGATCCATAATTAAACATTTATATTCCTATAGATCCTAATAATTCCTTAGTTCTGTTTCTTCTGGAAAAGTCTCGTGCTTCTCTGGAGTGTAATTCACTGATTTCCCTTGCTCAGTTTCTAATCTCAGCCACAACATATCCATTGGATCCATGCTTCCAAGCAACACATTTAATTAAGTGGGGTATTTTGCCCCCTTGCTAAAGTCCTATATCTAAGTTCTAGGATAGCATCGCAAAGTAGAAATGTAAAAGCATGTAGTAAAATTACAGATGTTAACTAATCTAAAGTTCGGAAACATGGGGGAAAAGGTAAAGATGATGCATTGGTCTACTACCAAACTGAATTAGTACAAGACAAAATCACCTTGAGGGACTCCAGGTCTAAAAAAAAATAATGAAAGTACCAATTATAAAATAATAAAAGTACCAATTATAAAATACCAATTATAAAATAATTATATTATAAAATAAAATAATTATAAAATAAAATAATCATATTATATATAATAAAATAATTATATTATAAAATAAAAGTACCAGTTATTGGATATGCCAAAAACAGTAACAATAAGTCTCTCAACGAGAAATGTTACTGGTGCCCGCTCGAACAAATCGATGAGCAACGGGATGACAGTGACCAATTATAAGGTAAGTACATTCAAAAATTATGGAAACAAGAGAGTTTGAAGGACATGGAGAAGAGAAAAGTGTTCAATCAGAGGTAGATAAACAGAACCTATCTTTCACTACTGATGAGAAAAGGAAAGGAAGACATACAGAGTGAGAATTGGGAAAAAAATGGGGAATGTCGGAAGTGAGTAACAGGACTGAATGGTAGTTTATAGAAAAGAGAGTAGGGTAAGGAAAATAAACAATGGGTTGGCAGAACTAGAAAAACAAAATTTTTTTTTTTTTGCTTTTTTGGTCACAACCTGTGTTGCACAGGGGTTCCTCCTGGCTCTGCACTCAGGAATTACTCTTGGCGGTGCTCGGGAGACCATAAGGGATGCTGGGAATCGAACCTGGGTCGGCCGCGTGTAAGGCAAACGCCCTACTCACTGTGCTATCACAGATATAGAAATTAAGAAATTAATTTCCCAGAACTAGAAATTAAGAGGATATTATGAACCATTGAAATGCATGTAAAAATGGAAAATTACATTTAAAACACCTAGTTCCAAAATACAAATATTTCATATAAAAACTAATGACTTCCCCAAAGCTTCATACGATATGACAGACAATTCAAGGGATCTGAGAGATAGTACAGTGGTAAGGCACTTACCTTGCGCACAGTCAACGTGAGTTTGATTCCCAGCACCCCAAGCATGCCAGGAATGCAAACCCAGGAGTGAGCCCTGAGCACTGCTGGGTGTGGCTGAGAGAAAGATAACCACATTTTTATATATTTATATTTATATAGTTTATATATTTAATATAAATAAAACAAGTATTTAATGTCACATTTCATTTAATACTTTTTATATTAATTTTTATATTATACAAATTCAAAATTATCATTTTCTGAAGATGGCAAAAAAACTGGATTTGCTACTAGAAGAATAGGAATGGGTTAAAGTTCTCTGCAGGTTCCTACCAGACAGGTATTTTATATTTGTGCTCTATTCATAGCTTCCTTGTTCTCACAGGGATGATTGAATCCTTTTCACCCAATGAGGTGTAGCCCCAAGTTTCAGTCTCAGCAGGAAAACTGTCTCCTGTTAAGAAACCATGCAAGACTTCACACCCAGACAACATCGCCAGCATGGCACATGGGTTGCTGATGTAGCATCAGTAAGCACAGGCAGAGTGAGTCTGAGAAAAGACAATATGATTGAGGCAAGCTTAGCAACAAGCTAAGCATAACTGTCCATAGAGACAGATATTTTCTATCAAGAAAAATTACATGGGTTTTTTTTTGGGGGGGGTGCGGCTTTTTGAGTCACACACCCAGCGATATTAAGGGATTACTCCTGGCTCTGCACTCAGGAATTAGTCCTGGCAGTGCTCAGGGGGTCATATGGGATGCCATAGATCAAAGCCAGTCAGCTGTGTGCAAGGCAAACGCCCTACCTATCACTTCGGTCGCCAAACATACATTAAAAAAATCTCAAGTGCTGCCTAAATATGATCTTTTGTAAGTGAACAGGAACATTCTATCTACTCATACACCTGCATTCCATCTTCAGATCCTTAAGCCTATACCCCCTCACTTGTCATAGCTTCCAAACAGAACTGCCCTGTTTTTGTTTTCAAGAAACCACTCAGGCTGCATCTCCTCCCTCTCACTCTTCCAGAGGAAGAGAAAAATGATCATCAAAAGGCAGTTGCAGGGGCCGGAGCGATAGCACAGCGGGTAGAGCGTTTGCCTTGCACGCGGCCGACCCAGGTTCAATCCCCGGCATCCCATATGGTCCCCCAAGCACTGCCAGGAGCAATTCCTGAGTGCAAAGCCAGGAGTAACCCCTGAGCATCGCTGGGTGTGACCCAAAAAGCAAAAAAAAAAAAAGGCAGTTGCAAAAGCAACACCTAGAACCGGTTTCATGCCCAGGAGAAGATGCTCTGACTCCTCCTCATGGTTTCAGGTGCTCCACATGATCAGAGAACTTCTCTAGTAACAAACCAGGGAAATGATCCCTGAAAGTATAGTCTTGAGAACTGACTTTCTTTTAAGCATAATGCACTTAGTGGTTGGTTTTTCAATATTGACAGTTGACTCTGGGGCCAAGTGAGTAATTAACATCATCCTAAAGCTCTCTCTTATATGCTTTCTCTGTTCTTCCTCAAACAGACCTCAAGCTGTGGACCAATGCAATGGCACCACAGTGACAGAGTTTATCCTCGTGGGCTTTGAGCAGAGCTCTCCTTCCACCAGGACATTGCTCTTTGTCCTCTTCCTAGCCCTCTACAGCCTTGCCATGGCCATGAATGGTCTCATTATCTTCATCACCTGGACAGATCCTAGGCTCAACAGTCCTATGTACTTTTTCCTTGGCCACCTGTCCTTCCTGGATGTCTGCTTCATCACCACCACCATCCCACAGATGCTGATCCACCTGATCGTCAAGAACCATGTGGTCTCTTTTGTGTCTTGTATGACCCAGATGTACTTGGTCTTCTTTGTGGGTGTGGCTGAGTGCATCCTCTTGGCTTTTATGGCCTATGATCGTTATGTTGCTATCTGCCACCCTCTTAACTATGCCCAGATCATGAGCCAACAGGTGTGTGTGAGACTAGTGAGTACTGCCTGGTCCTTTGGGCTTATCAATGGCATCTTCCTAGAGTATGTGTCATTCCGGAATCCCTTCTGTAGAGACAACCATGTAGAAAATTTCTTTTGTGAGGCTCCCATAGTCATTGCTCTCTCCCAGGGCGACCTCCTGTTCATCATGAAGGTCTTCTTTGTTGATGCTATCGTGGTGCTTCTCAGTCCCATGGCACTCATTGTCATCTCCTATGCCCGCATCCTGGCTTCTATCCTTGGCAGAGCCTCCTCTTCAGGTGGTCGAGGAAAGACTTTCTCCACTTGTGGCTCCCATTTGACTGTGGTCATATTTTTCTACACTTCGGCCATGTTTTCTTACATGAACCCTCGCAGTACACATGGCCCTGACAAAGACAAACCTTTGTCCCTCCTCTATACTATCATCATCCCTATGTGTAATCCCATCATCTACAGCTTTCGAAACAAGGAAATGAAAGGGGCCATGGGAAGGGCCCTTCGTAGGACTTTGTCTGGTCCAGGAAGACTCTGTTTGAAAATAATCCTGAAATGGAAACACCCCTCTGAGCCCTAAGTGTTGGATCATTCTCTAATATTCAAAAGCACCAGGAAAGAGTATACAAACTTCCTTTCTACCAGGCTCCAACCTGAAAGTTATTTTTGATGTCTAGTGTTGACCGCTGACAACACAGTAAACATTGTTTTCTCCTGAAACTTATTCCACTGCCTAAGTTTTGCCTAGATGCTTCATAATAAATTGGTTTTTTCTTTCAGCTTACCATTTTTTACTGTCTTTCTTACACTCCATTTCATTTCCTAGATTTGCCTTTGTTGCGTGCTCCTATGTGAGAAAGTAGGAAAGAAATAAGAAAGGGGAGTTAGGGAGAAAAAAAGTAATGACATTAAGAAAAGTCAGAGAGGGGCTGGAGCGATAGCACAGCTGGTAGGGTGTTTGCCTTGCACGCGGCCAATCCGGGTTAGAATCCCAGCATCCCATATGGTCCCCTGAGCACCACCAGGAGTAATTCCTGAGTGCAGAGCCAGGAGTAACCCCTGTGCATTGCCAGGTGTGATCCAAAAAGGAAAAAAAAAAATAGTCAGAGACTACCAGATAAATAATTCATTAGCCTGAACACTTCTGTTGTGTTCTGGAGTCGTGGTATACTCCTGGCACTGCATTGTTCCCTGAGCACCACCAGAGACAATGCCTAAGCACTGCACTGGAAATAGCCCCTGGCTACAAGGAAGGAAGGAAGGAAGGAAGGAAAGAAGGAAGGAAGGAAGGAAGGAAGGAAGGAAGGAAGGAAGGAAGGAAGGAAGGAAGGAAGGAAGGAAGGAAGGAAGGATAGGAAGAAAGGAGGGAAGGAAGGATGGGAGGGAGGAAGAGAGGAAGGAAGTCACAAATGATGAAAACTTGAGAATAAGTAGCCTGAATTCCATCTTCTTTGCTTCTGTTGGCCAATGAAGGAGAATTTGTGGTGTGCTGACACTATATTCAATTTGTTATATTTGCATGTTTTGATGGAAGAGCAGGGGGAGGAGGCCACTGTATCAAACCCCTTCTGTCTCTACATTTTCTAGTTTCTTTATACAACACATGAATAATTTTGACAAGCAGGTTATCTTCACTAGAGGAGGAGTTTACATTGGAAATAAGTTAAAAAAGAAAGTACATAACAAAGACTGCTTTTACACTTGGGGCATCTGAAGTAGGATGTATCAAAGACGTGAGCAAAATGCAATCCTTGAAATAAAAATTGAACACTCATCTACATGGATAGATTGGAGAGCACTATACTGAGTGACGTTAAATGGGAGAGTGACAGTACAGAATGGTCTCCCTCATATGTGAGATATAAAGAAATACAGTAGGGAAGTAACAAATGCCTAAACATGAAAGATACTGAGAACTGGTTTTCAGTAGGAAGCCGGGGGGAGGGGCAGGGTTGATGGAAAGGCTAGTATTGAGACAATGGTGGAAAGAAGTGGATACTCTTGTGAAGGGTGTAGTGTTGGCATGTTTTATGCACAAAACCCAACCATTAACAGTATTGTAAACCACCAGCTCCTAAAAGAAAATTAAATTTCAAATTAATAAAAAATTATCTTAAAAAAAGAAATTAACACTCATAAGATGTGCTATTTTATGCTAAAAAGAGTGTAGGGCTCTCATAGTTATTAAAAGAAACTATTTTAGAAGAAACTGGATCGATAGCACAGTGGGTAGGGCATTTGCCTTGCACATGGCCGACCCGGGTTCGATTCCTCTGTCCCTCTCAAAGAGCCCGGCAAGCTACCGAGAGTATCCCTCCTGCATGGCAGAGTCTGGCAAGCTCCCGTGGTGTATTCAATAAGCCAAAAGCAGTAACAACAAGTCTCACAATGGAGACGTGACTGGTGCCCGCTCGAGCAAATCGATGAACAACAGGACAACAGAGCTACAGACAGTGTATTTTAGAAGAGACCAAAATGGTAAATTGTGTGTTGGGGGCGGGAACCCCCGGGAGGGGATGTTTCTGTGCGCAAAAGAAAAGTTTTCTCCTTTGAAAAAAGAAGGCTTTGGGAGAAATTACTTTCTACCAATTAAAAACCTTCTTTTTTCCAATTTCATTGCAACTCATTCCTATTATAGCTTACCTAATCATAAATGGATCTTTTACATTCCCTGCACTGTGAGAAGGGTTCCCTACCTCCACTCCTGCAAAGGTCTATTAGCAACTCTGTCCTCTGTCCTCTGGCTTTTGCTAGCTTCTCTCCTTGTGTCCCTTGAATGCAGATTATTTTCTCAGGTGTTCTTTTTCTTTGGAAATTGCTTCCCCCCCCTGGTCCTTTCATAACAGATATGAAAGAAAAAGAGATAGGCCTCATCTTTTTCTGTGCTACTTCCGTAAGATAAAATCACCTCATTTAGAATAGCCTCAACAGATACATTGCCGTTTTTCCACACCCTGTACATCCCACACAAACCTCTGCAGAGATTCAAAGCACTAGCAACATTCCATAAAACTACCACATTTGGAGTCTAAATTAGTAAGTCTCTAGAAATCAGAGGGCATGAAAGAAGCACTACTTAGCAAGGAAACTGAAGAGCCACTGCTATAACAGGGAAGATACAGTAAGTTTAAAATATAAAAATTTTCATTTATCAGAGAAACATTTCACTAGGCAAAGTCAAACAGGCAAGAAACCCTATATTGCAATAGGAAATTGAAACTCAGCTACTGAAACAAGGAAGGAGAGTTGACACCAGCCACCTGCAAGTGGAAAGTGCCCTTGCCAAGGAAAAGAAAGTTTCCAGACAACAGTTTTAATTTGGAAAGCAGTAACCACTCAAGTTATGCTCCTAATCCTCCACAGAGACTAGTCAGAAGGATGCTATTTTCCTTGTTTGTTCTAAAAGGATGTTTTCCATGTCTCTGAGAACAATGTTATCCTTATCTCTAAAACGTCCCGTTTTGGGGTTTTTTTTTTTGCTTTTTTTGGGGGGGGTCACACCCGGCGATGCACAGGGGTTACTCCTGGCTCTGCACTCAGGAATTACTCCTGGCGGTGCTCAGGGGACCCTATGGGATGCTGGGAATCGAACCCGGGTTGGCCAGGTGCAAGAAAAATGCCCTATCCGCTGCTTCTATTGCTCCAGCCCCGTCCTGTTTGTTTTTTTTTTTAACGTGATTCATATGCATTTCATTTCATATGCAGGTTCTCCAAAGTGAATCTCCTGAAAAAGAAAAAAAAAAGTGGGAGTTGGGGGCTTGTGCAAGTTCAGCAGAGCAGAAAGGAAATGTTAGGGCCTCTTAGAAAGTGCCTATTCTTCTCCTTAGAATCTGTTTCCTCAATTTTGAAAATCTGGTTTCAAAGAGGCTTGAAAAGTAAAAAGAGGAAGGAAAAAAAAAAGAAAAAAAATCAGAGAAAAGGTGGGGAAGGGTACTTTTAAGAAAGGTTTCTGGGAGGGGCTGGAGTGATAGCAGAGCAGGTAGGGTGTTTGCCTTCCCAGCATCCCATAGGGTCCCCTGAGCACCGCCAGGAGTAATTCCTGAGCGCAGAGCCAGGAGTAACCCCTGTGCATCGCTGGGTGTGATCCAAAAAGCAAAAAAAAAAAAAAAAAAAAAAGTTTCTGCGAATTTCTTAGGTTTGCATTTGCCTCAGCACCGTTACATGGTGAGATTATAAACATGGCAGTTCCAGATTCGAAATTCAACTTTTAATAGCACAGACAACCGTGGCAAAACAAAGGGCAAGCTTGAGGAGAGGTCAAAGCAAAGTGCTGGGAAGGACAACCGCTCCAATTTAGAAGGCTTAATTCAATTCTAACAGCTCGACTGTGGATCTTGACAAATCCCTACCGGCGCCGGTGTTACCTGCACTCTGAGATGCGGGGCTGCAGCAGCTGCTAGGGTCCTTTGCTCAGAAACCACACCGGCTTTCGAAAAGCACAGCTTCCGTGCTATAAAACCTAACCTCTCTGACCTTCAGGATGTCGTGGTTTGCAACACAGGTTAAAGGGGGGAGGGGGGACACTGGGAACACTGGTGTGGCGATGGGCACTGGTGGAGGGGATGGGCACTCGTTGCATGACCCTAACCCCACCAAATGCGGGCGTCTGCAGAAAGCGCCTGCAGGCCGGGCAGGCTTCGGACCTACGGGGCGATCGCTGGGCCGAACACACAAAGCAGAAGCGGTGAGCCGGCATTAGAACCCAGACACACGCGGAGGGGGCGAGGCGGCCCGCGGAGGGAGCGGCGATGCCCGGCAAGACGAACTGGCTCCTCCGCGCGGCGCCGGCGAGTCGCACGTGCCCGGCTGCGGACGCGCGGGGCGGGGCCGGCCGCGGAGCTGCGGGAGAGACGCGCGCGCGACACCGGCCTCCGCCCGGGCGCGTCCCTGGCCGCGGCGAGCACGTCCCCACTGGAAACCGCGAAAAGGGCGCCCCGGCCCGGTTCCGGGGCAGGGGAACGTGGGGGCGGGGGGAGGCGAGAATGTGAGGGAGGGAACCTAGGGAGGGCCCCTTTGTCCCAGCCGGCCCCACCCTCGGGACGCCGGCGCCATATTTGCTGTTGGGCACCGCCCAACTACCCATGAGGCCCTGGGGCCCCGACCCAATGGCCTTGGAGGGAAGAGATGGGCGTTGTCCGCGCTATGGCCTGTAGCCAATCAGATCTCCGGGGTTCTCGGATTACCGCTACTGCAACCAATGAGCGCCTTCCTTTGGCTCGCCCGGCCGGAAGGCTGACCGGACCGTTCGGGGAAACGTCAGCGCTTCGGGCAGGCTTTGGCCCCTGCGGCGGCGCGCTTGTGGGTGGACCTCGGCTCCGGGATCCCCTCTCTGCAGAATGAACCCGACGCCTCTTGGGCAGGCCGGGGTTTGTGGCACGGAGGCCGGCGAGACACACGCGTGCACTTGATGGAGATCGAGTCTCCAGACAGCCCTGCTTAGTTCTTTGCTTTTTCCCCACCTCTTAGCTAATGCTAAATTAGGTTTTTGGGGTTTTTTTTGCTTTTTGGGTCACACCCGGCGATGCACAGGGGTTTCTCCTGGCTCATGCACTCAGGAATCACTCCTGGCGGTGCTCAGAGGACCGTATGGGATGCTGGGAATCGAACCTGGGTCGACCGCGTGCAAGGCAAACACCCTACCCGCTGTGCTATAATTAGTAATAGTCATTTTGAACCCTTTCCCTCTTTGGCTTCCTTAACTCCGCTTTCCCAGCTGTTCACTCCGGGAAGCCTGTGTTTGCCTGATTTGGAGTTCCCTACATCCTCAGTGCGTTTCCCTATGTTCGTTCCTTCCTCTTCTCCACCTCTTGCAGACTCGCTTTTCAGTTCTTTGCGCCCCGCCTGGCCAGAGGTCCTGTAGCGCTGTTTCCTCAATGAAATGGTAGACAGAATCCTGATTTATTCAACTTAGTAAATGCAAACTTGTGATAGGAGTGGCGAGGGATATTACTGGCAATTTCAAGTGAATTATTTAATATATAAAAATGTGGGGAGAAAGTGCACTTGCCTTACATGAGGTCACTCCATCTCAGCCAGATGGGCCCCTAAGCACAAATCCAGGAGTAAACCCCGAGACCAGTGGCAGTGGCCCAAATATCGCCATTCCCCACTCCCAGATACATACATAGAAATATGGCTTGTCCAGGACATGAAAATTCAAAAGTTTAAATTTCCTCTGGGAGCATCCTGAAAAGATATTTTTTTAGTTTCCAAGCATCTTTTTTTTTTCTTTAACCTAAAAACCTAGATACCTGTTTGACTCCTCAGATTAATCCCTTGCTCCTGGGCCTTGTTCAAGGTTTTGAGAGAATTAATTACATGGACCATTTCAACAAATGTCCCTCATTGAGCCCGAGCCAATAGTGCAGCGAGTAGGGTTCTTTGCACGTAGCTGACAGAGGTTCAATTCTCAGAATCCCACACGATCCCCCAAGCCCACCAGGAGTTGATCTCAGAGCCAGTAGTTAACAAATACAATTTTTCCCCCTTTCCTCTGGCATGTTTATTGGGTTCTGCCAAGGAGTAGAACAGGCAGAAGGTAAGACAGAGTGTGAGGTTGGGGTGTTTCTTTTTTGGGGGGGGGCGTCAACACCCAGCAACGCTCAGGGGTTACTCCTGGCGGTGCTCGGGGGACCATATGGGGTGCTGGGAATCGAACCCTGGGCTGCTGCTTGCAAGGCAAACGCCCTACCCGCTGTGCTATTTCTCCAGCCCCGAGGTTGGGGTATTTCATCTTCAGCTGTGGTATTTCATCTTCATCTCAATCTTCAGGTTGGAGTATTTCATCTTCATCTCAGTGGAGGTTAGAGGCAAGCTCACTTGAGCCCCTTTAGTTGGATCTCGGTTCTAGGCACGTGGCTACCCAGGTTTCTATTAAAATTCTGCAAAGGCCACTTTCTAGTACCTCTTTCAGGGTTCACAGCACTAGAACTATATGCAAGCACTATATACCCTCCACACCTTTGTAAATAATACCATATTAAAGCCTTCCTAATTTGAGTACGCTAACTGGGGATATCCTGATACAACATCATTCTCTTTAGCTGAAGTAGCGGAAATAGTTATCTCAAATGGCACATTCAGAAGGATGTTGATGTCACAGAAGGAGCAAAAGCTTTTAAGTTAGATAATACTGGGTCTTATGTCCCTCATTCTCTTGAAAAAAATGTTTTCCTACTAGCTATAGTAGACATTTATAGAGAACCTATTGCATATAACATGTTCTCTGGAATTCTCTCATTATTTTTTCCCACAAGGATGAGACTGGCAAATTAGTACAATGGGGCATTCATCCCCCAACAACACCACAATCAGCTCAGCCAAGCTAGATCATTTAAGTCCTCTTTCCTAGAAATTTGAATTGGTACATAATGGACTGTTTCTGGGCTGAGAGGGATAACTTCTATGAAGTGTTTGTCTTCTGTGTGTGCGATAAAGCAAAGAAAGTTGGTAGACAAAAAGGAAGTAGAGAAAATAGATCAAGAAAGAGCGAGAGATTGTGTTAGAAATAGTGTGATGAGTATTAGAAATCAAAACCCTCCATTTGAGACTAAGGGGTGATATAGTTATAAATTGGCATGTTCACAGATTCCTTGTTCCCATACACAAAACCAGAATCAATATATCCTGAAACCACAATGGAGGAAACAGACCTCTAGAATGTTTTAGCAGGTTTCTGTTCTCATAGACAAGGTCCAGATGCTGAGCAGAAAACTTCCTAGTAGGATGCAAGTAGCATTTTGAACAAAAAAAAAAAGTGGGGCCAGGGAGATAGTACAACAGATAAGGCACTTGCCTTGCATGTAGCCTACCCAGGTTTGATCCCCAACATCATATAGAGTCCCCCCAAGCCCTGCCAGGAGCAAGCCTAAGCATAGCTGGGTGTAGCCCAAAAGCTAGAAAGAGAAAAAAGGAAGAGAAGTTTGTTTGTCATTAATATTTCTAACACTTTCTACCTGTGACCTTTTGACATCAAGCTGACTCCTTAATATAAGTGACACAGACATCCTACACCTAAACCCAGCTACAACATGTTTTCATCTTTACACGGGAACACTGCTCAAGAATAAAAAACTTCTTGTTTCTTTTTCCAAACTTCCTAGTTCCTTAATATATTTTCTAATACCTACAAGTGACACTTTCATAAATTCATACGCCCACTCAGAGACCCCCAACAATGATTACCCAGGTTTTCAGTCACTCACTGAAGCACAAAAGCAGGCTTGCTTTTGTGAAATAAACCTCCATCTTTATATAAACATTTGCTAATTGTTATGAACTGTTAGTGCCTGGAATATTTTTTTCAAGAAAAATAAAGCACTTCCTAATAGGAAAAAGATTAAAAATAAAAATAAACATGTTTCTCCTCAAAACTATTACAAATGGGTTTCTGTTTTCCTACAACTAAAAAGTCTTAACAAGTCAATACCTACCTCCTTGCAGTGATGAGAATGAAATGAGATAAAGTATTTTATGCAAATAAATAAACACCTCCAATAATACTGTTTTTCCTCCAATTATCACTATAGTCATTCCATCCAGTCCTGTACAATAGACTCAATGCTAATTCTGCATTTCAGTTTTTAAAAGAGAATCCCATTTTCCTTGAGCCTTTCCTCCAGAGAGTCTTCAGCTATAAATTTATCTTTTAGCTACTTGAATTAAGACTTTCCATATCCCTAGATATACACCTTTCCTTATATCTGATTGGTTGTCAGGAAGAACCTAAGTGGCATCTTCTATTTTTATTTCAAGATTTTCTTCACTCCCATTTCACTAATTCATCCTTTTTTTGAGAGTCAGAATTAGATCTAGAATTGCCATCTCTGTTCTGCCATCTGAAGTATTCTAGTACACTAAATAAATTTCCTCATTTCTGGAACTTGACTAGTTTTATTATTTGTTCCTAAACAAATATAAAACCCAATTTATCTGTTTTTTGACAAACTATCACATTCTTTCTTTCAATGGTAGCATGTTTTTCCTCTTTTCTTTGCCCAAATAATTCTTTTCTTATTACCACTCTCAAGGAGGTAAAATTTCATTCAAAATTTTTCTCTTTTTTGTGATGTAAAGTATACTTTGACTTTTCTTCTATCTCTGCTCTTGTTTTAATTTTATTCCCATTACTTCCTTTTGTCTTACTACCTCTTTGCTACTCTCCTCTCTGTCCCCTTACCCCCCTTTCCCATCTGAATTTTAAAATTCCTGAGCACAAGGAATTACTTCCCACAGCAAAGGAACACAACCTCTGTTCCAGAATCAAGTTTTTATGTACACTTTTTGTATGTCACATCATTGGCAGAATCCAGTTCTGTTTTCTTAGAATAAGGTTGGAACAAGGTGTTTTACCATTTCCCTAGCCAGGTTCCAGATAGGAGTACCTCCTACTTATATCTGAGATCTCTTCCTTAAGATATCAAGTTCTATGTGTACATAGAACAAATAGTACTTTGTGTGTTGGCATGGAAGCCATAATCCAATGTCATACTGAGTGTCTTCTGCAGAATTTTTTCTCATATTAATATATTAATTATATAATTATAATTTAGTTGTAGGAAATAGAAACCCATTTGTAATAGTTTTGAGGAGAAACATGTTTATTTTTATTTTTAATCTTTTTCCTATTGGGAAGTGCCTTATTTTTCTTAGAAAAAACATTCCAGGCACTAACAGTTCATAACAATTAGCGAATGTTTATTATAAAGATGGAAGTTTATTTCACAAAGGCAAGCCTGCTTTTGTGCTTCAATGAGTGACTGAAACCTGGGTAATCATTGTTGGGGGTCTCTGAGTGGGTTGCATGAATTTAGGAAAGCATTCAGAAAATTGTAGGTATTAGAAAATATATTAAGGAAATAGGAAGTTTGGAAAAAAGAAACAAGAAGTTTTTTATTCTTGAGCAGTGTGCCCGTGTAAAGATGAAAACTTAAGTTGTAGCTGGGTTTATGTATAGGATGTCTGTGTCATTAAGGAGTCAGGCCTGATGTCAAGAGGTCACAGATAGAAAGTGTTAGAAATATTTAATATTTTAATATGTATATAATTATATATTTTTTAAAACTTTTGTCCCTTCCATTTTTCTTTGTCCTCCCGCCCCATTCCTCAGCATTCAAAGATTCTCATCATAAAACAGCTGTGATCTCCTGAATTTCTTTTTTTTTTCCTCTTTGGGTCACACCCAGCATTGCACAGGGGTTACTCCTAGCTCTTCACTCAGGAATTACTCAGGTCCCACTTCTCCATTGTGAGACTTGTTGTTACTGTTTTTGGCATATTGAATATGCCACGGGGAGCTTGGCAGGCTCTGCCATGGGGGCGGGATACTCTCGGCAGCTTGCTGGGCTCTCTGAGAGGGACAGAGGAATTGAACCCAGGTCAGTGACATGCAAGGCAAATGCCCTACCCGCTGTGCTATCGCTCCAGCCCCAACAACCATGCTCTCAATTCAGTGGATAATGCGCACGGATTTTCCCATCCGTCTGAAAAGTACTCTGTCCCAACTCAAGAATGTTAGACTGAGCAAACTCAAGCAGGAAACATGACTCTTTGGAGTCTCCTCCTCCCCCTCCCTCCCCCGCCACACACACACACACACACACACACACACACACACACACACACACACACACACACACACCTACCCCTGGGCGAGGGCATGGATGAGATGGAGTTCCCGGAGGCCGAGAGTACCACCAATGACCTGGGCAGGGAGGCTCCCCGCCCCAACTCGGAAAGAAACACACGTTCTCTGCCAGGACAGTTCCGAGTGGTTTAGCTTGGCGTGGGCCTCCTGGGAGACTCGGTCGGGAGCTGGTGGAGCTGGGTGGGCTTCGGGCGCGGGTGGTGGGTGTGGTGGTGCTGGGGCAGAGGACACCCACCCGACTCTGAAAAGACACCAACGTTCTCAGCCCGGGCAGCACCTGAAATGATTCGGAGATCGGCATTTATTTATTTATTTATTTACTTATTATTTAATAAATAAATAAGTTATTTATTAAATAATAAATAAATTATTTATTATTTCTTGCCCCCCAAAGAAATGCAAGGCCAAAAAGATAGAAGATGGAGCCTGCCTTGCTTACATCGGATCCCAATTCGACGCCGGGCGCTGTAGTATTCCCTGAGCACTAACAGGACAGGAAAAAGTTACAAAGCCAGAAGAAAGTGCTGAGCACAGCCGGTGGGGCCCACTCCAACACCTCCCCCCAGAAAGAAATGACAGAGAGAGGGAGGCAGGGAGGGAGGAAGAAAGAAATTCTTGGACCTTTAATGGAGACTTTATTAAGAAAAAGTCCACAAAGGACACAGCATCTGAGGATTACAAAAAAAACAAAAATACACACCGCTAGGATGGAATCAGATGGAATAGAGTAGGAAGAGTAAAGATAATAAGTAATAAATCAGGCGAAAATGGTGACATATTTTGACTATAAGATTTGTTTAACAATTTCATTTTACTTACCCTTTTAAGAATTTAAAGATAGGTAGGGACCCAATTTCTAGAAATAAAAACTCAATAGTACAAGTTGACATATGATTTCTGGCTACTCCCCCGACGGGTAGCAAAAAGAGGAAAGGGAGAAAGCACCAGAGACTGGGGGGAGGGAGTCGGGGTTCAACACCCAACACCACATCCTCCCCACCCAGCACCACCAGGAGTGACTTGAGAGCACTGCCTCCAGGAGCAGTCCTGACCATTGCTGGGTATGCCACCCCTCCAAAAAAGAAAAAGAAAAGAAGTGGGGGCCAAGGTTTGGAGTGCATGTCTTGTATGTGGGAGCCTCAGATTCGGTCCCCAGCACTGATGCATCCTGAGCACCGTGAGAAGGAACACCCCAAGCACTAAGCTGGAAGTAGCCCCCACATGACCAGTTGTGACCCCAAGGCCACTGAATTTTTAAAATTTAAAAAGGGAAAAGGAAAATTGAAGACAGGAGAAAGCAACCTTGTTGGACTCTTCATGACAGTTGGATGGGCAACCAAGACAGCAGAAGTCCCTTTTCTGGTTTTTATTTCTAGAGGGGTTTTGTTCATTTTTTCCACTGTGATACCAGAAATTGAGTCCGGGGCCTGGCCTATACAAGACAAGTACCACTGAGTCAGAGTCCTAGAAAAAATATTTTTTTCTAGTGTTGGAGATTAAAGGCCAGGCTTCACGTATGCAAGGCAAGTACTCTATAGCTAAACTACACCCCGAGCCTCCGAAGTCGTCTTCCTCTGAAAGAGACATCTGTAGCTGACTGGACTGGGGAAGAATGGCTGAGACAAATGGAATCAATGGTCATGGCAGCTGAGGTGGGGGGTGACAGGCTCATTCCAGCAACTCATCCAGAGATTCAAGGAGCAAAGAAATTATTCCCAGGGACAGGAGCAATAGTATAGTAGGTAAGGCATTTGCCTTGCACACAGCTGACCCAGGTTCAATCCCCAGCGTCCCATATGGTCCCCAGGAGTAATTCCTGGGTACGAATCCAGGAGCTATCAATCCCTGAGTATTGTCAGATGTGGCCCAAAGACAAAATAAATCAATTAATAACTAAATAAATCATTTCAGCTGACCACGTGACATGAACTTCCAACTGCTGACACAAATCGTAAATGAAATATATGGGTTAAAATGTATGACACTTGCTGGTGGTATATAGAATAACTGACTGGATAAGGAAATGTGATGTAGTAGAGCAGAGATGCCTAGATCAATCTTGAACCCAGGATATAGGGATAAGGACAGAGAAATCAATGGGGTGGGGGGAGGGTGGAGAAAGAAGACGAGAAAGGGAAGAATTGGGGAAAGAGGAGTCAGGGCCCTCGTGTATCGGGGGTGTGTTGTGGTGTGCAGTGGTGTGGCTATACAAAGCACAGACTCAACAGCACTGAAAACACACTCACTGGTGGTTGAGATACAAACCACAACCACCAAACTTTAAAATGTGCCTGTCAAGGGAGGGGACATGGGGACACTGGAGGAATGTTGGCACTGGTCGTGGGCTTGGAGCTGGAATATTTGCCTAAAACATAACTATCAATAGCTTTGTAAATCATTATTCTTTAAGTTTTAAAAAATTTGTTTTAGGCTGGAACAATAGCACAGCGGTTGGGCTTTCGCCTTTCACGCCGCCGACCCGGACCCGTGTTTGATTCCTCCGACCCTCTCGGAGAGCCTGGCAAGCTACCGAGAGTATGGAGCCCGCACGGCAGAGCCTGGCAAGCTCCCCGTGTGTATTGGATATGAAAAACAGTAAAAATAAGTCTCCAAATGAGAGACATTACTGATGCCCGCTCGAACAAATCGATGAGCAATGGGATGACAGTGACAGTGACCCTTTTAGTATGTCAGGACTGGCTGGAGTGATAGCGCAGCGGGTAGGGCATTTGCCTTGCATGTCACTGACCTGGGTTCAATTCCTCTGTCCCTCTCAGAGAGCCCAGCAAGCTGCCGAGAGTATCCCGCCCCCATGGCAGAGCCTGCCAAGCTCCCCGTGGCATATTCAATACGCCAAAAACAGTAACAACAAGTCTCACAATGGAGACGTTACTGGTGCCCGCTCGAGCAAATCGATGATCAAGAGGAGGATAGTGCTATGTCAGGACTTGCTTTGTTTTGAGCCTCCTAAGTGAGACCTGGGGTTTTAGGGGTGTACCCTCACTGCTGTACTATCTCTTAGCCCTACCAGGACTTTATATTAGAGAGGAACTTGACTAACTGAAACCCTCAAATTTTATACTTAAATCAGGAATCATTGAGAACATGATGCAAATTTCTAAAAATGTTCCACCTAAGCTTTAATCTTCAGGATTATAGGTGGGAGGGGCTAAGAGAGACCAGTTAGGAGTTTATTGCCATTGGTTTTCATATTCTTCGAGTACCTTCTATTTATTTGATGACTCCTTCCCTCCCTACCACCCACCATTTGGCAAAGAGTCAGGCCTTTAGTAGTACTTGCTGAACTAAAAGTCATAAATTCTTTGCAGTTTCCCTTGTAATGTCCCTGTTCCTCACAAGGTGGCATCACTCTTTACAGAACAGGGTTCCTTCTATAAGCATGGAGCTTTTTAGCTGACAGGCGGCATTTCCCTGAGAGAAATCTCCTTCTGGGAACAATCTAGATATGGGGCTGAGGGTAGGGATGGCAACTGGAATGAGATTGGAGAGTACACCTTTTGTACTTTTATATCATTTCTTACTGTAGTTGAGTATATTGGCAGGACATGTTACTGGGAAAACCTGTTCTTTCAAAGATGCAAGTAGCTTTCTGTCTTGCATGAAATTTAGATTTAATGTAGTTTTGAAAGACCATTCCTTAGTTCTAGGGAAACTTCCAAGGGAGTCATTTCCTCATACGTATCAAGTAGAGGCCCTTGATTTATTTCTGTAAAGCTGTATGTTTTCAGATTAAGAGCTAACACTGAGAGATTTCCCTTAATGAGATACATACCAAAAACTAAAATAGTTATGAAGAGTTACTATTTTAATAATAATAATAGTATTATTCTGACCTGAACACAAATTGCAAGGTAATTATATGGAGTGAGTCATCTCCTCACCACTGCATATGACTCGGGATCTTGCAAGCTCCATGCTCTAGAAGGCATGGAAATACAAGATTCTTAGCATATGATGAATATTAATATAATTTGAGTTTGTTGGAGAGGTGATAATCAGATTTACGTAAAGATCTCAATGGGCTAAACACGTTTTGCTTTCGAGAGACCCAGGTTCAATTTCCAGTACCAAATACTGCCCACCCCACAAACCCAAGCATCACCAGGAGCAATCCTTCTCCTGTGAACTGGTTAAAACCCTTAAGCACCACTGAATGTGTTCCCCCCTCCCTGAGAAAACCTTAATTCAATATAAGACATTGCTTGAGACTCCAGAAGGGGGCTAGGGTATCAGTTCAAGCGAACACACATACTGTATTTTATTCAAGCTAAAAAGTCTCACTACCTTTTAAAAGCTCAGTGAGGGCTAGAGAGATAGTGCAGGGGTTGAGCCTGCTTCTGACCCAAGTGTGCACCCCCCAAGAAGTATTGCCACGAAGGAAGGAAGGAAGGAAGGAAGGAAGGAAGGAAGGAAGGAAGGAAGGAAGGAAGGAAGGAAGGAAGGAAGGAAGGAAGGGAGGGAGGGAGGGAGGGAGGGAGGGAGGGAGGGAGGGAGGGAGGGAGGGAGGGAGGGAGATGAGGGGCCCAGGAGCCAGAGCAATAGTACAGCTAGTAGGGCGAGTAGAGTGCTTGCCTTGCACGTGACTGACCCAGTTTTGGTCCTCAGCATTCCATATGGTCTCCCAAGCACTGCTAAGAATCATTATTGAGTGCAGAGCTAGGAGTAACCCCAGAGCACCGATGGGTGTGGTAAAAATTAAAACCACTCAATGATACTGTTTTAATGTAATCTTTAGGAATTGAGAGGACTAGAAAGATAGTGGTGCCTTGTATGCAGTTGACCCAGGTTCGATCTCTAGCACCGCATAATGGTACCCCACAGTCCACCAGCAAAGCTAGGTGTGGTCCCCAAACCAAAAAGAGTCATGTGGGTTCAATCCCTGGTACCGTGTATGATTCCCTAAGCACCACCAGGAATGATTCCTGAGCTAGGAGGCAGGAATAAGCATTGAGCACTGCTAGGTGTGATCTTATCTCCACCCCACACCATCAAAAAAATGTTAAAACAGTGATTCTTCTTTGTAGAAATTTTATATACTTACATGACTTTACACTCAATTTCAAAGGGTCGTAGTCCCTTGAAGTTCAGTAGTGGCCTCTGTCCATGAAGAATTGTTCTATGGGTAAATATTCATCAATCTGGGCTTGGGGACAACAGCTAGAGAATTGCTAGGAAGCTCTAGGCTAAGGGACCAGTGACTTATTTGAGACAGTGACATAGGAAGGGGAAGTAAAATGGAGTCAAAGGCTTCTACAGAAATTAAAGGGCTAAGCTGCCTTAAGATGCATGTCAAAATCTGTGGAATTTGAGCTAAATGGAGTGCAAAAGAGGATGAAGCTATGACTGGGAACACTTCAACTGCACCAACTTCTTTCTCTAAAGGAACAGGTCCCAAAGGTCAGTGTCTTCATGCTGCCACTGTAATACCACCCACTATACTCTGAGAAGGATCACTGACCAACACCTGAACCACAAATTCTTATTCCAACAGGAAGTGACTAACATAAATGTACTTTCTTTTTGAGGACTCTTAAAAATAAGGGATCTCCTCCTCTGAATATCCAAATAGAACAATTACCTAAGTGTTTTCCATATAGTCAGAAAATATGGGTTTCTAGTGGTGGGAAATGTACACTGACAAAGGGACAGGTGTTGGAACATTGAATGACTGAAACTCAATCATGAACAACTTTGCAACTGTATATCTCATGGTAATCCAATTTTAAAAAAAGAAAATGTGGGTTTAAGTCCCACATTAAGACTGTGACTTTGAGTAAGTTTTGGAGTCTGTTTCTAGAATTGTAAGTGAAAATGATAATACTGCCTATTTTATATGGTTGGAAGATAAAATTGGACACCGTTTCTTTCACAGAGTAAGTGCTCAATAAATTGTAGCTATCATTATTAGTGTTGAATGCTAGAACCCATCGGGGTGCTTCCCCATTTACATACTGTAACTATCTTCTGTAGGGTCCTACACTATACAACTCAAGAATTCCTATGCTGGGGCTGGAGATACAACAGGTAGGGTGCTTGATTTGCATGTACCAATCTGGGTTCAACTCTCAGAACCTCCTAAAGTTTCCCAGCCCTCCCAGAAGTGATTCTTGAATACAAAGTCAGGACCAGGCTGAGCACTGCTGGTGGAGAGGGGGGCGGGAAGAGAGGAAGAAGGAAGGAAGGAAGGAAGGAAGGAAGGAAGGAAGGAAGGAAGGAAGGAAGGAAGGAAGGAAGGAAGGAAGGGAGGGAGGGAGGGAGGGAGGGAGGGAGGGAGGGAGGGAGGGAGGGAGGGAGAGAGAGAGAAAGAGAGAAAGAAAGAAAGAAAGAAAGAAAGAAAGAAAGAAAGAAAGAAAGAAAGAAAGAAAGAAAGAAAGAAAGAAAGAAAGAAAGAAAGAAAGAAAGAGAAAAAGAGAGAAAGAAAGAAAGAAAGAAAGAAAGAAAGAAAGAAAGAAAGAAAGAAAGAAAGAAAGAAAGAAAGAAAGAAAGAAAGAAAGAAAGAGAAAAAGAAAGAAAGAGAAAAAGAAAGAAAGAGAGGGAAAGAAAGAAAGAAAGAAAGAAAGAAAGAAAGAAAGAAAGAAAGAAAGAAAGAAAGAAAGAAAGAAAGAAAGAAAGAAAGAAAGAAAGAAAGAAAGAAAGGAAAGATGTATGCTTGGGTCAAAGGAATAGTTCAAAAGTTAAGGCACTTGTCAATCCCAGTGCAGTCTCATGATGATCCTGATCAGAGTTGAGAGGAACTCTCAAGCACCACCAGTCACCACCACCACCAAAAAAAAAAAAAAAAAACCCTACATGTATGGAGCTGTTCCACAAGCTCTTTTTCGCTCGTGATTGCATTACCTTTGTGACAGAAAATGCCCAGGGAAAATTGGGAATTTCTCCCTCTTTATTTGACTCTATCCTAAAAGATAGCTAATTAGATGGAATTATATATGTATATATTATATATATTCATACATTTAAAAGGAACTCCTAACGTTCAGTTTTGCTTTCCCAGAGGAGTAAGTCATCACCATCATTTTCTTCCCAACTCCACAAATTGAAGGAAACTTAGATTTACACAAGACTTCTTGAAGATCTAGGAACAAATTTTTGGTCCCACCTTACACATAAAGAAACCAAGTCTCAAGCAGGAAACCAAGGGCCAAGAGATTCTATGCTAAAAAATTTTTTCAAAAAAAATAGATTCAAGCCTTGGTCAGTGACTGCAGCCTCCAGTGCTCCTTCTGAATCTTTGCAGCATGTATGGGCACATGCACACATGTGTGCGCACGCTCGTGCACGCACGCACACAGATACACACACACACACACACACACACACACACACAATTTTGTTCAGGCAGCTTTGGGAAATGTCCCATGGCTGTGGTAGCCGGCTAGAGCTGATGTCAGTCTAAAGCCCTGGGGAATACCTCACCATACCCACATTCTCCACTAGAGGCCTGAGACAGTGTGGTTTCCTTTGTGATGTGTCACTCTACTCCCGGAGATCCCAGGAATCCCTTCTCAACCCCTCCCTAACCCTTCCGTAGAACAAGTGTCCTGCCTATCAGTCCAGGGCTCAGATTTGGAAAGCTGTCCCAGGAACCAGGGGAGGGGTTACAAATTCTCTTAAACTGCTGGAATTCTGGTTCATAAAAACCTGTATTAGTTTATTTGTTTGCGGGAATCTCAACACGTGTCCTCTTTTCCCAGTCCGGCTTGAGAACAAAGTCCAAGATCAAGCGGAAGCAGGTGGAGTTGGTGGTGCCTGTCCAGATCAGAGCAGGCACTGACAACTCCTTGGAACCGGAAGCAAGGAGAAAAGAGGGGAGCAGAGTCCCTACAGTCACCGCTAACGCTGCATCCATGCAGTGGTCCCAGACCCCCACCCTGACACCCTTCTAGTACCAGTCAGCAAGGAGGGGAGATGATGCCTCTTTATTCAGGTTAACAACAAGGAAAGCATTGAGGAGTACACAGAGAAGGAGGAGGAGGACGAAGAGGAGGAGGAAGGGCACACAAAGTCACCACTGGAGGGAGGGAGGCACATCAGTTAAGAACCTAAGGACAGCACATGCTCCATGCCCTGGTTGGGGAAGGGAAGGGGGGGGGGGGAAGAAGGAAAGCGCCATGATATCCCGAGGCTCACAGATGGTCTGAAAGCCCCTAGAACCTAACACCAGAGCCATAAGCCCTGCCCCTCAGGGCTCACACACTACACAGGTTGACACACATAACAAGACATTATGGAGGCAACATGGAGAAGCAGCCGGGCAGAGACTATTAACAGGAAAAAGAACTGAAGTTAAACAGGTTAAGCCCGAAGAGAGGTCTGGGGCTGCAGCCCCCCAGGAGTCCCTAAAATGGGGCTGATGCTGAGTATCCCCAAGTCTCTGCCTGTGAACTGGGCTCTTTTGTTCTCTAAGCCCCAGTGAGTGGATAAAGCGATCCCAGATGAAGTCAGTGGCAAGGCAGGCTTTGCTCTGCATGCAAAATCCTAGAGGTTGAGCTACTATGTCTTCATGCACATTCATAGCCAGCTCCTCCCAGCCCAGGGGCCCTCGGAACCCCCATTCACCCAGATTCCTAGGGCTGCAGTTCCCTCCTCAAGCTTCCTTTACCAATCAGCAGCAGCAGAGATCTGTGAGGGGAGAGGCTTCTGCAGAGCGCCGAGTAGCTTGGGTTTCAGTGGGTTTCGATTTTCTGTTGCCAGAACAGAATAACCCCGATTCCTGAATGTCTAGGTAAATCGTCAGAGATTATTTGATTATTTGCCACAGTCCTAGATACGTCCCCCATCCCGTTTTTTTTTTCAGAATACAAAAAGCAGAATTTTATTTACACAATTCAGGGGTTCTCCTGTTGGCTGGGGAGTGGGGGTGCAGAGGAGGGGGTAGATGGAAGTCCTGGCCTGGGCGCTTCCTCTCCCGGAACCTCACCTTTCTGCAGTTGGCTAAGTTGCGCCCGGCTGGGCAGAAAGACTTCTTGGTGCCCCCGCAGCCCTTGCAGGAGGGCGCCTTTCTCTGCCCGCCACCCCCGAGCTGCGGTCCGAGGGCATCTGCCGCGCCGCGCCGTCATGCATCCGGAACCCCCCAGCCGGCGCGGGGCAGCGGCGCGCCCCTCGGGGGTCCCCCTCACAGGGACGCCTCGCCCTCCAGCTGCAGCAGCGTGATGTCGGGCAGCTCGGGGGGCTCCACAAGTGGCCCGTCCCCCGCGAGGAGACCGGCGCAGGGGCTCCCGGGGCGCTCACAGTGACTGGTGGGTGTGGTGGAGCCGGGCAGCTCCTTCTCGTCCTCGTCGTCCTCGTCGCCCTCGTCGTGCCCGGTTCCCGGCGGCGGGCTCTCGGGCCGGGCGGGGGCGTTCGGGGCGCCCCCCGGGCCGCCGACCACGCCCAGGCCGCCCTGGCGGGGCGCGGTGGTCATGATCTGGCACATGGAGACGATGGCGCGCTGGTTGGCGCACACGTCGTCCGACAGCACCTGGATGTGCGAGGCCTGCTCGTCCAGGGCCCCGCGCATGGCCCGCACGTCCTCAAAGAGCGCCTGCAGCTGGGCCTTGAGGTGCTCCATGAGCTCCTTCATGCCGCCGTTGTACTCCCCGGAGAGCACGTCCCCCACGGCGGGCACGGTGGACACCTCCAGGGGCGCCGGCAGGTCGCCGCCGTCCTTGGTCATGATCTCCAGCGGCCCGTCCTCCATCGAGCGGCAGCAGCGAGCGGCGGCGGCTCCGCGGCGGGGCCAGGCCGGCCTCGGGGCGGGGGCAGCGGTCCCCGCGGGGCTGGGAGGAGCCGAGGGGACAGCCGGCTCGGGACGGGGTCGGGGAGGCGGCGGGCGCGGCCGCGTCCCGGGCCGACCGGCACCGGGCGACAGTCCCCGCGGCTGGCGGAGCCCTGCCTGCCGCGCTCGGGAACGGCGCGCGCTCGGCGCGCGCTCGGCGCCCGGCGGCTCCCCGGGGGGCCCGAGGGTCTCGCGGCGGGTCGGGCTCGGGACTACCCCCGGCGGGGAAACGGGCAGAGCCCGCGAGTGCGGTCGGAGCGGCAGGGGCGGGTCTCCCAGCCGCGCCAAGGATGCTCCTCTGTTTCCAAGGCGACGCACGGCACGTAAATGACGTAGGTCTCCATGGCAACGGGAAGTGGAGCCGGCAAGGGGAGCTGGTCCCGAGGCTGCGGCGCGGCTTCGGAGGCTGAGCGCTAGGGTGGGGCGCGCGGGGCGACGCTGCGGCGGCTGCAATGTGCAACCGGGCGGTGGGAGAGCGCGATTTGCTGCAGGAAACCCCGTAGGGAGGAGGACCAGCATCGCCCTCCCACCCACCCTGCGCCAGGGACTGGGTCCCGCCCGCGCTCCAGCCGGGTGTGCGGTTCTGTCCTCCAACCGTCCGCGGAGAGGCCGATGCTAAGAATCCGGGATTTGAGCTGAAGCGCCCCGGCGCCCTGGACTCCAGGGAGTTCCACCTGCCCTTTCGGCTTCTGCATAAAGCAGCCCCCACTCGCTGTGGAAAGCACCGGAGCAGTCGGGGGTGGGGGTGGGGAAAGCGTTTCCTCCCATATTCATACCTAGGCACTGGGATGTTTCCAGGATGAGGCGGCGCACTTGAATTTTGAGGACGAGCTCTCGCCTAAGGCCCCCAAGCCCTCCATCACGGAATCCCCGTACTTAAAATAGTGTCTGACGCGTAGGAAGCAAATATTCGATACTTTGGCTGAATGAATACTTGAACAAGAACCACTTTGTCTCCATTCCCTAATCTGAGAGTCCCTAGCACATACGTAATGAAGATTAGGAGACCTGAATTCAATTTTGTTTCTGCCACGCATTAATTCAGAGCCCTTGACTACATCATTTTCCTGATTCGTTAAAGGGTCTGGCTCCAATCATCTATAATATTTGAAAGTAATTCTCACTCTGCATTGACACTCAAGTGAAAAACTGAGCTTCCGAACATACTATGAAAGGGATGTGTGAAAGGGAGTAGCTGAAGTTAATTTCAGTCCTTCCCATCCCCTTAAACCATTGCCCATGTGCAAGATGACTGACAGTTTCCCAACATTTGTGATAACCCTATTTCCTGTGTGAAGGGTGGAGTGAGGAGGGAGAGGAATAAAAAACTTATTTAACACGTTTACAGGTGACCAGATTGAAAAGCCAGCTGCACCGGAGAAGCAACATTCCAACTAATAATGAATGTCACTGTCATCCCATTGCTCATCAAGTTGTTCGAGCGGGCACCAGTAATGTCTCCATTGTGAGACTTGTTACTGTCTTTGGCATATCTATTAGGCCATGGGTAGCTTGCCAGGCTCTGCCATGCAGGCGCGATACACTCGGTAGCTTGCCGGGCTCTCCGAGAGGGGCGGAAGAATCAAACCCAGGTAGGCCACGTGCAAGGCGAATGCCCTACCCGTTGCACTATTGCTCCAGCCCATAAATTATAATATAAGGCTTAAAGAAGCCATTAGACATTAATTTCTCTAAACAAATAGACAAATTAGAAACTACAGTATCATTTTCTAAAACAAATTTATTTATTCTATTTTGCTTGCTCATTCCTTCATTCTACACCACTCTTACCTTGGTTATTTCTATCTCTGCCAAGAGCCCCATAGATTATTCCTAAAGTTCAGACAAAGAACAAATGCTTTTCCTTGATTTCCCTGAGCATGCTAAGTGAGCCTAAAGTACTTATAAGATCATTTTTACAAAACTCTAGGAAAACTAGAAACAGCATACTCACACTTGCATGCAAGCTTATACAGCTTAACTTTTTTTTTATTATTTTGGGTCACACCCAGTGATGCACAGGGGATTAGTCCTGGCTCTGCACTCAGGAATTACTCCTGGCTGTGCTCGGGGACCATATGGGATGCTGGGAATCAAACCTGGGTCAGCCACATGCCAGGCAAATGCCAAGCCAGCCCCCTGTGCTATCGCTCCAGCCCCACAGCTTAACTTTCTACAACTATAATATTCCCCGGTTTACTGGTTTGGCCCTAGTAATCAACCTGTTGATCCAGATAGATAGAGTTCAACTATAGCCAGAAAAATAATTATAGTTTTCAGGCTTTTGCATAAATCTGGTACATCTCTTAATCATCATTTCACATGACAATTTCATCTTGTCAACTCCCTCACCCTTGCGATGGGGTCCTACTTCCTACCAGTAAGAAGGGACACTATCTCCAGTATATAGAGCCTACGATCTAAATTTAATCTTACATTAACAAAACTGCCTTCCAGTAGGTGCTGATTTAAGCCATTATGTAAAGCCCTTTACCACAATTATTGAGGATACCATCTACGACCGATAGCACAGCTATTGGGCCTTCACCTTTCACGCGGCCAACCGGTGTTCGATTCCTCCACCCCTCTTGGAGAGCCAGGCAAGCTACCGAGAGTATCAAGCCTGCACAGCAGAGCCTGGCAAGCTACCCGTGGGTATTGGATATGCCAAAAACAGTAACAATAAGTCTCTCAATGAGAAACGTTACTGGTGCCCGCTCGAACAAATCAATGAGCAATGGGATGACAGCGACAGTGACATAAGATTATATCATGGCTGGAGTGATAGTACAGCGGGTAGAGTACCTTGCACGGGGCCGACCCGGGTTTGATTTCTAGCATCATATATGGTCCCTCGAGCACCACCAAGAGTAATCCCTGAGTGCAGAGCCAGGAGTAACCCCTGTGCATCGCCGGATGTGACCCAAAAAGCAAACAAACAAACAAAAATAATATATCATGCTAATCAGAGACAATGGGCATGAGGCCAGCTGAAAGTTCAGAGATATTAGGGGCAGGTGCTGGGAAGATGGACTTGAAGAAACTTGAACAGACATAAGAGAAACAGTTACAGAGATCAAGGGATGTGGCTGATCCAGGCAAGTACATAACAGTCATTTGAGAGCCAAGGGTAGGTAGGAACTAGGGGAATAGACCAGTATCAGGATTTGAATATTTTCCTGATTTGTTAAAGGGTTGGATTCCAATCATCTATAATATTTGAAAGTAATTCTCACTCTGCATTGACACTCAAGTGAAAAACAATTAAATGAAGCAATTAAATTCTCACTCTGCATTGGCACGCAAGTGAAAAACAAACAAATGAGACAATTGTTGCATGCATTTCAGGAAGTTTGTGTGAGATAAAACAAGAAAAAATAAGAAATAGTTCTAGTCTCAGAAAAATAAGAAAAGCAGGTGCAAAACAGCAAAGCAGAGGCTAAAATCAGCCGACTAATTTATAGGGCCCAATGGATAACTAGAGATCTCCAAGGTTTATTGAGTGGGTACATTGCCAAGAAAATGGGTGTGATTGGATACTCTACACAAGGGGCTGAAGTGATGGTACAGCAGGTAGGGCATTTGCCTTGCACATCCCCAGCATCGCATCTGGTCCCTGAACACCACCAGTGTCGATGTATGTAGCTTATATTGACGAGGAATACGATTGACTGTTTCAGCACCTCCATGATTGTGCAAGGAATGCAGAGAGAGAGAAAGCCACAAAAAGTCACCTGTCTCCAGAAACTCTCAAGCTCATACACCAACGTGGTCTGGCACGAGCCTCAGGCAATCACAAGCTAACGTCCGAGCTCGCAAAGCTGTGCAGAAAGGCAGTAATGGAAAACCTCAAAGAGAGAAGAGCAGCAGTGTTGGCTGATGTGCCAGAAGCTGGGAAAAGTATTTGCAACACCCACCTGCCCTTCGCCAACTACAAGACCAAGATGACTGCCCTCTAACGTCCTGATGGATCTATCACATCTTCCAGAAGGGCAATGGAGAGGATTACTCATGACTTCTACTCAGATCTCTTCGACAGCCACGTCCACCTGCCCACATACCAAATTCCGAAGGATGGATATGTCATTCCCAACGTCCTCCCTGCCGAAATCCATCACGCCATTTTATCGGTAAAGAAGCATACAGTACCCAGTCCAGACACGGTCAGACCTGAACACCTGAAGAATCTGCCGCTAGTACTCATCAATACACTGGTGTGGCTCTTCACATGCTACCTGTCTCAATGCAAGGTTCCATCCCAGTGGAAAACCAGCAGGACCATCCTGTTGTACAAGAAGGGAGATATCCACAACATAGGCAACTATCGCCCGATCTGCCTGTTGTCCGTATTCTACAAGTTATTCACTCGAGTCATCCTGAATAGGATTGGCAGAAGACTAGATGAAGGACAACTATTCGAGCAAGCCGGGTTCCGAAAAGGATTCAGCATGATCTACCATATCCACATGGTGACCAAGCTTGAGGTTTCGTGAGAGTTCAAGATGCCGCTCTGTCTAACGTTCATTGATTTAAAGAAGGCCTTTGATTCTGTTGAGACTGAAGTGGTCATTGAAGCCCTAGCCAAACGGAGTGTTCAAACTCAATACAGCAGGATTCTCTGTGAGCTGTATTACGGATTCACCACCAGGATCTCACCATTCTACAAAGAAGTGATCATTGATGTAAAGAGAGGGGTTCAGCAGGGTGACACCATTTCACCGAAACTCTTCAGTGCTACCCTTGAGAACATCGTGTGACAATTGGAATGGGAAGGAATGGGAGTGAAGATAGATGGTCGGCAACTACATCACCTCAGCTTCACTGATGACATCGTTTGCATAACACCAAATATCAGCCAAGCGGCAATAATGCTGGCCGACTTTGACCGTGAGTGTGGAAAGGTTGGACTGCAGCTGAATCTCACAAAAACAATGTTCATGAGAAACGGACTAGTTCCTGATGTTCCATTTGCCCTCAATGGAATGAACATCTCCGAATGCAGCATTTATGTGTACCTAGGCTAAGAGCTCAACATGACAAACGACCTGGCACCTGAACTGCACAGGCAGAAGAGAGCAGTGTGGAATGCCTTTAAGCGCATTGAAGAAGTGGTTACGAGGACAAAGAACCTCTGGCTCCAGGCACATCTTTTTGACTCCACCATTCTTTCTGCACTAACATATGCCTCAGAGACCTGGGCCCTATGAAAACAGGATGAGAACCCTATTCGAATATCCTGAAGAGGAATCAAAAGAGCTATGCTTGGAGTATCACATTTCACTCAAGTGAGAGAAGGAATCTGGAGTTCTGACCTCCATCAACAATCAAGAATCAGTGACGCTGGGGCTGGAGCGATAGCACAGCGGGTAGGGCATTTGCCTTGCACGTGGCCGACCCAGGTTCAATTCCCAGTATCCCATATGGTCCCCTGAGCAGAGCCAGGAGTAACTCCTGAGTGCAGAGCCAGGAGTAACCCCTGTGCATCACCAGGTGTGACCCCCCCCAAAAAAAAGAATCAGTGACGCTGTCTTGTTTGCCAAGGCGTCAAAAATCAGATGGGCCGGACATGTAATGCAATTTAGAGATGACCGCTGGACTAGAGCTGTTACCGACTGGATTCCATGGGATGTCAAAAGACCGCATGGCCGCCCACCTACAAGATGGTCAGACTTCGTCAAGACCTGAGTGAATGGTTTGAAGCTCTTCGTGTTCCTGGAATGAGCAGACACTATCGGGCTACACTAGCATGCAACAGGGATGAATGGAGACATTACGGCGCCTGCTCGAAAAAATCGACGAACAACGGGATGACAACTGACAGGTGATATATATATATATATATATATATATATATATATATATATGTGTGTGTGTGTGTGTGTGTGTGTGTGTGTGTGTGTGTGTGTGTGTGTATACACATATATATAAAGCTTGCCGAGCTCTCCGAGAGGGACAGAGGAGTCAAACCCAGGTCGGCCAGGGTGCAAGGTAAACACTCTATCCGCTGTGCTATCACTCCAGCTACCAAGAGTATCTCACCCACATGGCAGAGCCTAGCAAGCTCCCCGTGGTGTATTAGATATGCCAAAAACAGTAACAACAAGTCTCACAATGGAGACGTTACAGGTGTCACTCGAGCAAATCGATAAGCAACAGGATGACAGTGACAGTGACATATATGTGTGTGTGTTTTTGTGTGTATATATATGTTATATATATATATACATATATTAATCATAGACTTGACCATGAATGAGACTCACCCTTCAAATATGGTCTAAATGGACTTCCAGTTACTACTCTGTGCCATCAAATTATTTAGGCATTTTAAATACCATTCTTGTCGCATTTCTTTCTCATCTGCATTAACTTTACTCAGCGCAAACATTCCAGGGAAACTTCCAACTTCTCCTCAAGTCTGGGTTTTCACTGAAAATATTTTAATTAAATGTGCTTTGCTGTATTCACCTTGTTTCCCTTTTCTTCATTTCCCTTTTTCTTGTATCAGTGCGTGCAGAAACTTTTTCTCCTTTTCTGTGCACGATCCGTTATTCATCTCATGCCATTCTGTTATGAGCCATACCTTTCCTAGTGTAGCTGGGTAATTAACCACAGACACAAGAATTTATCTGAAGTCCTGAAGTCAGTTGTAACCCTTATACAGGCCTCATGCAGTCTCTACCCTTCGAATTTATTTTCTGCCTCCTGAAAGTTGTAAATAGTTCAAGGCTAATCTTGTACAACCACTTAGAGGTAACACTTTAATTCTATTCCACACACAGTTGGAGATTGTATTTGTGATGGGGTTATGAACAAGGTCTCTGAATATAATCCACATCTTGAAAGTATTGCAATAGTGCTGGACCTTAGGGAGAAGTAAGGAGAAGTTCCCTTTCTCCAACATTTTTACCCAGATCCTGATTTATAGGAGTCTTTCATGTAAAATAACTTTGTCTTCTAAGGTCCATCACATGCTTATATTTATAGGCAAGTGTCTGCTTTGTTTGTTTTTAATGAATCACCGTGAGATACAGTTATAAACTTACAAACTTTCGTGATTATGTTTCAGTCATACAATGATCGAGTACCCATTCCTCCACCAGTGCCCATTCTCTACTACCAATGTTTCCACTATCACTCCTGCCACCTCCACCCCTATCCACCCCTGCCTCTGTGGCAGGCACATTTCCTCTTTCTCTTGCTCTCCTTTTGGGTGTTATGCTGCTTTGTTTGTTTAAAGCACAAGATCCCCTTCAGTCGAGAATACATGAGTCTTCACAGAAGTTATCAACATTTTTATTGTTCATTTCATTCTTCATTATCTTTAACTTCCGGCTGCAGTATAATATCCACTAGTTCAGGGGTTCTGTTCACTCCCATATCTCTAGCACCTAGTATAAGAGCGTCCTGGCACATATATACACATAAAATAATACTAAATATATATTAACATACTAAATAAATATTTATTGAATTGATGAGAAAATTAACTCTGATTCTCTGATTTCACTGTATCACTGTCATCCCATTGCTCATCGATTTTTTTTTAGTGGATACCAGTAACATCTCCATTGTGAGACTTGTTGTTACTGTTTTTGGCATAGTGAATACGCCATGGGTAACTTGCCAGGCTCTCCCGTGAGACTGTACTTCTGAAGTCTCTGATTTCATAACTAGAAAAAGAAGCATTATCCTTAAGGATATGTAAGCTACAGAGTTCCAGTTCTGCTTTTTCTTAGAGTTTAGCTTCTATGATTTCAGCCATGTACTTTGAAGACCTATGGCTGATGCTTACACAATTAACTGGCCCTTTCAGTGACTTTTCTTGAACATTGAAATTCTTTAAGATACATAGAAATCACAGCGGGTAGGGCATTTGCCTTGCATGCAGCCAACCCGGATTCGATTGCTCTGTCCCTCTCGGAGAGCCTGGCAAGCTACGGAGTATCCCACCTGCACGGCAGAGCCTGGCAAGCTACCCATGGTGTATTCGATATGCCAAAAACAGTAACAAGTCTCACAATGGAGACATTACTGGTGCCCGCTAGAAAAAAATTGATGAGCAATGGGGTGACAGTGATACAGTGATACATAGAAATAGAAATCTACACACACACACACACACACACACACACACACACACGCTTTGAAATTAGATTTACCTGCCCATGCATTGGAACCCTCAGCAACAGAGTCACATGTTTGCTATCCAAGTCTCAATGATGCAGGTACCACAGTGGGAAGTCAAGGTCAGGAAACTTCATGCTCTCCCTCCTCCTCATTACTACTTGTGCACTGGTGAAGGGATGGGTGTTTGATCATTCTATAACTGAGACCTCCTGTAACTGTTCTCACGGTGACTCAATTAAAATTAATTAATTAAATAAATAAATAAATAAAAATAAAATAAAATAAAACCAAACCAAAACCTTCACAGTGTTTAGTAAATAACAAAGGAAGATCTAAAGATTAGTATTTTCCAAGACATTAAAGTCAAACATTAAACAAGAATGAGAAAAAAACAGTATTAAAGAAATTGGGATTTAGAGAACCTAAGTAGAATACTTTCAATAAGGCCTTGCTGATCTCAACAGTATTTTTCTAGGTCTCTAAGAAACAGGACAAATTTATGCAAAGTACCTAGTAACTGCCCCAGTTGAATGTATCATATTAAGTTGGGACTTGATTCCTCTCAGAGGTTGATCTTAATCATATATCCAATCTCTTACTCACCCACGCTTCTCTATTACCATCCCACATGCTGGCTTCCAGTTGCTTCTTGTCTTATTAAAAATCAATTCCTTCTTTCCAGTGGTATTAATGACTTTTGTCATTCAACAGAATGAGTTGCTATCCCTGATGCCTCCAGGTTTGAGAGACAATAAATTGCCCACAACTTCACATTACTAGACCACTGAAATAGCTTGTGAAAATTATAATGAGGTCTGTGGGACATAAAGCCTCTCTGTTTCATATCTATGACCTTTTTTAGTATATCAGGGAGCAGTTTCTATATTAAAAAGCAATGATAGAGAAAGATTCTGAGATGGAGTATGGGAAATGATGCCAGGACTGTAATTTGAGTTTAGGGTGTAATGAAAGAAAGTTAAAGATGTGAAAGAGAAGGAAAAGCTAGAAAGAATTTCTCAATTGATTTTGAACCAATTAGCACAGACAACAGAGAGTAGTGCATTCTCTGCGTGGACCTGAGAAAGGATGAGGCATTTAAGGTTTCCTAAAGGAACTCTTGAGAAAGATAATATTTGAGAGAGAGAAGTCTGAATTCCCATACAAGAGGCCTGCAAAACAGAAGAGTTTTGCTTCTGAGTTTAACTTGGAAAGCAACTCTGATATTTTTGCCCCCTACTGTTCACACTTGAACCACAAAAAGCTAAAGCTAAAAGAATGCTGAAGTGCTTTTAGCTTTTCAAAATAGTAAGGTTCCCATAATCTCCAATGGAAACAGATTTTGAATCCATTTCCTCCTTCTGATTTCTCTGAGGAATCCCACAATTCAGGCCCTTGAAGGATTATTCCAGCCTTTTGGCATCATTTTCTCTTCCCCTTTCCATTTCTCTCCTTCAAGCATCACCTCCTCACTCAGATAGAAGAATCCAGCGAAAGTTCAGGATTGAGCCTTTTCTCAGTCTAGTTTAAGAGGCTCCAGAGATGTCCTGTAGTCTCCAGCCTCATTTTTTTTTTCACCACATGCTGCCTTAGAATTTAACTTCTGGATAATACAAATCTATCAACACTTCTTTCTCAACCAACCAGCTGATACTTTCCTTCCTACGCTACTCATGTGCATCTTTTTAAAAATACCTACTAGGCCAGAGATATTGTATAAACTAGTAAGGCGCTTTCCTTGCACACAGCCAACCCAGAGTTGATCCCTGGTACTGCATTTGCCAAGCACCACCAGGAGTAATCCCTAGCACAAAACCAGGTATAGCCAGAAAACATCATCATCTTCTGTATCATCAACATCATCATCATCATTATCATCATCATCAATCATCATCATCCCTCTTGCCTTTATCTTTTGAAATAAAACACTAATATTCTCAAGTAAATAACCATATATATCACTGTCACTGTCACTGTCATCTAGTTGTTCATCCATTTACTCGAGTGGGCGCCAGTAACGTCTCCATTCATCCCAGCCCTGAATTTTAGCAGCCTCTCCTTACTCATCTTTCCCAACGATTGGAAGCTCTTTCAGGGTTAGGGGAATGAGACCTGTTATTGTTACTATTTTTGGCATATCAAATACGCCACAGGGAGCTTGCCAGGCTGTGCTGTGCAGGCGGGATACTCTCAGTGGCTTGCTGGGCTCTCCAAAGAGGCACAATTTAATAAATATAGGAAATTCTCTTATACTTACAATCAGGATTAAGAAACAGTATTGTATCATTTCACCATTCCTCCAAGCGCTCCCACTTCGGAATCAAAATCTTCTCCTTCTAGTTACCTTAACTACTATCTTGATAATAATTGGTTTGTTTTCTCTGTAGTTTTTCACATACTTTAAAAAAACTTTTAATACAAAGTTTAATTTTTGCCTGTTTTTAGACATTTATGTCTGGCATAACAATAAACTCATTCTTTTGAACTTTATATAAGTGGAATCACTATTATTTATTGCCTTGCTTATTTCTTACTTATACTTGTAAAAGTTATCTTTGCTATACCTGAGCCTCATTTTTACTGTATTCCATATAGAAATATAATGTGACATGTTTGTGTGTACTGTACTATTGGTGGACATTTTAGTTCTTTGAAATTTAGGCTACTACTAGCAATACTGGGCTGGAGCAGTAGCACAGTTGGTAGGGCGTTTGCCTTGCATGTGGCTGACCCAGGTTTGATTTCTCTGTCTCTCTCGGAGAGCTACTGAGAGCATCCCGCCCGGATGGCAGAACCTGGCAAGCTACCTGTGGCGTATTCAATATGCCAAAAACAGTAACAAGTCTCACAATGGAGACGTTACTGGTGCCCGCTCCAGCAAATCAATGAACAATGGGAGGACAGTGCTACAGTGCTACTAGCACTACTGCTCTGACTGCTCTCCTACATGCATGCCTAGTAGTGTACATAGAAGGTTTTTCTAATTTTTTTACAGCCAAAAAAATGGACTTATTAAATTGGGTCTACACCATATTTTCAACCACAGTGTTATCAAACTTTGAATTATCAATTTTCTCTCTGATATGATCCCAAGCCTAAAACTATGCCATGCATTAGGTATTTATTAAATAAATAGATATTTGCACGCACTAGGTATTTATTGAATAAATACTTCTTCATTTCCAAAGATGGAAATTTTCTAGTTATCTTTTGTTGTTGGTTAGTAGTAAAATTCATAATTGAAAAAATGTCCTGTGTGGTTTCACTCTTTTGAAATTTATTAAAAATTGACTAATAGACAAGATTTTATGTATGCCTGGTGAAAGAATATTTTTTCCTTTTTTTAATGTAGGAGTACTGCTATTTATTCAGCCATTGATTAAGCTGATTGAATTGGGCATGAACTCCACATTTTTTATTCAGAATGTTAATTTTATTTTATTATTTTATTATTATTTTCCCCCTTTTTATTGATTCACATGGGATACGGTTGCAAAGCTTTCATGGTTAAGCTATGGTCATACAATCATCAAACACCCATCCCTTCACCAGTGCACATTTTCCACCACCAAAATTTCCAGTATTCCACCTCCCCTCCCCCACCCCATTCCAATCCTTCCCCTCCCTGTTTGGCAGACAATTTCCCCCATACTCTCTCTCTACTTTGGTTACATTTGATATTTCAACACCAGTCTCACTACCATGCAAACCTGCTGAAAAGGCAATGCTAGACTATTTTTTTTGTATTGCCTGTTATGGATAGAAAATAATGTCTAGGAAATTCCGTCATTCTCTTCCGGGAGCTTTAGTCTGTAGTCTCTGGGTCTTGGCCATTGATGAGATTACGTAGCTCTGGGGGCAGTTTGTGGATGTGACTGTCAAGTTACTGGAAAACTGGGGAGCTGAGGGGAGGAGTCCCGGTCCAAGAGGACTTGGAGATCTCAGTCATGGGCTCCCGCTTGCTTGGGTTTTTCTGCTGGTCTGCTCTTGGGTGAGTTTATCCTGTGGGAAAGAATGTTTTTCGAGAAACAGATAATACAGGAAGACACTTGCATTGAACAAAGCTGTGGCCACAACCTCTGGGTATAGCCTCAAAAACAAAAGAACAAAAAGAAAATTTTGGTGTGATTTCCCCCCTGATTTTATTTTAGGCACGTTGTTTTATAATACTGTTAATAATAGGGTTTCATTGCATAGCACAATCCCACACCACCCTTTCCCCAGACTGCACAATTCCCTTCACCTTTGTCACCATGGCCCACCTTCATGCTAATCCCCCCATGCTTTTTTTGAGGTAAATTTCTATTTCTGTTGCCTTTGGGTGTTTGTTATACCCCTAGTCGGTCTTTTTATATCCCACATGAGAAAAGTCATTCTGTGTCCATCCCTCTCTTTCTAACTTCACTCAGTGGAATACTCTCCAGATCCATCCATGGAGTAGCATCTGGGTGGTGCCTCATTTCTTCCTCTCCAAAGAGCTCAGGATTTTCATGACAAGGGGTAGGGTGTGCAGTAGAAACAAGGGACAGAAGGATTGGTCCTTCCTTGGAAATCTACCTCCAGGGCTGGGAGAGAAGGCAATTGAGATCGAGAAGTGATCACTATGACAATTCTAGTTGGAAATGATCACTCGGGATAAGAACTCTGTGCTGAAAATAGGTAAATGAACAAATATAATAGGATCGATCTCAGTACTTGTATTGCAAACCACAATGCCCAAAAGGAAAAAGAGAAAGAACAGTACCTGCCGTAGAGGCAGGCTGGTGGGTGGGTGGGGAAGACCATGATGGAAGGGAAATGGGGACACTGATGATGGGAAATGGACACACTGGTGGAGGGATGGGTGCTGGAACTTTATATGACTGAAACCAAACCATAAACAGCTTTCTAACATGTATTTCACAGTGATTCAATTTTAAAAGGATTAAACATTTTTTAAAGAGAGTATAAATACCACAAATGTGGTATTTATGCCTTCAGGATACTTGATATCTCAGGCTAGGGAATCTCTGCTTAAGTTTCCATTATTATATTTCCCAAAAGTATATTACTACCCCCCCACCCTAGCAAATATGCAACAAAAAACCTGCCGGACCAGCCAACAGTTAATAGTCGAATAGATTAAGAGGGAAGGTGAGGATCTTAAAGAGACAATACAAGTGGTTGAGAGGGCTGAGTTCTCTTGGAACAGCAGCATCAATCTTTATTTCCAGGCAGCCTTTTATACATCTCTATCAGGAACTTGGCAAGTAAAATCATTCATTCAAAGAAAGCACAGCTCTTTGATCATAACAAAAATAGAAAACATAGTATAATAGGGGACAATTTGTTTCTTAGGTCATAACTGGAAATAAGAACAAAGTCTCCTAAAAAACAATCTGATCATTCCTATATCTCCTAGTGATTTACAAAAGGCACAACATCTTGCATTCAATGCTAAATCACAATATACATCTATTTCTTATTAACATCTCTGCAAACTGGGAATGGTAAGCTATTAACTTCTGTATAGGCTTGAGTTGGCGATATAATAACTTCTCTAGTACTGGGGGTGGTGGGGCAGGGAGCTATGCCAAGAACTCTCGGCCCTCCATGTGAGGCAGCTCCTAGAGCTATGTCCTGATAGGGACCCTGCATAAACAGGCAACTCTCTGCATCTTCCCCTTTTTTATTTTGTTAAAGTGGAGGTAACTTTTGTAGCTCATTATAACGCCAGAGAGCCTTCATCTGCAGAATGCTCTTCACTAATCTTTTAAACAAACAGGGCAATAACACTAGTAAAAGAAAGAGCACAAAAAAACAATACTATCACAAATCCAATAACACCATAAGCAAGCTTAAACAACTTTCTTGGTTTGAGATAGGAAGAAAAGCGTTCTAAAAACCTGGTAGGTGTAATGCTTAACTAGCATTATTATGAAACTGAACCTGCTCGCCTCCCCAGGTAGCTAACTGTAACACCGGAGGATCAGGAATCTAAGTCCAAAACGTGTCTGCCCTTGCTGAGCTAAAGAGCATCAGCTGTACAAGGAAGGCAGTCAGGGTCACGTGAGATTGACTGCTCTTCGCTTGAGAGTACGCCTGTTGGCTCTGCTCCATGGTCAATGGGGTCTCGGCAGGGCTGGTCGGATCCGCCAACGTCATCTGTGCAAATCGGTTGATCAGGTTCTTTCTCCGTCTGGCGCACCAACCTCTCCGGCAACCAGCGCGGCACTTGAGCATCCTGTGGAAAGACACAAACATGCCCTCGTCCCCACATTAATACTGGATCTGGCCCACACCATTTTCCATCCGATAGATCTTTCCATTTTACAAGAGGATTTGTTCGAGCGGGCACCAGTAACGTCTCTCATTGAGAGACTTATTGTTACTGTTTTTGGCAAATCCAATATGCATGGGTAGCTTGCCAGGCTCTCCGAGAGGGGCGGAGGAAACGCACTCAGGTCGGCCACGTGAAAGGTGAAAGCCCAACCGCTGTGCTATCACTTATTTTCTATATTTTTTCCCCACAGCTTCTGTGCTGGGGTATATCCATCTTTATCAAAAGTCAAAAAAATTAAAACAAAGAAGGCATGATTTAATAAATTCCTAGGTTGTTGGGGATATAACTCCCCCTTTTTTATTTTTTGCAACTGATTTTTAAGAGTTTGATGTGCTCGTTCAACAATACCTTGTCCTTGAGGATTGTACAGAATACCTGTTTTATGTGCAATATTCATATGTGCACAAAAAGATTGAAAATTTTTTCCGGTATAAACAGGGTCATTGTCTGTTTTTATCTGTTTCAGGGTACCCACAACTGCAAAACAAAACAACTGCACAACAATGTGTTATACAATGTTTACCAGCTTCCCCTGTTTGTAAAATAGGATGTAGAAATCCTGAATAAGTGTCTTTGGTGACATGGACATAGCGAAGATTGCCAAAAGCATGAATATGTGTGACATCCATTTGCCACATTACATCGGGTAAAAGGCCTCTAGGATTAATCCCATAATGAGGCACTGAATGCAGCAAAGGACATTCCGAACATTGTTTAACAATTTGTCTGGCAACTTCTCTAGGAATATGAAACTGCTGGCAAAGGCTCCTGCTGTTTTGATGGTGAAGTTTATGGGAACATAGAGTGGCTTGAGCTTGAGAAAAGAATATTTGAGTTGCTTTGTCAGCCAAAGCATTTCCCTCTGAAAAAAGGCCAGTATGTGCACAAATATATCCAAAATAACGTGGATAAGTTCCCTGATGAATAACAGTTTGGATTTGGTTTTAAAAATCCTGTACAAGATGATTAGAAGTTCCAATATACGGAACAGTTTCAATAACAAGTAAGGCTCGCACCACATACTGGACTGTCAGAATAAAGATTAAAGGGCACCTCATTAAACAATTTAAGAGCCTGAAGTACAGCATAGAGTTCAGTTCCTGAGCAGAAGTATATCCTGTCTGCCAAACCTTAGTGCCAGCGTTGTTTGTACCACGGCACGGCCATTAGAAAATCCATCAGTAAAAATTAAACAAGCATTCGTGATAGGCTGTTGAACTGTATTATGCGGAAAAAATAAAGGGATGAGTCACCATAAAATGTAAAATCTTGTCCTGCGGTAAATGATTTGAAATAGTACCTGAATAATTTGCTAAGGCAATAGCCCATGAATCTGAAAACTGATTTAACCAGTTTTGCTTATCTTTATCAAAAGGAATTCCAATTCTTCTTGGGTCTTTTCCAAAATAAAAATTAGATTGTTTTCGACCCAGGGTTTGTAGTTTTGCCCAAATCAGTAGGAAATGCCCATAGTGCAACTTGCTTTTCTTGAGTAAGTGAACTGATTAATTTTAACTCTTAGCCACTTGCCTGAATACTTTAGTCTTGTGCTTATATTTAGTTGTTGTTTTGTTTGTGTGTGTCTCTGTGCATGTTTCTGTGTGTTAGTTTTTAGGCCACACCCAACTGTTCTCAGGGTTTACTCCTGGCTCTGTGCTCAGGATGGCTCCTGGCAGAACTTGGGAGACCATCTGTGGTGCCAGGAATTGAACCCTGCAAGGCAAGTGTCTTTTGTCCTATATTAGCTCTTCAGACCCTTGTGCCCATTTTTCTACATTGTCTTTTTATTTCTAAGAATAGTTTATAAATTGGGGAGACCTATCTTTTCCTATGATAATAATTAAAAAAATATTTTTTTGCAGGGAGCCATTTTTCTTTGGGCCCTGAAATTTTTTAAAATTACATAAGAGAATTTATGTCTTTACCCCTTACTTCTATGAATATATACAGCAATTGACCCATACTTTCTTCTCTAAGTTTTTGGGCTTCTATTTTTGCTATGTTTAGTTAACTAAACTGAGTCACCATCCTTCAGTGACGGTGGTCCCCTAGTGCATTTGGAGCCAATGACCATCCCCCCAGCCAATGGATGAAGGAACAGGTCCATTGGCTGGTTACCAGTGACACTATTCAAATCAATCAGCATTATTATAGAGAAACCTTGAAGGATTGAGATGAGCAATTACGCATAGGTGTGAAACTATGTAAATGATAAAAGGAAGCAAGATGCTTCATGATACTTTTTTTTTAATTTTTTATTGAGTCACCATGTGGAAAGTTACAAAGTTTTCAGGTTTAAATCTCAGTTATACAATGCTCGAATACCCATCCCTTCACCAGTGCTCATATTCCACCACCAAGAATCCCAGTATAGCTCCACCCCGCCCCCTCACACCCCAAACCCCCCCACGCCCCTAGCCCCCCCCACTCTAAGCCCCCCCCGCCTGTGTAACTAATAAATTTCACTTTACTTTCATTTTGATTGCATACAATATTTCAACAAAACTCACTATTATTGTTTGGAGAGTCTCTCCCCTAAAGTCAGACCTGCTGAAAAGGAAGCATTAGATAATTTGTTTTCCATTGCTGAGGATGAAGAGGTATGAGGTCGAGTGACCACACTTAGCGGCCTCTCAGTTTTGGGTTTCTGTAATTTAGTATTTTAGTAACTAAGTCCAGAGAGACATCTGCCAGAAGTTGCATCGTTGCCAACTTGTACTTCTCAGTTACATTATATTCCACATATGAGTGCAATCTTTCTATGTCTGTCTCTTTCTTTCTGACTCATTTCACTCAACATGATACTTTCCATGTTGATCCACTTGTATGCAAATTTCATGACTTCATGTTTCCTGACAGCTACATAGTATTCCATTGTGTAAATATACCAGAGTTTCTTTAGCCAATCATCTGTTTTCGGGCACTCTGGTTTTTTCCATATTGTGGCTATTGTGAACAGAGCGGCAATGAACATGGAAATGCAGATGTCATCTCTACTATACCTTTTTGCCTCTCCGGGATATATTCCCAGGAGTGGTATTGCTGGGTCAAATGGGAGCTCAATTTCTAACTTTTTGAGAATCGTCCATATTGTTTTCCAAAAGGGCTGAACCAGTCGGCATTCCCACCAGCAGTGAAGGAGAGTCCCTTTCTCCCCACATCCACGCCAACACCGGTTGCTTTTGTTTTTGGGGATGTGGGCCAGCCTCTGTGGTGTGAGATGATATCTCATTGTTGTTTTGATCTGCATCTCCCTGATGATTAGTGATGTTGAACATTTTCTCATGTGCCTCTTAGCCATTCGGATTTCTTCTTTGGAAAAGTTTCTGTTCATTTCATCAGCCCATTTTTTGATCGGGTTGGCAGTTTTCTTCTTGTGGAGTTCAACCAGTGCATTGTATATCCTTGTTATCAACCCTTTATTGGATGGGTACTGCATAAATATCCTTTCCCATTCTGTAGATTGTCTTTGTATTTTGGTCACTGTTTCTTTTGAGTTGCAGAAGCTTCTTAGTTTGAGATAGTCCCATTTATTTATCTTTGTTTTCACTAGCTTAGCCAGTGGCGTGTCAGCTTTGAAAATACCTTTGGCTTCAATGTCGTCGAGGGTTTTGCCGACCTTATCTTCAATGTACCTTAGGGATTCTGGTCTGATGTTGAGGTCTTTAATCCATTTTGATCTGATTTTTGTACATGGTGATAGATGGAGGTCTAAGCCCATTTTTTTGCATGTAGCCGTCCAGTTTTGCCAGCACAATTTGTTAAATATGCTTTCCTTGCTCCACTTCACATTTCTTGCTCCCTTATCAAAGATTAGATGATCATATATTTGGGGGTGTATGTCGGAGTATTCAATCCTGTTCCATTGGTCTGCCGCTCTGCCTTTGTTCCAGTACCATGCTGTTTTAATGACTACCGCTTTGTAGTAGAGTTGGAAGTTGGGGAGGTTGATTCCTCCCATTTTCTTTTTCCCAAGGATTGCTTTAGCTATTCGTGGGGGCTTATTTTTCCATATGAATTTCAGGAGCGCTTGCTCCATTTCTTTGAAAAATGTCAAGGGTATCCCTATAGGGATTGCATTGAATTTGTACAATGCTTTGGGGAGAATTGCCATTTTGACAATATTAATTCTTCCAATCCATGAGCAGGGGATGTCTTTCCATTTCCTTGTATCCTCTTTTATTTCCTGAAGTAGTGTTTTATAGTTTTCATTATACAAGTCCTTTACCTCCTTTGTTAAGCTGATTCCGAGGTATTTGATTTTTTGAGGCGCAATTGTGAACGGGATTGCTTTTCTCAGGTCACTTTCTTCTCTCTCATTATTTGCATATAGGAAGGCCATGGACTTTTGGGTATTGATTCTATAGCCTGCAACTTTACTGTACGAGTCTATTGTTTCTAGGAGTTTCTTGGTAGAGGTTTTAGGGTTCTCTAAGTATAGTATCATATCATCTGCGAATAGTGAGAGCTTGATTTCTTCCTTTCCTACCTGAATGCCCTTAATGTCTTTTTCTTGCCTAATCGCTATTGCAAGTACTTCCAGTACTATATTGAACAGAAGTGGAGAGAGTGGGCATCCTTGTCTCGTCCCTGTTCTCAGAGGGAAGGCTCTTAGTTTTTCCCCATTGAGGACAATGCTTGCCATAGGCTTGTGATAAATGGCTTTGACTATATTGAGGAAGGTCCCTTCTATACCCATTTTGGCTAGTGTTTTCATCATAAACGGATGCTGGATCTTGTCAAATGCTTTCTCTGCATATATTGATATAATTATATGATTTTTATCTTTTCTTTTGTTGATATGGTGGATTATGTTGATTGATTTCCGGATGTTAAACCATCCTTGCATCCCCGGGATGAATCCCACTTGGTCGTGGTATGATCTTTTTGATGAGTTGTTGAATTCTATTTGCTAATATTTTGTTGAGAATTTTTGCATCTGTGTTCATCAGGGATATTGGCCTGTAGTTTTCTTTTTTTGTGGTGTCTTTGTTTGCTTTTGGTATTAGGGAGATATGAGCCTCATAGAAACTGTTAGGGAGGGTTTCTGTTTCTTCAATTTCCTGGAAGAGCTTGAGAAGGATTGGCAAAAGGTCCTCTTTAAATGTTTGGAAGAACTCACTAGTGAATCCGTCCGGACCTGGGCTTTTGTTTTTGGGAAGACTTTTGATTACCATTTCAATTTCCTTGATGTTAATTGGACTATTCAGGTACTCCAGGTCTTCTTGGTTCAGCCTTGGGAGATTATAGGAGTCGAGGAATTTATCCATTTCTTCTAGGTTCTCTTGTTTCGTGGCATAGAGATTTTCAAAGTAGTCTCTGATGATCTTTTGAATTTCATTGGTTTCTGTTGTGATGTCCCCCTTTTCATTTCTGATTCGGCTTATAAGGGTTCTCTCTCTCTCTTTCTTTGTGAGTCTTGCTAGTGGTTTATCAATCTTGTTTATTTTCTCGAAGAACCAGCTCTTGGCTTCATTGATCTTCCGGATTGTCTTTTGGGTTTCCATGTCATTAATTTCTGCTCTAAGTTTTATTATCTCTTTCCTTCTGCCTGGTTTTGGCTCCTTTTGTTGGTCCTTTTCTAAGGTCTTGAGCTGTGAAGTCAAGTTATTTATGTGGGCCCTTTCTTCCTTCCTGAGATATGCTTGCAGAGCTATAAATTTTCCCCTTAAAACGGCTTTAGCTGCGTCCCACAGGTTCTGGTAGCTCGTGTCTTCATTCTCATTTGTTTCTAGGTACCTTTTGATTTCTTCTTTGATTTCCTTCCTGACCCACTCATTGTTCAATATCGAGCTATTTAATTTCCAAGTGTTTGATTTGGTTTTCTGCATCTGTCCCCAATTAAGTTTTATCTTCAGTGCATCATGGTCTGAAAAGATAGCTGGTACAATGTCTATCTTGTTGATTCTGTTGAGGTATGTTGTGTGGCCCAGAGCATGGTCTATTCTGGAGAATGTTCCATGTGCACTGGAAAAGAATGTGTATTCCTTTTTTGGGGGATATAAAGCCCTGTATAGATCTATTAGCCCTCTCTCTTCTATTTCTTCCTTCAAAGCCAGTATTTCATTGGTGAGTTTTAATCTTCTAGATCTGTCCAGAGGAGACAGTGCGGTGTTGAAGTCTCCAACTACTATTGTGTTGCTCGAGATGTCCTTCTCGAGGTCTCTTAGCAGCCGTTGTAGGTATTTAGCTGGTCCCTCATTGGGTGCGTAGACATTTAGGAGTGTGATTTCTTCCTGATGTACACATCCCTTGATTAATAAAAAGTGGCCTTCACTATCCCTTCTAATCTTTTTCAACCTGAAGTCTATGTTGTCCGATACTAGTAAAGCCACCCCGGCTTTCTTGAGGGAGTTGTTTGCTTGCAGGATTGTTTTCCATCCTTTGACTTTGAGTCTGTGTTTGTTCTGGCTATGAAGATGTGTTTCTTGCAGGCAACAGAATGTTGGGTTGAGTCTCTGAATCCATTTTGCCAGTCTGTGTCTCTTAATTGGTGAATTCAGACCATTGACATTAAGGGAGATTATTGTTATGGGATTTTGTGCCGTCTTTGTGCAAGGGTTTGTTGTGCTTGTAGGGGTTGTTCTTGTCTTACAATAGCCCCTTTAGTGCTTCTTTTAGGTTTGGTTTTGAGTCTATGAAGTTCCTGAGCTGTTGTTTATCCCCAAAGTAGTGTATGATTCCTTCTAGTTTGAATGAGAGTTTAGCCAGATAAAGTATTCTTGGTGAAGCGTTGATTTCATTGAGTCTTTTCACTATATCCCACCATTGCCTTCGAGCTTGGAGGGTTTCCTCTGATAGATCTGCTGTGAGCCTAAGGGGTGCTCCTTTGTATGCGATTTCCTTCTTGGACCTTGCTGCTTGGAGTATTGTGTCTCTCTGGAAGACGTCCAGCATTGTAACAATGATATGTCTTGGGGTTTTTCTGTTAGGATCCCTTTTAGCTGGCACTCTTCGGGCGCCTTGAATCTGGATGCCCGAATTGTCCAGCTGTGGGAAGTTTTCCGCAATGATTTGTTTGACTGTGTCTTTTTCGTTGGGGTTGGTTCCCTGTGGTTCTGGTAGTCCAATGATTCTAATGTTGTTCCTCTTGAAGTCATCCCCTAGGACTCTGATTCTGGCTAGAGCTATTTTGAGGTCTCTTGCCATGGTTTGTTGTTGCCTGTAGGCCTCTTGCAGCTCATCTTCAAGCATACTGATTCTGTCTTCAGCTGCAGTCATCCTATTGTTGAGGGCAGCCAGAGAGTTTTTGATTTCATGTACGGAATCTTTCATTTCTTTTTGAAGGTTTTTTATTTCTGCTCTCATTTCTTCCCGTATTTTGTCGACTGTCTGTTGTATTGTTTCCGTCAGGTCTTCCTTGAAGTTGTCCATCTTTGCATTGAGTTCATTGAACATGTTGAGGATTTCAAGTCTGAATTCTTTCTCAGAGAGGTCAAGTTTGTAGGAAGCGCCCATTGAGGTTTCCGGACTCCTTTGATCGTCCTCTGGTTGCAATGGGGATTTTCGTTGTTTCTTCATGTTGTTTGTGGTGATATGAAAGAGGGCCCTTGAAGATGAGTATCCCTGTCTCCTTTGCCGGAAGACAGGACGGCGGCGGTGCTTGGGGTCAGCGTGCCGGCCACTCGGCCGGCAGTCCGGAGGGGAGGGAAGCCCGGGGTGCTCAGGGCCGCGGAGCAGGCTGCTTCATGATACTTTTGAAAATACTTTTTATTCATCCTTCAGAAGGAGTTTTATAAAAAAAAAAAATACTTACTGGGTTTTTTCATGCTTTTCCCCAGCATTTATCAATATGATTATAAGGCCTTTCCTCTTATAAATAATATTACTAAATCTATTAATGCATTTCTTGACACTTAACCATTTTTGCATTCCTTAAACAATTTCCACTTGGTCATGACAAAGGAATCTGTCTGATTCAATTTGCTAGTGTTTTGTTTAGTATTTCTAGACTGGTATTTCTAAATGAGTTTGGTTTTACTGTTTTTTTTTAAGTCATTATCAGACATTTGTTTAAACAATGTATTTATTTCATTAAATTTTTTTTGAAGTTGGCTTCCTTTAGAGTTACAGAACAGAATGAGGATTGTAGGGCTAAAGAAGGAAAAGCTTTCTTCTTTCAGACATGGACACCCCACAGAAGTATACTGGTATTAAGCAGGATGTACAGACACCTTACTATTGGAGAAGCATGTAGATTATATTGCATCTTATGGCTCAAAAAGAGGTGACTATGAATAGTGTATGTAGGAATATTTGAGAGAGATCGGCATCGACTGAGGTCTGACAGTGATGGATCTCATGGGACAGCTTCATCACATGAATTCTAATATTTATTAAATCCTATCAACATGAGTGTGGTGGAATAAGTGCTAGTACTGATGTCGGTGGACCCCACGGGTGGCTCACGTGAGTCGTGAGGAGGGAAAGAGGGTCACCTTCTCCCTCTCCGCCTCTGCCACCCGGGGTTCTGCTGTGCTGGGAAGACTAGGACTGGTAAAGTCTGCAATGAGCCCCTGCTGGGCACAGGCCTGAGCCTCCCCCCTCCTCCCTCCAATCCCCCCACGACCCCCACACACACACCGCCAGCCCCACCAGGTGGCCATTAGGCCACACCTGAGGTTTGCTTGGTCTGCCAGGCACCTGACTTCTCAGGGAGTCACAGACTCAGGCGGGACGAAGATTTGGTCTTTGCAGGAAAGGAGAAACTAGTCCCAGGCCTTATCCTGGGTTTTCGAGTTCTTGTCTCGCTTGCAGAAAAGAATTTCGGGAGTAGACAAGCAGTGAAGTAAAACAGATTTTATTTGGAGGTTTTAAGGTGTGGAGGGAGAAAGAGTGAAAGAGAGAGATTAACGTGCTCAATAGAGAATGTGGGCCTCTTCAAAGGCAGAGAGAGCCCCTACACACATCCCAGCATTAGCACGAGAAATGGAAATGAAATGAAAGCATGAGAGTATACATCTCAAGAGGGGAGATGCGGGAGACACATGTGCTCAGCCACATGGGCACAAGCAGCACATGAGCTTGGGTAGCATGTGCGCGTGCTTCCTTTGTTCAAGGTGGCTTTTATAGGGTTTCTCCAACCTGCCCCCATGTGGGGCTTCTTTCTAGGTAAAAGTCCGTTGCTAAGGAGGTTACCAGGGAGGTTGGGAGTGGTGATGGTCTTCTTTGGGCTGAATCACTAAAGTTAGGGTATTCGAGGAATTTTCTTCAGGGGGAGGACCAATCTCCTCAGAGTCCATTGCTTCTCAAGGTCTTATCATCCTTCTTGGCTCTGTTTTTCCCGTTTTCTGCAAGGTTGGCTTCTGCCATTGCCTTGGGAGGGCGGCCTTCCCTATCCTGCCTACATCAACACTGGACATGATCATTGTCTGTTGGACACTCTTAGCACTGTCCAGATCCTTACTCTTTGTGATACTATCATTAATGTAATTAATGTAAACAAAGTTGTGGGATATGCTTAGAATCTACAGAAAGAAAATGGTTCTTTTATTGGAGACATTTGGGGAGAAATTGATATGAGATTCTTTTTCTGTGAGGTGGCAACTATGGCTCTATTGAGAAAGCTGGATGCTACTAATGTGCAAAAGGCAAGTGAATTTGTTTTGTCATATATAAACTTGAATGGTGGATTTGGTTGTAGGCCAGGATCTGAATCTCATGCTGGGCAGATCTATCGTTTCACAGGATTCTTGGCTATTACTAATCAGTTGTATTAAGGAAATTCTGATTTACTGACTTGGTGGCTTTGTGAAAGGCACTTTACCACCAAGTGGACTCAATGGAAGACCAGAGAAGCTACCAGATGTATGCTATTCAGGGTGAATTTTGGCTTCCTTAAGGATAACTGAAAGACTTCATTAGACTGATAGAGAGAAGCTACGAACTTTCATCTTAGCTGTTCTTCATCTAAGATGAAGAAACAAGAGGATTTGCAGACAGGTCTGGGGATATAGTAGATCTTTATCATACTTTATTTGGAATTGCTGAATTATCATGTTTGAAGAAGAACAAGCTAAACCTGTCAGTCCTGTTTTCTGTAGGCCAGAGAAGTGCTTCTGAAAGTGAATATTCAGCCTGAATTTGTTAGATTTATTAGTAC